>NC_138306.1:87602500-87632500 GCF_965601325.2 Salmo salar | reverse complement strand
TGTGGGACTGTGGACACTTTGAAGTAGGACAAGTAGAACACATGCTTCAGTTTAGACGCTGTTAAAATGGCTGCTGCTCTTTGATCCTCCCGACAACCCCCTGCGCCGAGGTACCTCATCAGGGTTAGCAGCAGAGACACTTAGTAAAAACACACACACCACGCTAGCAGTTATAGAGGTGAATAAACTGACTGGAGACACCACCACGCTAGCAGTTATAGAGGTGAATAAACTGACTGGAGACAACGCCACGCTAGCAGTTACAGAGGTGAATAAACTGACTGGAGACAACACCACGCTAGCAGTTACAGAGGTGAATAAACTGACTGGAGACAACACCACGCTAGCAGTTACAGAGGTGAATAAACTGACTGGAGACAACACCACGCTAGCAGTTACAGAGGTGAATAAACTGACTGGAGACAACACCACTGTTCACACATGCCATTATGGTTCTACTTCAATTCAGCAAAAGTATTCTCAAAACTTTTAGAACAACAGTTGTTAAAGGAACAGCAATACTGGAGAGAGACCATAGTGGCAGTGCAGAGTAGAGGACATCCGGTGGCATTGCCAAAAACATCCCAAACCCCTGACCCCCCCCCCCTCACCCCCCCACCCCCGGGCCCTGTTGTACCTAAAAGGGATGTGGGTGGGATTAGGTAGAAGGCTGGATGCTTCTCTCACAGAACTGGACAGTATAATACAGGAGTGTCTGTGTTCCAGTGTGTGCATGTGTTTGAGTGTGTGTGTGTGTTCGAGTGTGTGTGTGTGTGTTCGAGTGTGTGTGCGCATGTCTGTGTGCGAGTGTGTGTGTTTGTGCATGCGTGTGTGTGTGTGTGCATTTGGCATGTGTATGTGTGTGTGTGTGTGTGTGTGTCTGGGCAGAGAGAAACCGTGCTGAGTAGCTAAGCTAACATCCTGTATGGGACGTTAGCTAGAGTAGAGTTATGTGGCAATACTGACCCACAACTTCCACACTGAGGTAATTAGTCTAAGGTAGAGGTCATCAACCTCAAGATCACTTTGAGTCAAAATGCAAGCTGAGATCTACCGCTCAGAGATCTACCGCCCAGGGATCTACCGCCCAGGGATCTACCGCTCAGGGATCTACCGCCCAGGGATCTACCGCCCAGGGATCTACCGCCCAGGGATCTACCGCCCAGGGATCTAACGCTCAGGGATCTACCGCCCAGAGATCTACCGCTCAGAGATCTACCGCTCTGATTTTTTCTTAAACATAACTTCAAAAACATAAGCCTATGCAACACGAAGCAGTTAAAAACAGTTGTGTAGCAATGAGGTTTGTTCAGTAGGCTATAGGCCCAATACATTATCACTGCATATTGGCTATGCTTGATTTGCCCTACCAATGTTGTTCTTCCATTTAGAAATTCTATTTCAACATTTGAGGTACTGTATATGACCACACTGGTAATAGATCATGTGTTGTGTTATTTGTGAGGCACAGCTGAGTGAACGTAATCATTTACTTCCTTTTTTTTACTGGACTGATGGCCTGCATCTGATGGTCAGTCTGAGGGAGCTGCAGTAAGGCTACCTCTCACCTGACTCACCCTCTCTCCTCTGAGAAAAGGCAGGCTTCCTGCTGATGACGAAACTTAAAGATCCACTATGCAGAAATCACGCTGCCATTTCCTGGTTGTTAAAATTCTAATAGTTCAAGTATAGTGTAGAGAATCATTGTACCATCTAAACCGCTGTGAAATATATTTTCCATAAACAAAAATATTGTATTTTCAGCTGTTTGAAGCTGGTGTACAAAACCGAAAGTAAAAGACGCAAAAAAACAAAACTTAAGAACGGGAAGTATAGAAATAGAGCACATAGAACAGATCTACCACTTCTTAGACTTGCTTTCGATGAGAATGACAGATCTATATAAACACATTTCTATGTGAATTTGGTCAGGTCACCTAAAAAGTGACATATTGCAGCTCTGAGTCTCATTATTTCTGCCTCCTGCACCAGTTCCTGTTGTTACTCCAACGACCAGAGAAAGTAAAATATCCCTCGATATGAAAAGATAGACAAGCCACTAATAATAACACAAGCTTATGGAAACACTTTGCTATACTCATTCATTGCAGCTTCAGTGCTGGTTGTAGCTTGAGTGGAAGTAGGGAGAAGATGCATTTTATGGCTTATAAAAGTGTTGAACAAAGTGTCTATGGCTCAAGGAAACTGTATAGACACGGTGATCTGAGCTATCTGATTGGCCAGCAGTAGGCCAAAAGGTGCACTTGATTTTCTCTCTGGGCCTGCCAGGTAGGCAGAGTTCTACCTTCAGACACATGAAATGGTTCAAAATGGGGAAGCAATCAAGGTGCACTTGATTCATCATCCTGGTGCTAGGGCTGATGAATCAAGTACACCTAATGACAACAGCGCAAAACGAATACAAATAAAAATAGGAACGCAGGGCTTTATCGTTGATTTTTTTACAGAAATGTTTGGTGATCAACTAGGAATGCCTTGGAGATCGTGATCGACCGGTTGGTGACCACTGGTCTAACGATTGAAAACAGGGATAGTTTGGGATTTCTTCCCCAGAGTCAGATGAACTCGTGGATACCATTTTTATGTTTCTGCGTCGAGTATGAAGGAAGTAAAGGTAGTTTCGCGAGCATGATAGCTGTTCCCATTGACTTCCAGTCATTGCACTTCACAGGTCCAGAACAAATTCAAGAAAACATACAGTATTGTACATAGACATGAGTGCCTGGATCCCCCTTCCATCTCACAGAGCAAGTTAACAGCAAACCTGCTTTCAAAAAACAAATAAAGCAACGCCTCTACCCCATGTGACCAAATGTGTGTGTATGTACTGACGTGTAACTGATATGCACACATACACAATTATTCTTTAGTTGTATTGTTTAAAAAAAAAGTATACATTTGTCTTTAGTCGTAGTGAATTTTTCCATATAGAAAACTGTTTTAAATTGTAAAGTATTTTTGTCTGTAATGTCTTTGTCGTTATGCGTCAGACCCCAGGAAGACTAGCTGTCACCATTGGCGTCGGCTAATGGGGATCCTAATAAAATCAGAAGCAATTGCAAGTTAGCAGCTTCATTCCAACTGAACGCAGAGACATAAAAATGGTCTCCACAAGTTCATCTTGGTATTTTATTAGGATCCCCGTTAGCTGTTGCAAAAGCAGCAGCTACTCTTCCTGGGGTCCACACGAAACATGCAACATAATACAGAATGACATAATACAGAACATCATTAGACAACAGAACAGCTCAAGGACAGAACTACATACATGAACTGACTCTGGGGAAGGAGATAAAGGGCCTGCCTTTAAAGACAGTTCTGCCAACATCAACAGCATTTCTGGCAAAGTGCAGACACCAATGTTCCCCAGGAAGACAGGAAATAAAGTCGCAAGTCAAATTCACACTACAATGGTTCCCTTTTCCTCCATTAAACAGCTGTCAAACAGAACACCAACACCGAAGAGAAATCTGAGGAGAAATCTCAACTGTCAGAAGAGAAAGAGCAGGAGCTGAGCTAGGACTATGGAAACATATATTGTATGAATGTATCAAATGGATTACCACAATATATTAAACAGTTATTACATCTACTCACGGAAGTTGTGCCCAAAAAGGTGACAACAAATTCACTCTCTTAGGTAGCTCTCGAAAACATTCTTCCAAAAAACAGGCAAAGAAATGGTACACAGTTACAGGGATAGGTGGTAGCTTCCTTAATCTGGTTCCCTTCCTAGCACCTTTACACATTAGAGAAGTCACAGTTCCACATTTAGTCCAACCCCATGTTACTGTATTTCACTTCCTCAACTTGCTGTGTCATGAACTGACAGGGGGGGAGAGAGAGGGGCAGCAGTGTGAAAGCTACAAAACCTCTCATCTAGGCTCTGTCTCACAGTCACACAGTCTGAGCTGAGTAGCAGTTTCTCTCTCTCTCCCTCTCTCTCCCCCCTCTTCAGTTTGTCCTCTTCTGTGAAAGTCAAAACCTCACCTCTCATCTAGGGCTCTCAGTCTCACACTGTCATGTGAGCATCACAGGGCTTCTTCTTCTTCGCTCCTCTCTCCCATTGAAGTCTGTCCTCTGATGCAGATTGAAGACCCTCCTCTCCTCAGAGAGCTGCTGTCAAGAGAGAGCTCTCCTCTCCTGCTAAAATAGCTTTACTCAGAGTCAGAGCCACTTCCTGTGTTCAGCTTTCAGTCATACTTCCTCTCTTTCAACTCAGTCAGCAGCCTTACACACACACACGCTCACGCTCGCTCTGTCACACACACACACACGCGACCCCCCCTCCCTTTGCATTGTGAAGGCTAATGCTTTGACTCAGATGCCAATTTGATACAGTTTGCAGATACAGTCAGAGTCCAAACAACTCCTAGACACACAGATACTGTACTCTCTTCATCTCCAGATACTGTACTCTCTTCATCTCCAGATACTGTACTCTCTTCATCTCCAGATACTGTACTCTCTTCATCTACTTCTCCATCCAACAATGCGCAAAAGTCTGTATTATACAAGTATGCTGCAAAGACTATACCAAACATTAAGAACACCTTACTAATACTGACTATACCAAACATTAAGAACACCTCACTAATACTGACTATACCAAACATTAAGAACACCTTACTAATACTGACTATACCAAACATTAAGAACACCTTACTAATACTGACTATACCAAACATTAAGAACACCTCACTAATACTGACTATACCAAACATTAAAACACCTCACTAATACTGACTATACCAAACATTAAGAACACCTCACTAATACTGACTATACCAAACATTAAAACACCTTACTAATACTGACTATACCAAACATTAAGAACACCTTACTAATACTGACTATACCAAACATTAAGAACACCTCACTAATACTGACTATACCAAACATTAAGAACACCTCACTAATACTGACTATACCAAACATTAAGAACACCTTACTAATACTGACTATACCAAACATTAAGAACACCTTACTAATACTGACTATACCAAACATTAAGAACACCTCACTAATACTGACTATACCAAACATTAAGAACACCTCACTAATACTGACTATACCAAACATTAAGAACACCTCACTAATACTGACTATACCAAACATTAAAACACCTTACTAATACTGACTATACCAAACATTAAGAACACCTTACTAATACTGACTATACCAAACATTAAGAACACCTCACTAATACTGACTATACCAAACATTAAGAACACCTCACTAATACTGACTATACCAAACATTAAGAACACCTTACTAATACTGACTATACCAAACATTAAGAACACCTTACTAATACTGACTATACCAAACATTAAGAACACCTTACTAATACTGACTATACCAGACATTAAGAACACCTTACTAATACTGACTATACCAAACATTAAGAACACCTCACTAATACTGACTATACCAAACATTAAGAACACCTTACTAATACTGACTATACCAAACATTAAAACACCTTACTAATACTGACTATACCAAACATTAAGAACACCTTACTAATACTGACTATACCAAACATTAAGAACACCTCACTAATACTGACTATACCAAACATTAAGAACACCTTACTAATACTGACTATACCAAACATTAAGAACACCTCACTAATACTGACTATACCAAACATTAAGAACACCTCACTAATACTGACTATACCAAACATTAAAACACCTCACTAATACTGACTATACCAAACATTAAGAACACCTCACTAATACTGACTATACCAAACATTAAAACACCTCACTAATACTGACTATACCAAACATTAAGAACACCTTACTAATACTGACTATACCAAACATTAAGAACACCTTACTAATACTGACTATACCAAACATTAAGAACACCTCACTAATACTGACTATACCAAACATTAAGAACACCTCACTAATACTGACTATACCAAACATTAAGAACACCTTACTAATACTGACTATACCAAACATTAAGAACACCTCACTAATACTGACTATACCAAACATTAAGAACACCTCACTAATACTGACTATACCAAACATTAAGAACACCTCACTAATACTGACTATACCAAACATTAAGAACACCTTACTAATACTGACTATACCAAACATTAAGAACACCTTACTAATACTGACTATACCAAACATTAAGAACACCTTACTAATACTGACTATACCAAACATTAAAACACCTTACTAATACTGACTATACCAAACATTAAGAACACCTTACTAATACTGACTATACCAAACATTAAGAACACCTTACTAATACTGACTATACCAAACATTAAAACACCTTACTAATACTGACTATACCAAACATTAAGAACACCTTACTAATACTGACTATACCAAACATTAAGAACACCTTACTAATACTGACTATACCAAACATTAAGAACACCTTACTAATACTGACTATACCAAACATTAAGAACACCTTATTAATACTGACTATACCAAACATTAAGAACACCTTACTAATACTGACTATACCAAACATTAAGAACACCTTACTAATACTGACTATACCAAACATTAAGAACACCTTACTAATACTGACTATACCAAACATTAAGAACACCTCACTAATACTGACTATACCAAACATTAAAACACCTCACTAATACTGACTATACCAAACATTAAGAACACCTTACTAATACTGACTATACCAAACATTAAGAACACCTTACTAATACTGACTATACCAAACATTAAGAACACCTTACTAATACTGAGTTGCACCCCCCCTTTTGCCCTCAGAACAGTCTCAATTCGTTGGGGCATGGACTCTACAAGGTGCCAAAAGCATTCCACAGGGATGCTGGCCCATATTGACTCCAATGCTTCCCACAGTTGTGTCAAGTTGGCTGGATGTCCTTTGGGTGGTGGACCATTCTTTATACACACAGGAAACTGTTGAGTGTGAAAACCCCAGCAGCGTTGCAGTTCTTGATACAAACCGGTGCTCCTGGCACCTACTACCACACCCCGTTCAAAGACACTAATCTTTTGCCTTGGTCATTCACCCTCTGAATGGTACACTTACACAGTCCATGTCTCAACTGTCTCAAGGCTTTAAAAAAATCCTTGTTTAACCTGTCTCCTCCCCTTCATCTACACTGATTGGTGGATTTAACAAGTGAGATCAATAAGGGATCATAGCTTGGATTCACTTGGTCAATCTGTCACGTTCTTAACGTTTTGTATGCTCAGTGAGTATTAATGTGAGTATTAATGTTACTGCCTCCTTGTTCAGACTATCAGGAAGCTGAAGTGAATACGAATATCGCCCACAAACACCCTCGCCGCCATGTGCTTGAGCTGAGTTGGTCACGTGGGTTGGTTACACAGGAAGTGAAGGAAGCTTCCTGTCTTCTCTGCAGACCTGTCTATTGCAGGACGAGAGGCTCGCTCTCATAGCCAGAGATTACATGAAAACATTTTAAAACTCTGTGTTATAGCTCTGGAGACAAACATCTTGCCATTTACAGTAGATCTCTGAAACATGCAGTTACCCTCCAGCTATTCATCCACAATGTTCAGACCAGTTTGGCTGCTTACCTCCTGGTCTGAGGAATGGGAGTACTGGAACAGACCAGGGAAGACTCAACTCTAAACAAGGTTCAGTACTGTAACAGACCAGGGACAGCCTCTAGGGAACACATAACTCTGAACCAGGTTCCTCAGGCAACGAGAGAACACAAGGCCTGGTCAATGTTTTCCACTTTACCACTGTGGAATGTTAATACTAAGACCACAGTTCAACAAAGTTTGTTTAGGATTCCAGGTTTGAATGATTTGAGTGAGTGAGTGAGTGGAGTGAGTGAGTGAGTGAGTGGGAGTGAGTGGGTGGAGCGGAGAGAGGCGAGCAAGCGAGTTTACTGTACGTGCATGTGTATTGACAGATAATGGAGGACCTTTACTAGTCCCATCCCATTCAACACCATAACTACAGTAGCCAGGAGAATGAGCAGTCCCAAATGGAACCCAATTCCCTACATAGTGCACTACTTTTGGCCAAAGGCCCATAGTTTGAACTATAGTACGTCGACTACATAGTGCACTACCTTTGATCAGAGCCCTATGGGCCTGGTGAAAGGTAGTGCCCCTATGGGCCTGGTGAAAGGTAGTGCCCTATGGGCCTGGTGAAAGGTAGTGCCCTATGGGCCTGGTGAAAGGTAGTGCCCTATGGGCCTGGTGAAAGGTAGTGCCCTATGGGCCTCCCGAGTGGCTCAGTGGTCTAAGGCAGTGCATCACAGTGCTAGCTGTGCCACTAGAGATTCTGGGTTCGAGTCCAGGCTCTATCGCAGTCGGCCGCGCACAATTGGCCCAGCGTTGTCTGGGAGGGTTTGGCCGGCAGGGATTTCCTTGTCCCATTGCGCACTAGCGATTCCTGCGGCGGGCCGGGCGCAGTGCACGCTGACACAGTCGCCAGTCAAGAAGCAGTGCAGCTTGGTTGGGTTGTGTTTCAGAGGACGCACGACTCTCGGCCTTCACCTCTCCTGAGTCTGTACAGGAGTTGCAGCGTGGAGACAAGACTGTAACTACCAATTGGATACAATGAAATCCAATTGGGATTAGTGGGCCGTTTGTTTGTACCACGTACGTCTGCCTGCGTACCACGTACGTCTGCCTGCGTACCACGTACGTCTGCCTGCGTACCACGTACGTCTGCCTGCGTACCACGTACGTCTGCCTGCGTACCACGTACGTCTGCGTGTTAATGCCTCAGATGACATTTCAGAGCTGTGGGAAAGTCTACATTCCTTGGCTACAGTGATGAGTGACTCCATAAAAAGTCAAAAAGCTGTCTGTGATGTAAAGCACTAACCATGCAGGAGCAACATTTTGTACAGAATAAACAGATATTGGTTTACTGCACTCTACGGTAGTGTGTGTGTATGTGTGTGTGTGTGTGTGTGTGTACATGAGCTTTACTGACTGACTGTGTGAGCTGCATAAAATCCACGAGCACAGGTTACATAATGAAAGCTAGCAATGACTCAATGACTTTAAAAACTC
The DNA here is from genome assembly GCF_965601325.2 of Salmo salar. Taxonomy (NCBI): domain Eukaryota; kingdom Metazoa; phylum Chordata; class Actinopteri; order Salmoniformes; family Salmonidae; genus Salmo; species Salmo salar. The sequence goes on along the minus strand of NC_138306.1, from coordinate 87,623,438 downwards.
AGTTGAGGCTTTTTTACTCATCATGTAAGTATCCATGCCAACGCAGACTACATAACCACCAAGCAGAGAATAACGCATGATGTCATCTGATACAACTCAAAACAAATGGAATACAAAAATAAAAACAGAAATATCGTAACATAACGCTATCATGTTTCCATTTGTCCTCAAAAAATGTTTTACAAGCAAGGGTGTCGCAACAGATGTGAACACTCAAGGTGTTGCTGCTGCCATCACATCCATTGCAAACATGTTTTGAAATGCAGTTATTTGCGTAATTATAATTGAGAAGCCTAAAACTTTGAAAAATCGATCTAGAACTCAAGTTCAACATAACATAAACATCGACTTACTTCTGGAGACAGTATGAGCCACTCCTTCGCCGTAAACACAACTTTAGCTCAGGATTTCCGCTTCATCGGGATTTCCACATTGTACCCGGAACTTTTAAATTATATGCATACAATCAAGAGTGCGATTTGATGTTTTATCAATCTGCCATCCCTCAATAACTTATGTTTCTGTCCAAATCTTCGAGCGTTGTATTTGTCATGTCGCTCGAAAGACTGTTTTCGTAAAACCGACTGGGAGAAGTGAACGCTTCTCTCTCTCCAATCCGGGGCCTTCGCAGTGATGCAATATTTCCAGATGTGCAACTTCTCCAAGTTTGAACAGTTGGTGCTGTGAATAAAGACCTTTACTGATGAGAGGAGAACAGAACAGAGACGTGTTGACTACTGGAAAATCTAAAATAATAAGGTAAAATAAGGTAATTTAATCATTTATTCAACAGAAAGAGGACCCAGCACACTGTTTATCTTCTTAATGGAGAAAATGACATGCACAATTATTTTACTAACCAAAGTTGATGCAGTCCCTGTCAATGTAAAACAAATACAAAAAGACAGGCTTATCTGGAAGTAGATGTTATTTTTATTCACCCAATTCTTTCCACATCTAACCAAATCTAAAAATAGAACCATGATGACATTTGGCAGAAGGAGGAGAAAAAACCCTGACATCGGACAAGATAAAACATCATGTAGTTTCCCAGCAGCCCCTGCACTGTCATCTTTATTGAATAAGCAACAGCCCACAAGAATGGACCACTTCTAAATCAATGTTGAGAAACTCATTCAAACGGATCTTCTGATCGTCAATAATGATCATGCAACAACGGTGAGATGCAGTACCAGCTGCTTGTGACCTCCCTCATCCACAGTGCCATAATGTGATCTCCCTCATCCACAGTGCCATAATGTGACCTCCCTCATCCACAGTGCCATAATGTGACCTCCCTCATCCACAGTGCCATAATTTGACCTCCCTCATCCACAGTGCCATAATGTGACCTCCCTCATCCACAGTGCCATAATGTGACCTCCCTCATCCACAGTGCCATAAGAGTTCCAGAGTGCTCACAATCAGAGCCATTATGCAGAGTTTGTTAAACCAATATACTCTGCATCCTTCACTCCACATGAGGAACGATGGTTAGAAATAAAGAAATCACCTCGTTAGGTAGGTTAAGCATCGTTCGTTAAACACAATCCATCAAGCCACAGACAGCTGACAGCAGGACACCTTATCAACACTGAGTGCCATGAATGTCCATATTTTAAACTGTAATCTCTATGCAGAAAAGAAGCTGACAATAACAACACCTCACTGGACCAATTACATTCAATCAACGATCCAACCAACCAATCAATCAATTGAGTGTCATTTCCAGATGACTCGGGGTAGAGGCACAGCAGACAGGTGTCAGAGCGAGCAGGAGAACCAGGGTGTGGCCAGACCAGGATGACTACAGCTAGGTCTCTCCTTTAGCCCTGCATGCTCAGCTCAATGAGACGTCCAGCGAACACTCCCATGGTGCCGATGATACACACAGCCATGAACACACACAGCAAGATGTGATCCAGGACCATGGCTACAAACTTCCACTCCTCAGCAGCCTGAGAGAGGAGGGAAGAGAGAGGAGGTAAGAGAGAGGAGGGAAGAGAGAGGAGGGAAGAGAGAGGAGGGTGTGAAAGGTGAGGAGAGAGAAAGAGGGAGAGAGAGGAGAGATGAGAGAGAGAGAGGGGGTGAGGAGAGAGAGAGAGAAAGAGAGAGAGGTGATGTGAGGAGAGAGTAGAGAGAGAATTGAGTCAAAACTGAGTCATTAACATTTTCAAGACAATTCGTTTTTGTATTAGCCCCACAACATTAAAACATGAAAGCTCGAAAGATAGACAGACAGACATACTCAGACAGACAGACTCAGACACAAAGACAGACAGACTCACCACAAAGACAGACAGACTCATATACAAAGATAGACAGACAGACTCATATACAAAGACAGACAGACTCAAAGACAGACAGACTCAGATACAAAGACAGACAGACTCAGACTCAAAGACAGACAGACTCACCACAAAGACAGACAGACTCAAAGACAGACAGACTCAGACACAAAGACAGACAGACTCAGATACAATGAGAGACAGACTTAGACTCAAAGACAGACAGACTCAGATACAAAGACAGACAGACTCAGATACACAGACAGACAGACTCAGACTCAAAGACAGATAGACTCACCACAAAGACAGACAGACTCAAAGACAGACAGACTCAGACTCAAAGACAGACAGACTCACCACAGACAGACAGACTCAAAGACAGACAGACTCAGATACAAAGACAGACAGACAGACTCACCACAAAGACAGACAGACTCAAAGACAGACAGACTCAGACACAAAGACAGACAGACTCAAAGACAGACAGACTCAAAGACAGACAGACTCAGATACAAAGACAGACAGACTCAGTTACAAAGACAGACAGACAGACTCAGATACAAAGACAGACAGACTCACCACAGACAGACTCAAAGACAGACAGACTCACCACAGACAGACAGACTCAAAGACAGACAGACTCAGATACAAAGACAGACAGACTCAGATACAAAGACAGACAGACTCAGATACAAAGACAGACAGACTGACTCACCACAAAGACAGACAGACTCAGACACAAAGACAGACAGACTCAGACACAAAGACAGACAGACTCAGACACAAAGACAGACAGACTCAGACACAAAGACAGACAGACTCAGACACAAAGACAGACAGACTCAGATATAAAGACAGACACAGACATGAGTTCCATAAATTCTTCCTGAGATCTTCTTCTTACATTGTTGGACTCTTCATCAGACTTCATGGTCTCTGCGATGTACTTGACCCCCTCGATGGCGCTGCGGACGTCCGGGTTCTTGGTGATGGGGGACTGGAAGGTGACAGAGGCAGGGGCAGGCTTGCCCGAGATGTCGGAGATGTCAAAGTCAGCCGGGTGGATCCTCTTCTCCTGCCTGTCCCTGGATGGACGGTTCATAGTCGAGAAGAACATGAAATTGGGGATGGTGTCGATGAAAATCTGAAATACAGGAAAATACATTGTAATGAGTAACAAGAAGTCATGTAAAGTAAATCAATTACTGTAAAAACATTGTAACGAATAACACAAAGTAGTGTACAGTACATAAATTACTGTAAATACATTGTAATGAGTAACACAAAGTACTGTACAGTACATCAATTACTGTAAATACATTGTAATGAGAAACACAAAGTAATGTACAGTAAATTAATTACTGTAAATACATTGAAATGAGTAACACAAGTTATATACAGTACATGAATTACTGTCAATACATTGAAATGAGTAACACAAGTTATATACAGTACATTAATTACTGTAAATACATTGTAATGAGTAACACAAGTTATATACAGTACATTAATTACTGTAAATACATTGTAATGAGTAACACAAGTTATATACAGTACATGAATTACTGTCAATACATTGAAATGAGTAACACAAGTTATATACAGTACATTAATTACTGTAAATACATTGTAATGAGTAACACAAGTTATATACAGTACATTAATTACTGTAAATACATTGTAATGAGTAACACAAGTTATATACAGTACATGAATTACTGTAAATACATTGTAATGAGTAACACAAGTTATATACAGTACATTAATTACTATAAATACATTGTAATGAGTAAGACAAAGTACTGTAAAGCACATAATACTATGTTGGGGGACTAACATATTTTTCATGATAATCAAGATCACGGACATCAACCATAAAACCATGAGTACTCAATGAATAAACTGACAAACCTGACATGCTATTACTCAAATGACTCAGCTACTCAGGTACTAGGACCCCTGGGTACTTGGCCTTTCCACATAGGGTACCTGAGAAGACTCATGAACCCACAGGCTTACTGGTAAAATGTACATGAGGGGGTACTTCAGGGGTACTCCGGGCAGAGCAGAATTCCGTTGGTGGAACAGTAACCCAAAAAGGTTGGGAACCACTGTTCTAAATTGCCTAAAGCAGAACGTCACTAACACCTGACAAAATACATGACATACTGCATTAGTACCACCAGGTGGCAGTGCAGCCAAGAGAAAAGCCCAACGGAATACACAGAGAATTTGGGGGGAAGCCTGACAATCCAACGTCACAGCCATCACACCAAGGGGTCTGAAAACTAGGACACCACTAGATGTTGTACTGACATCGCTAAATTAGGAATGAGATGTGCTGACATTCACTTTGTCCATTGTACCTAGGCTACCTACTTGATTGATTGATTGATTGATTGACTGACTGACTGATTGATTTATTGACTGATTGACTGACTGACTGACTGACTAACTGACTGACTGATTGATTTATTGATTGACTGACTGACTGACTGACTGAATGACTGACTCACTGACTGACTGATTGATTTATTGACTGACTGATTGATTTATTGACTGACTGATTGACTGACTGATTGATTTATTGATTGGCTGACTGACTGATTGACTGACTGATTGATTTATTGATTGACTGACTGACTCACTGACTGACTGATTGATTTATTAATTGACTGGCTGACTGAGTGATTGACTGACTGGCTGATTGATTTATTGATTGACTGATTGACTGACTGATTGATTTATTGACTGACTGACTGACTGATTTATTTATTTATTGACTGACTGACTGATTGATTTATTGACTGACTGACTGACTGATTTATTGACTGACTGACTGATTTATTTATTTATTGACTGACTGACTGATTGATTTATTGATTTATTGACTGACTGACTAACTGACTGACAAATTGATTTATTGACTGACTGACTGACTGACTGACTGATTGATTGATTTATTGACTGACTGACTGATTTATTTATTTATTGACTGACTGACTGATTGATTTATTGATTTATTGACTGACTGACAAATTGATTTATTGATTTATTGACTGACTGACAAATTGATTTATTGACTGACTGACTGACTGACTGATTGATTTATTGACTGACTGACTGATTTATTTATTTATTTATTTACTGACTGACTGACTGATTTATTTATTTATTGACTGACTGATTTATTGACTGACTGACTGATTTATTGACTGACTGACAAATTGATTTATTGACTGACTGACTGACTGACTGATTGATTGATTGATTTATTGACTGACTGACTGACTGATTTATTTATTGACTGACTGACTGATTGATTTATTGATTTATTGACTGACTGACAAATTGATTTATTGACTGACTGACTGACTGACTGACTGACTGATTGATTAATTGATTTATTGACTGACTGACTGATTTATTTATTTATTTATTTACTGACTGACTGATTTATTTATTTATTGATTGACTGACTGACTGATTTATTGACTGACTGACTGATTGATTTATTGACTGACTGACTGATTGACTGATTTATTGACTGACTGACTGATTTATTGACTGACTGACTGACTGATTGACTGACTGACTGATTTATCGATCGGTCGGTCGGTTGACCTACTTTGATTGACTGACTGATTGAGACTGACTGACTGACTGATTGATTGATTGATGTATTGACTGACTGACTGATTGACTGACTGACTGACTGACTGATTTATCGATCGGTCGGTCAGTCGGTTTACCTACTTTGATTGACTGACTGATTGATTTATTGATCGATCGATCGGTCGGTCGGTTGACCTACTTTGATTGACTGACTGATTGATTTATTGATTGGTCGGTCAGTCGGTCGGTTGACCTACCTTGATTGACTGACTGATTGAGACTGACTGACTGACTGACTGATTGATTGATTGATTTATTGACTGACTGACTGATTGACTGACTGACTGACTGACTGACTGACTGATTTATCGATCGGTCGGTCAGTCGGTTGACCTACTTTGATTGACTGACTGATTGATTTATTGATCGATCGGTCGGTCGGTCGGTTGACCTACCTTGATTGACTGACTGATTGAGACTGACTGACTGACTGACTGATTGATTGACTGACTGACTGATTTATTGACTGACAGACTGACTGACTGACTGACCGATTGATTTATTTACTTACTGACTGACTGATTTATTGATTTATTGACTGACTGACTGACTGACTGACCGACTGATTGATTGACTGACTGATTGATTGACTGATTGACTGATTTACTGACTGACTGATTTATTGACTGACTGACTGATTGACTGACTGACTGACTGACTGATTTATCGATCGGTCGGTCGGTCGGTTGACCTACCTTGATTGACTGACTGATTGAGACTGACTGACTGACTGACTGACTGACTGATTGATTGACTGACTGATTGACTGATTTATTGGTTGACTGACTTATTGACTGACTGACTGACTGATTTATTGACTGACAGACTTATTGACTGACTGACTGACTGATTTATTGACTGACAGACTGACTGACTGACTGACCGATTGATTTATTTACTTACTGACTGACTGATTTATTGATTTATTGACTGACTGACTGACTGACTGACCGACTGATTGATTGATTGACTGACTGATTGATTGACTGATTGACTGATTTACTGACTGACTGATTTATTGACTGACTGACTGATTGATGTATTTACTGACTGACTGATTCATTGACTAACTGACTGATTGATTTATTGACTGATTGACTTATTGACTGACAGACTGATTTATTGACTGACTGACTGACTGACTTATTAGTCAGTCAATAAGTCAGTCAGTCAGTCAATAAATCAGTCAGTCAATAAATCAATCAGTCAGTTAGTCAATAAATAAATCAGTCAGTCAGTCAGTAAATAAATAAATCAGTCAGTCAATAAATCAGTCAATCAGTCAGTCAGTCAATCAATCAATCAGTCAGTCTGATTTATTGACTGACTGATTGACTGATTTATTGACTGACTGACTGACTTATTGACTGACTGACTGACTGACTGATTGACTGACTGATTGATTTATCGATCGGTTCGTCGGTCAGTTGACCTACCTTGATTGACTGACTGATTGATTTATTGATCGATCGGTTCGTCGGTCAGTTGATCTACCTTGATTGACTGACTGATTGATTTATTGATCGATTGGTCGGTCGGTCTGTTGACCTACCTTGCGGACCCACTGGGGCATTGTGTGTGTACTGGGAGAGCGGTGGTGTGTGTTGATGACGATGACGGTGATGACGATGGAGGCTATGACGAAGACCATGGTGAAGAGCATGTACTTTCCAATGAGAGGCACCGCACTGGAGGTGGAGGGGATGAGCTCCACGATGACCAGCAGAAACACAGTGAGAGACAGCAGGACAGAGATAGACAGAGTCATCTTCTCACCTGTATGGAACAGAGTCACTGGAGTCAACAACAACAACAACATAAACAACAACATAATCAACAACATTAACAACATCATCAACATCATCAACATCAACAAGACCACAGTCGGAGACAGCAGGACAGAGATAGACAGAGTCATCTTCTCACCTGTATGGAACAGAGACACTGGAGTCAACAACAACATAAACAACAACATAATCAACAACATTAACAACATCATCAACATCATCAACATCAACAAGACCACAGTCGGAGACAGCAGGACAGAGATAGACATGGTCATCTTCTCACCTGTATGGAACAGAGACACTGGAGTCAACAACAACAACAACATAAACAACAACATAATCAACAACATTAACAACATCATCAACATCATCAACATCAACATCAACAAGACCACAGTCGGAGACAGCAGGACAGAGATAGACAGAGTCATCTTCTCACCTGTATGGAACAGAGTCACTGGAGTCAACAACAACAACAACATAAACAACAACAACAACAACAACATCATCAAGAACATCAACAACAACATTAACAACAACAAGACCACAGTCGGAGACAGCAGGACAGAGATAGACAGAGTCATCTTCTCACCTGTATGGAACAGAGTCACTGGAGTCAACAACAACAACAACATAAACAACAACAACAACAACAACATAATCAACAACATTAACAACATCATCAACATCATCAACATCAACATCAACAAGACCACAGTCGGAGACAGCAGGACAGAGATAGACAGAGTCATCTTCTCACCTGTATGGAACAGAGTCACTGGAGTCAACAACAACAACAACATAAACAACAACAACAACAACAACATCATCAAGAACATCAACAACAACATTAACAACAACAAGACCACAGTCGGAGACAGCAGGACAGAGATAGACATGGTCATCTTCTCACCTGTATGGAACAGAGACACTGGAGTCAACAACAACAACAACATAAACAACAACATAATCAACAACATTAACAACATCATCAACATCATCAACAACAACATCAACAAGACCACAGTCGGAGACAGCAGGACAGAGATAGACAGAGTCATCTTCTCACCTGTATGGAACAGAGACACTGGAGTCAACAACAACATAAACAACAACATAATCAACAACATTAACAACATCATCATCAACAACAACATCAACAAGACCACAGTCGGAGACAGCAGGACAGAGATAGACATGGTCATCTTCTCACCTGTATGGAACAGAGACACTGGAGTCAACAACAACAACAACATAAACAACAACATAATCAACAACATTAACAACATCATCAACATCATCAACAACAACAAGACCACAGTCGGAGACAGCAGGACAGAGATAGACAGAGTCATCTTCTCACCTGTATGGAACAGAGTCACTGGAGTCAACAACAACAACAACATAAACAACAACATAATCAACAACATTAACAACATCATCAACATCATCAACATCAACAAGACCACAGTCGGAGACAGCAGGACAGAGATAGACATGGTCATCTTCTCACCTGTATGGAACAGAGTCACTGGAGTCAACAACAACAACAACATAAACAACAACATAATCAACAACATTAACAACATCATCAACATCATCAACATCAACAAGACCACAGTCGGAGACAGCAGGACAGAGATAGACAGAGTCATCTTCTCACCTGTATGGAACAGAGTCACTGGAGTCAACAACAACAACAACATAAACAACAACAACAACAACAACATCATCAAGAACATCAACAACAACATTAACAACAACAAGACCACAGTCGGAGACAGCAGGACAGATAGACAGGGTCATCTTCTCACCTGTATGGAACAGAGTCACTGGAGTCAACAACAACAACAACAACATTAACAACAACAACAACAACAACATCATCAAGAACATCAACAACAACATTAACAACAACAACATTAACAACAACAAGACCACAGTCGGAGACAGCAGGACAGATAGACAGGGTCATCTTCTCACCTGCAAGGAACAGAGTCACTGGAGTCAACAACAACAACAACAACATTAACAACAACAAGACCACAGTCGGAGACAGCAGGACAGATAGACAGGGTCATCCTCTTACATACAGAGACATGGTTAGAGGAGTCAAACACAACAATACACTGCAGCATAACTACTCTAAAACCATTGACATATTTGATCTATTCAAACAGCTGGTAACACTCTCAGGACTATTTATTGAGAAACTGTTATTGCATTTGTGCAAACGTTCAACAGACCCAAGAGCATTTGGTCCACGGCTTGTGGGGATTGTTGTTTTAAATGTATTGTACTGTACATGAGTGAGCCAAGAAAAGACACATTTCCATTATATGTAAATGTGGGGAAATTTGTGAATTTGAATTTTCAGCAGGTCTACCATAGTCAGTCAGGAGGTAGAAGACCAGTCCAGTCAGGAAGGAGAACAGCAGGCCTACCATAGTCAGTCAGGAGGTAGAAGACCAGTCTAGTCAGGATGGAGAACAGCAGGTCTACCAGAGTCAGTCAGGAGGTAGAAGACCAGTCTAGTCAGGAAGGAGAACAGCAGGTCTACCAGAGTCAGTCAGGAGGTAGAAGACCAGTCCAGTCAGGAAGGAGAACAGCAGGCCTACCAGAGTCAGTGGGGAGGTAGAAGACCAGTCCAGTCAGGAAGGAGAACAGCATGCCTACCAGAGTCAGTGGGGAGGTAGAAGACCAGTCTAGTCAGGAAGGAGAACAGCAGGTCTACCATAGTCAGTCAGGAGGTAGAAGACCAGTCCAGTCAGGAAGGAGAACAGCAGGCCTACCATAGTCAGTCAGGAGGTAGAAGACCAGTCTAGTCAGGATGGAGAACAGCAGGTCTACCAGAGTCAGTCAGGAGGTAGAAGACCAGTCTAGTCAGGAAGGAGAACAGCAGGTCTACCAGAGTCAGTCAGGAGGTAGAAGACCAGTCCAGTCAGGAAGGAGAACAGCAGGCCTACCAGAGTCAGTCAGGAGGTAGAAGACCAGTCCAGTCAGGAAGGAGAACAGCAGGTCTACCAGAGTCAGTCAGGAGGTAGAAGACCAGTCCAGTCAGGAAGGAGAACAGCAGGCCTACCATAGTCAGTCAGGAGGTAGAAGACCAGTCTAGTCAGGATGGAGAACAGCAGGTCTACCAGAGTCAGTCAGGAGGTAGAAGACCAGTCTAGTCAGGAAGGAGAACAGCAGGTCTACCAGAGTCAGTCAGGAGGTAGAAGACCAGTCCAGTCAGGAAGGAGAACAGCAGGCCTACCAGAGTCAGTCAGGAGGTAGAAGACCAGTCCAGTCAGGAAGGAGAACAGCAGGTCTACCAGAGTCAGTCAGGAGGTAGAAGACCAGTCCAGTCAGGAAGGAGAACAGCAGGCCTACCATAGTCAGTCAGGAGGTAGAAGACCAGTCTAGTCAGGATGGAGAACAGCAGGTCTACCAGAGTCAGTCAGGAGGTAGAAGACCAGTCTAGTCAGGAAGGAGAACAGCAGGTCTACCAGAGTCAGTCAGGAGGTAGAAGACCAGTCCAGTCAGGAAGGAGAACAGCAGGCCTACCAGAGTCAGTCAGGAGGTAGAAGACCAGTCCAGGCAGGAAGGAGAACAGCAGGCCTACCAGAGTCAGTCAGGAGGTAGAAGACCAGTCTAGTCAGGAAGGAGAACAGCAGGCCTACCAGAGTCAGTCAGGAGGTAGAAGACCAGTCCAGTCAGGAAGGAGAACAGCAGGTCTACCAGAGTCAGTCAGGAGGTAGAAGACCAGTCCAGTCAGGAAGGAGAACAGCAGGTCTACCAGAGTCAGTCAGGAGGTAGAAGACCAGTCTAGTCAGGATGGAGAACAGCAGGCCTACCAGAGTTAGTCAGGAGGTAGAAGACCAGTCTAGTCAGGAAGGAGAACAGCAGGTCTACCAGAGTCAGTGGGGAGGTAGAAGACCAGTCCAGTCAGGAAGGAGAACAGCAGGCCTACCAGAGTCAGTGGGGAGGTAGAAGACCAGTCTAGTCAGGAAGGAGAACAGCAGGTCTACCAGAGTCAGTGGGGAGGTAGAAGACCAGTCTAGTCAGGAAGGAGAACAGCAGGCCTACCAGAGTCAGTCAGGAGGTAGAAGACCAGTCCAGTCAGGAAGGAGAACAGCAGGCCTACCAGAGTCAGTCAGGAGGTAGAAGACCAGTCTAGTCAGGAAGGAGAACAGCAGGCCTACCAGAGTTAGTCAGGAGGTAGAAGACCAGTCCAGTCAGGAAGGAGAACAGCAGGCCTACCAGAGTCAGTCAGGAGGTAGAAGACCAGTCCAGTCAGGAAGGAGAACAGCAGGTCTACCAGAGTCAGTGGGGAGGTAGAAGACCAGTCCAGTCAGGAAGGAGAACAGCATGCCTACCAGAGTCAGTCAGGAGGTAGAAGACCAGTCCAGTCAGGAAGGAGAACAGCAGGCCTACCAGAGTCAGTGGGGAGGTAGAAGACCAGTCCAGTCAGGAAGGAGAACAGCAGGCCTACCAGAGTCAGTGGGGAGGTAGAAGACCAGTCTAGTCAGGAAGGAGAACAGCAGGCCTACCAGAGTCAGTGGGGAGGTAGAAGACCAGTCCAGTCAGGAAGGAGAACAGCATGCAGGGGATGATGACGTTGACGATAAAGTAGAGAGGCAGCCTCAGCATCAGGAAGTGGTAGGTGATGTCCAGGTAGGGTGTGTCAGGGCAGCAGGCATAGTACACCCAGTGCTTCCAGCTCCGATAGTCCTGCATCACCCACTCACCACTCTCCATGAAGTTACTCAGGTCAGGCCGGTCGTTGTCCTAGAGGGGGGACAGGGGACGGGTACAGGGCTAGGGTCAATACTTTACTGGTTAAATTAAGATAAGATATACTTTATTAGTCCATATGGGATGACAATAATTTTTTTCCATCCCCTCCAATATACACAAATACACATTATGTTGGAGAGGCTGGTTTAAACTATGTGGGAGCATACAACAGGGTGCGGCTATTTCTGTTCCTTTTCATGGGATTGTTACTATTTTGACTCATTTTCATGGGATTGCTACTATATCCACTCCTTTTTATGGGATTGTTTCTATTTCTGTTCCTTTTCATGGGATTGTTACTATTTTGACTCATTTTCATGGGATTGCTACTATATCCACTCCTTTTTATGGGATTGTTTCTATTTCTACTCTTTTTCATGGGATTGTTTCTATTTCTACTCCTTTTCATGGGATTGTTTCTATTTCTACTCTTTTTCATGGGATTGTTTCTATTTCTACTCCTTTTCATGGGATTGTTACTATTTTACACCTTTTCGTGGGATTGTTTCTATTTTGCACCCTGGAACATTTTCAGATGTGCTTTTTGGATATTTGTGCTTTTCAAACTTCTTACCGGGTTGACCACTACCAGGTTGCCGTCGTAGGTCCATGTCCCCAGCTTCATACTGCAGTTCTGCAGGTCGAAGGGGAAGTGAAGCACAATGATCTCACAGTAGCTCTTAAAGATGGCCGGAGGGTTCCAGGTGATCAGACCTGTGTGCTCCAGCAGCACCTTGGTCTCATGGACGATTGCAAAGTCTCCATCTGCACTGCAGGAAGTGGAGAGGATTGACCCGTTAGCATCGGAGTCAATGGATTCCTATGGACTCTTGCGTTAGCCTGTTAAGCTAACCAAAGTCTCCATCTGCACTACAGGGATAAATTGACAAATGTCGTGGAAATTCAGTACTGAGAGAGACTTGGTCATTTCTTCAAACAATTATCTTTATTTAATATTGATTAATTATTGCAATAATGAAACCATCAGCCCAACAGTCTTGACTGTTGGACTGAGAGCCTTCCATTTACAGACAATGCACAGTTTATATAGCTTATATCCAGAATACTTTGTTCCACGCCTCCCATATAGATTGGGGGCACCATAATCCACTTTGGGTTCATCCTCTGGTCATCTGCTGTCTCCCAGATGCCAGGATAATTAGAAATACTGAGGCCTTTGTTCTGTTCCTCCAGGCTATCTCAGTTACAACCACCCCACATCATGTCCATGGAATACATCTTCTTCAGTAAAGATGTCTCACCCTCTAGTATAACTCATGTTCTCAGTGCCCAGACTAGCTGCAGGAAGCTAAAGTGGACACCATGAAATCTCAGCTTTAGCAGGCCAGTCTTACTCTTTGTTAAATATATAATCGTTTACTATTAATATCAAACAAATTAGGTAAGTATGTAATTTTTCTATTACACACATTAGCATCAGAATCAATAGATTCCTATGGGGAATTGTGTTAGCCTGATTAGATAATCAGGGAATGCTGAAAATAACTCAATTATGCCAAAAATTGGTGTTTCAGGGGTGATAGACAAAAGTTAAGGTATCTTAAAGACAACCTGTCACAACGTCTACAGAAGGTGGCGCCTCTCCCCGTTCGGGCGGACGGTCGGCGGTCGTCGTCACTGGCCTACTAGCTGCCACCGATCTCCTTTTCATTTTCATTCGGTGATGTCTGTTTTATGTTAGCACCTGTTTGAGTTAGTTCGTTAGTGGGGGTATTTAGTCTGTCTGTTTAGGTTTAGGGTTGTGCGGGATTATTTGTGTCTACTATGGTCGGGTTGGGGGATTGGTTTTCTCTGTCTTTCAGTCATTTTGTATACGGGTTTCCTGGGCAGTGTCCTGACTCGGTTTGGGTATTTTTGCCTATTGTTGGATTCCTTGTTCCCTGCCTTGTGTTCGGCATTTTGGACTGGTGTCTATTAAACGTGTTTTCACGTACCTTGGTCTCCTGCGCCTGACTTCACCCCTCCTGCATTTATAGAGTTCCTGACACAACCAGTTAAATGTAACTAAATGTCATCAAAAATGTAATCTACGTAATTCCCAAAATATATTATTTCATGAGAGGCCCATAAACAATAACTAGTAATGCTGCATACTCAAAGGCTAAAATCTCACCTTTCTGGTAGAAATAGTTAGAAATTGCTGAGGTGTAGTCACTTTGGAGGACATAAGTACACAGTACAAATATGATACAAATATTATAAAAAATATGAAATATTTTATATGATGTATTTCCTATTCAACAAAACTGTATGAATAAGGCTTGAAATGACATATGCTTTCTAAACATAGCATAATCAAATGATAAAACCACTAACAATAATATTTCACCTATGACTCTCTCTCTCTCTACCGCACCTGCTGTCTCTAACTCTGAATGTTCGGCTATTTAAAGCCAACTGACATTTACTCCTGAGGTGCTGACCTGTTGCACCCTCTACAACCACTGTGACCTTGACCCTGCTGGTAATCTAGGAACGTTTGAACATCTTGGCCATGTTCTGTTATAATCTCCACCCTGCACAGCCAGAAGAGGACTGGCCACCCCTCATAGCCTAGTGCCTCTCTAGGTTTCTTCCTAGGTCCCTGCCTTTCTAGGGAGTTTTTCCTAGCCACCGTGCATCTACATCTGCATTGCTTGCTGTTTGGGGTTAAAGGCGCAGCTGTCTAAGGCACTGCATATCAGTGTTAGAGGCGTCACTACAGACATCCTGGTTCGATTCCTTGCTGTATCACAACCGGCCGTGATTGGGAGTCCCATAGGGCGGCGCACAATGGGCCCAGGGTCGTCCGGGTTAGGGTTTGGCCGGCGTAGGCCGTCATTGTAAATAAGAATTTGTTCTTAACTGACTTGCCCAGTTAAATAAAGGTTAAACAAATAAAACATTTAAATGTAATCCCCTTTGGTCTCTATCACTAACTGCCCTTCAGGAATAGACTAGCTTCTGAAAAGATCTTATCTAATAGGCCTTATCAAGTCAATGAATACTGTATATCGGTCAAGGTAAAAGCATGGACTTGTTCTTACTTGTTATAGAGCACGAGGTCAGGACGCCAGATGTCTGTGGAAGGGATTCTGATCTTCTTAATTCCACTATAATCATCAGGGTTCCACTTCAGATTCACGTCCTCCCATATCTGAATACAACAGAACCTCCCATATCTGAATACAACACAACCTGCCATATCTGAATACAACAGAACCTCCCATATCTGAATACAACAGAACCTCCCATATCTGAATACAACAGAACCTCCCATATCTGAATACAACACAACCCTGACATATCTGAATACAACAGAACCTGACATATCTGAATACAACACAACCTGACATATCTGAATACAACAGAACCTCCCATATCTGAATACAACACAACCTGACATATCTGAATACAACAGAACCTGACATATCTGAATACAACACAACCTGACATATCTGAATACAACACAACCTGACATATCTGAATACAACACAACCTGACATATCTGAATACAACACAACCTGACATATCTGAATACAACAGAACCTCCCATATCTGAATACAACAGAACCTCCCATATCTGAATACAACACAACCTGACATATCTGAATACAACACAACCTGACATATCTGAATACAACACAACCACAAAAAAAGTGTGGTTTAAATTGAAGAACAAAAACGACATTGAGAAGAACGACACACGCAGGTCAGTGAGAAACCATACCTGTTTCAGCCGCACATTACTGGTCACAATTTGATTGACTTCATCCTGACAAAGACAAGGGAAGAGACTTTGTATAAGAAGAAGAAGAAGAAGAAAAGAAGAAGGAACCATGTCCAGTCCTAAGCAGTCATGTATTCCTCACCACACTAATGAGCTGGATGAGCTGCAAGCCTACGGTCACCACCACCGGATCTCTGAAGTGATTGACAGGCCGGACCACCTTGTTATAGCCGGTGAACAGGGTTTTAACCAGACGTGTCTCATCTTCTGAACACCTGGCTGAACCTGCAGGGAACACACACACACACACCAAAGATGAATAGTCAAGGCTATATCTAATATAGACACACGCACACACTCAAATATATATTTGATATCTGAGAAAGCGCATGGGGAACCCATGAGAACCCAGGCATAGAAGCATTATCTCTTCATTTCATTATCTTAAGTGAATGACCATACTTTATAAGTTCTCTAAAGTAAGTGGGCATACTTTAAGCCTACTTGTTGTAGTGTCGGCTTAGCGCTGATGGGGCTAAAGCAACGATGCAGACAGCAGCTGAGTCAACATGGACTAGCAGGAATTCATGACACATACACCAAGCATTTATCAGGCTGGGAAAGATGATCCACCATGACTATTCCTATTTTTAGAGACCATGCTGTTAGTTAGGACTTGTTCTGAATTATCACAAGATTTATAGACTAGGAAGTTGATATTATCACACATTATATACCTCATTATATACCCCACATTATATACCTCATTATCCCACATTATATACCTCATTATCACACATCATATACCTCATTATCACTAACTGGCTACACCCTCTTCTACCATTGAAAATGATCCTATAGAGATCAGTGCCGTACCATATATATCTACACAACTGTATACATGTAAGTAACTTCGTAACTCACTTCAAAACATGCTCTGCATTCTAGTTGCAAAAAAACAGACATGCTGAGATTTACACACAGCTATAAATGGAAGGATGGACTTTGCACTTGTACCTGTCAATCATGTCCTCTCTGCTTTAACATAAGACTGACTCAAACCTGACTCTGCAACGTTGATATGTTTATCCAGTTTGGGTTGAATAACAAGTGATTCATTTCAAAATTGTTTCTGATCAATAAAAACTACAATCAAACACACATCAGAAAAACTGGTATAGGTAAAAAGGTATAGGTAAAGCATGCCAAAAAGTTATAACTTACCTGCTAAAACAACCAGAATCCCAACAAGAAGAGTGTGTACCTTCAAATAAAACATCTGTTAAGTAATATGACGGTTTATATTCTCTATGACTGTTTCTATCTTTATAACCTGGGTTGTGTTGTCAACCAAACGGCAGTTGGCTAAACTTTCAGTCCTCTAACCTGCTCTGTTCTCTTCTCTGTTCTACTCTGCTCTTCTCTTCTCTTTTCTACTCTGCTCTAGTCTGTTCTACTCTGCTCTTCTCTTCTCTGTTCTACTCTGCTCTTCTCTTCTCTGTTCTACTCTGCTCTTCTCTTCTCTGTTCTACTCTGCTCTTCTCTTCTCTGTTCTACTCTGCTCTTCTCTTCTCTGTTCTACTCTGCTCTTCTCTTCTCTTTTCTACTCTTCTCTAGTCTGTTTTACTCTGCTCTTCTCTTCTCTTTTCTACTCTTCTCTTCTCTGTTCTACTCTGCTCTTCTCTTCTCTGTTCTACTCTGCTCTTCTCTTCTCTGTTCTACTCTGCTCTTCTCTTCTCTGTTCTCTTCTCTGTTCTACTCTGCTCTTCTCTTCTCTGTTCTCTTCTCTGTTCTACTCTGCTCTTCTCTTCTCTGTTCTACTCTGCTCTTCTCTTCCCTTTTCTACTCTTCTCTAGTCTGTTCTACTCTGCTCTTCCCTTTTCTACTCTTCTCTTCTCTGTTCTACTCTGCTCTTCTCTTCTCTGTTCTACTCTGCTCTTCTCTTCTCTTCTCTTCTCTTCTCTTCTCTTCTCTAGTCTGTTCTACTCTGCTCTTCTCTTCTCTTTTCTACTCTTCTCTTCTCTTTTCTACTCTTCTCTAGTCTGTTCTACTCTGCTCTTCTCTTTTCTACTCTACTCTAGTCTGTTCTACTCTGCTCTTCTCTTCTCTTTTCTACTCTGCTCTTCTCTTCTCTGTTCTACTCTTCTCTTCTCTTCTCTTTTCTACTCTGCTCTTCTCTTCTCTGTTCTACTCTGCTCTTCTCTTCTCTTCTCTTCTCTTCTCTTCTCTAGTCTGTTCTACTCTGCTCTTCTCTTCTCTTTTCTACTCTTCTCTGTTCTACTCTGCTCTTCTCTTCTCTTTTCTACTCTTCTCTAGTCTGTTCTACTCTGCTCTTCTCTTCTCTTTTCTACTCTTCTCTAGTCTGTTCTACTCTGCTCTTCTCTTCTCTTTTCTACTCTTCTCTTCTCTGTTCTACTCTGCTCTTCTCTTCTCTGTTCTACTCTGCTCTTCTCTACTCTTCTCTAGTCTGTTCTACTCTGCTCTTCTCTTTTCTACTCTTCTCTAGTCTGTTCTACTCTTCCCTTTTCTACTCTTCTCTAGTCTGTTCTACTCTGCTCTTCTCTTCTCTTCTCTAGTCTGTTCTACTCTGCTCTTCTCTTCTCTACTCTACTCTTCTCTAGTCTGTTCTACTCTGCTCTTCTCTTTTCTACTCTTCTCTAGTCTGTTCTACTCTGCTCTTCTCTTCTCTTCTCTAGTCTGTTCTACTCTGCTCTTCTCTTCTCTACTCTACTCTTCTCTAGTCTGTTCTACTCTGCTCTTCTCTTTTCTACTCTTCTCTAGTCTGTTCTACTCTGCTCTTCTCTTTTCTACTCTTCTCTAGTCTGTTCTACTCTGCTCTTCTCTTTTCTACTCTTCTCTAGTCTGTTCTACTCTGCTCTTCTCTTCTCTACTCTTCTCTAGTCTGTTCTACTCTGCTCTGCTCTTCTCTACTCTTCTCTAGTCTGTTCTACTCTGCTCTTCTCTTTTCTACTCTTCTCTAGTCTGTTCTACTCTGCTCTTCTCTTTTCTACTCTAGTCTGTTCTACTCTGCTCTTCTCTTCTCTACTCTTCTCTAGTCTGTTCTACTCTGCTCTTCTCTTTTCTACTCTTCTCTAGTCTGTTCTACTCTGCTCTTCTCTTTTCTACTCTTCTCTAGTCTGTTCTACTCTGCTCTTCTCTTCTCTACTCTTCTCTAGTCTGTTCTACTCTGCTCTTCTCTTCTCTACTCTTCTCTAGTCTGTTCTACTCTGCTCTTCTCTTTTCTACTCTTCTCTAGTCTGTTCTACTCTGCTCTTCTCTTCTCTTCTCTAGTCTGTTCTACTCTACTCTGCTCTTCTCTTCTCTACTCTTCTCTAGTCTGTTCTACTCTGCTCTTCTCTTTTCTACTCTTCTCTAGTCTGTTCTACTCTGCTCTTCTCTTCTCTTTTCTACTCTTCTCTTGTCTGTTCTACTCTGCTCTTCTCTTCTCTACTCTTCTCTAGTCTGTTCTACTCTGAGTCTCAGAGGAATCTTGTAACAGAGTAGATCCTATCCCAACATGGTCTCTCTCTTATCTGTGCTCTACCCTGCTCGGCTGTGGTCTCTGGGGCAGTCGGACTGAGCTATTGTTGAACCCCCAGTAGCAGCCAGACAGCATGTGGTACTGGGGGACAGCTGGGAGCGCTCACTGGGAGGTGGTACTGGGGGACAGCTGGGAGCACTCACTGGGAGGTGGTACTGGGGGACAGCTGGGAGCGCTCAATGGGAGGTGGTACTGGGGACAGCTGGGAGCGCTCAATGGGAGGTGGTACTGGGGGACAGCTGGGAGCGCTCACTGGGAGGTGGTACTGGGGGACAGCTGGGAGCGCTCACTGGGAGGTGGTACTAGGGGACAGCTGGGAGCGCTCACTGGGAGGTGGTACTGGGGGACAGCTGGGAGCGCTCACTGGGAGGTGGTACTGGGGGACAGCTGGGAGCGCTCACTGGGAGGTGGTACTGGGGACAGCTGGGAGCGCTCACTGGGAGGTGGTACTAGGGGACAGCTGGGAGCGCTCACTGGGAGGTGGTACTGGGGGACAGCTGGGAGCGCTCACTGGGAGGTGGTACTGGGGGACAGCTGGGAGCGCTCACTGGGAGGTGGTACTGGGGGACAGCTGGGAGCGCTCACTGGGAGGTGGTACTGGGGGACAGCTGGGAGCGCTCACTGGGAGGTGGTACTGGGGGACAGCTGGGAGCGCTCAATGGGAGGTGGTACTGGGGACAGCTGGGAGCGCTCAATGGGAGGTGGTACTGGGGGACAGCTGGGAGCGCTCACTGGGAGGTGGTACTGGGGGACAGCTGGGAGCGCTCACTGGGAGGTGGTACTGGGGGACAGCTGGGAGCGCTCACTGGGAGGTGGTACTGGGGACAGCTGGGAGCGCTCACTGGGAGGTGGTACTGGGGGACAGCTGGGAGCGCTCACTGGGAGGTGGTACTGGGGGACAGCTGGGAGCGCTCACTAGGAGGTGGTACTGGGGGACAGCTGGGAGCGCTCACTGGGAGGTGGTACTGGGGGACAGCTGGGAGCGCTCACTGGGAGGTGGTACTGGGGGACAGCTGGGAGCGCTCACTGGGAGGTGGTACTGGGGGACAGCTGGGAGCGCTCACTGGGAGGTGGTACTGGGGGACAGCTGGGAGCGCTCACTGGGAGGTGGTACTGGGGGACAGCTGGGAGCGCTCAC
>NC_138306.1:87262500-87597500 GCF_965601325.2 Salmo salar | reverse complement strand
TCCTCACCTTCTCCACCTCCAGCTCCTGGAACTCCTCCTCTCTCACCACCTGAGAAAACGACACTCTCAAATCACTAAAGACATTTAATAAACCCATCTATTGATTTAGTAGAATACATATCTGCTGAGTTTTTATATATATATTGAATTACATCATATTTGTTGTGTGTTTCTGTATATGTACCACGATGTAGGTATAATCCAAAACCTAAACCTAAACCTATACCTCGTGGAAGCGGCAGAGCAGCACCCTGCGTGCCTCCTTCTCCAGGGACAGACACACATGGAGCTGGGAAAAACTGAGCATGCCCAGACAGTTGTCGACGTCGAGGAAACGAATCAGGAAGTTCTCACAGGCCGTTTTCACGGCTCCGAACTGCAGCAGATCTGCAGCCTCCAGCAGAGACTCTACATTCCACTGGGTAATGGAGACCTGGGAGGGAGAGAGTTTAGAGTTGCGTCCCAAAAAGCACCCTATTCTGCACTACTTTTGACCAGCGCCAGTAGGGCCCATATTGCACTGTATGGGAATTGGTTGCCATTTGGGACACAGGAAATAACATACACTATACAGTTGAAGTCAGAAGTTTACATACACTGAGGTTGGAGTCGTTAAAACTCGTTTTTCAACCACTCCACAAATTTCTTGTTAACAAACTATAGTTTTGGCAAGTCGGTTACGACATCTACTTTGTGCATGACACAAGTCATTTTCCAACAATTGTTTACAAACAGACTTTTTCACTTATAATTCACTGTATCACAATTCCAGTGGGTCAGAAGTGTACATACACTATGTTGACTGTGCCTTTGAACAGCTTGGAAAATGCCATAAAATTATGTCATGGCTTTAGAAGGTTCTGATAGGCTAATTGACATAATTTGAGTCAATTGGAGTTGTACCTGTGGATGTATTTCAAGGCCTACCTTCAAACTCAGTGCCTCTTTGCTTGACATCATGGGAAAATCAAAATAAATCAGCCAAGACCTCAGAAAAACATTGGAGACCTCCACATGTCTGGTTCATCTTTGGGAGCAATTTCCAAACGCCTGAAGGTACCACGTTCATCTGTACAAACAATAGTACGCAAGTATAAACACCATAGGACCACGCAGCCGTCATATCGCTCAGGAAGGTGACGCGTTCTGTCTTCTTGAGATGAACGTACTTTGGTGTGAAAAGTGCAAATCAATCCCAGAACAACAGCAAAGGACCTTGTAAAGATGCTGGAGGAAACAGGTGCAAAAGTATCGATATCCACAGTAAAACGAGGCCTATATTGACATAACCTGAAAGGCCGCTCAGCAAAGAAGAAGCCATTGCTCCAAAACCGCCATAAAAAAAGCCAGACTACTAACTGCACATGGGGACAAAGATCGTACTTTTTGGAGAAATGTCCTCTGGTCTGAGCAAACAAAAATAGAACTGTTTGGCCATAATGACCTTCGTTATGTTTGGAGGAAAAAGGGGGAAGCTTGCAAAATTATGTGAATATATTGAAGCAACATCTCAAGACCTCAGTCAGGAAGTTAAAGTTTGGTCGCAAATGGGTCTTCCAAATGGACAATGACACAAAGCATACTTCCAAAGTTGTGGCAAAATGGCTTAAGGACAACAAAGTCAAGGTATTGGAGTGGCCATCACAAAGCCCTGACCTCAATTCTATAGAAAATTTGTGGGCAGAACTGAAAAAGCATGTGCGAGCAAGGAGGCCTACAAACCTGACTCAGTTACACCAGCTCTGTCAGGAGGAATGGGCCAAAATTCACCCAACTTATTGTGGGAAGTTTGTGGAAGGCTACCCAAAACGTTTCACCCAAGTTAATCAATTTAAAGGCAACACTACCTAATACTAATTGAGTGTATGTAAACTTCTGACCCACTGGGAATGTGATAAAAGAAATAAAAGCTGAAGTAAATCATTCTTTCTACTATTATTTTGACATTTCACATTCTTAAAATAAAGTGGTGATCCTAACTGACCTAAGACAGGGCATTTTTACAAGGATCAAATGTCAGGAATTGTGAACAACTGAGTTTAAATGTATTTGGCTAAGGTGTATGTAAATTTCTGACTTCAACTGTACATAGAAAGTATGTGAACACCCCTTCAAATTAGTGGATTCGGCTATTTCAGCCACAACCGTTGCTGACGGGTGTAGAAAATCGAGCACACCGCCATGCAATCTCCATGGACAATCATTGGCAGTAGAATGGCCTTACTGAAGTGCTCAGTGACTTTCAACATGGCACCGTCATAGGATGCCACCTTTCCAACAAGTCAGTTTGTCAAATTTCTTCCCCGGTCAACTGTAAGTGCTGTTATTATGAAGTGTAAACGTCTAGGAGCAACAACGGCTCAGCCGGGAAGTGGTAGGCCATACAAGCTCACAGAATGGGACCGGCGAGTCCTGAACATCGTAAAGATTGTCTGTCCTCGGTTGCAACACTCTGCCTCTGAAACTGGCTCTGAAAGCAACGTCAGCAGAAGAACTGTTCGTCAGGAGCTTCATGAAATGGGTTTCCATGGTCGAGCAGCCGTACACAAGCCTAAGATCCCCATGCGCAAGGCCAAGCGTCGGCTAGAGTGGCGTAAAGCTCGCCACCATTGGACTCTGGATCATTGGAAACGCGTTTTCTGGAGTGATGAATCACACTTCACCACCTGGCAGTCCAATGGACGAATCTGGGTTTGGCGGATGCCAAGAGAACGCCAACTGCCCCAATGCACAGTGCCAGCTGTTTGGTGGAGCAGGAATAATGGTCTGGGGCTGTTTTTCATGGTTCGGGCTAGGCACCTTAGTTCCAGTGACGGGAAATCTTAACGCTACAGCATACAATGACATTCTAGATGATTATGTGCTACCAAGTTTTTTGGCAACAGTTTTGGGGAAGGCCCTTTTCTGTTTCATTATGACAATGCCCCCATGCACAAAGCAAGGTCCATACAGAAATGGTTTGTCGAGGTAAATGTGGAAAAACTTGACTGGCCTGCACAGAGCCCTGACCTCAACCCCATCGAACACCTTTGGGATGAATTGGAACGCCGACTGCGAACCAGGCCTAACCGCCCAACATCCGTGCCCAACCTCACTAATGCAAAGGGGGGACCAACTCCATGAGATGTTGGATGAGCGGGTGTCCACATACTTTTGATCATCTAGGGTATTATGTAGCCCTTTGCTGCAGTCAATGACCAAACGTGTCCTCTTTGGCCTCGTGGGTGGAATGTTATTCATATGTTTCATCATTTCATCATTGATAAAGATTATTCCTTTTTTTTAACAGACGAAAATCTCGTGTTTCTATGTCAAACAGTTTTGTTAAATTTCAGTCTTCTGTAATGTATATAAAGTATAATATTGGGATGCAAAATCAAAATGTAATACATTTCAACTCTATATCTGACTTGGTACAGGTGTCTTCTTATGTTAAACCCATAACCATGTGTGTGAGGTGGATACTTTTGATACAAAGTAGATTTGTTTAAGACTACCAAGAAACACTCTGTGACCCTGGTTTAGCCCACTGCAGTAAAAAGTTATATGTGAACATCTCAATATTAAAGCATGCTACAAAACATGCTACAAAGTAAAAACAACATTGAAGATAACTAAATGAGTTTTGAGACACCATAAGCAATCATAGATGATTTTGCCTTTTGGTAGGCTGTCATTATAAATAAGAATTTGTTCTTAACTGACTTGCCTAGATAAATAAAGGTTAAATATAAATTTAAAAAAAGACATACAAATGTTTAATATTAGACTACTACATTCATATAATGGACACAGTCACTCATAAATGGTCTCAGAGGTGTAGCCTACCTTGGAGGTGTATACATAGTCCACCAGAGTCGTCAGCACCTCCACATCTACCCCAGGTAGTCTGATGACACTGTGGGACCTCTCTCTCATATCTGCTGTGAACATGGCTCTGAAGTAGGAACTACGGGAGCATAGAGCCACTTTATGGCAGTGGAAGACCTCCCCTGTAGAGCACTGTAGAGCTATGTCAGTGAACAAGCCTTCTGTGTAGTATTCTCTGAGGGCTTCTAGAACCTCCGTGGGATGGGTTAGGTCACAGAAATCATAGGTGTAGAAGGACTCCGGCGACTCCTGTCCCTTAGATGACATTGTGTTCCTGAAACACGAGACATTAAATATCTTAATGTACCCTTTAAAAATGTATGCCATTGACTTGGCACATCCATGCATTATACATTAGTAATACAGGACATATGACGTTGGACTTCCCTGTCCCTTTACACATCTGGTTATACTGACGTTAAGACACGCTATGGTCTGTAGAATGGAAACCGCAATGGGAATTAGTTTCAACATGACATTTAAATGAATGAAGCTTGATAGAATCAAATTGGGTTTATTGCTAAAACATAAAACATTGCATAATGAACATTGTGCAATACTGTAAGCAGCAACACCTTGCAAAAAACATTAACTGAGCACAGATAGTAAACATACATGGATTTACAATGGATCCAGGGAGTATCTGATCATGTCATCTATTAGTCTTATTTAAACACAATGCAATGCATTCACATAGGCCTACATACACTTGACAGAATACCATTCAATCTAAATAGTCCCGAGTGAAGATCCTTAACACAGCTCACTGAACAATAGCCACACATATACCTGCTCGACATGGTTTACTATCCTGTTGTTAAAGCATTCTGTGTGTTTGGAGCGAGTCAAAAGGCATCACACGCCATCTGTTGTAGATCCTTATTTATACGCAATTCCCTTGTAAACCAACCAATCTAATAAACCCCGGACAGTCCTTTAGAAAAAAACGGACATTCCGCTATTTGGTTTCGTTATCTATTTAGGTTGACGCGGCAGGCGCTCAGCTGATGTGACACAGCGTCTCCGCCGCAGAAAATCTTACCAGCCGCAAATAGCAGCATTCGACCAATCACATTCACCGCGCCTCGTCCTACTATCAGCGTCTTGACAAAACAAGGGACAGACAGAGGGGTATCTTGGGAGGCAGGGAGACGGTGTCACGGTCTACGAAACCGCACCGCTGAAGCAGAAACCGTCAATTTATATAATAACACTCAGAATAGAGCCTAGTAGAGACAACAAATAATTGCACTGGTAATACACTGGACTGTTAATACACTGGACTGGTAATACATTTTTCACATAGATAGTGCCCTAGTAAAAAGTGATGCCAATGTATTTTATTGACTGTACATCCTAGAATATATATTTCATTCTAAACAGTTATAACATGTAATTTACAGGTGTGATTGGTTTTTTCCTTTTCTGTCTAGTGGGTTCTGTATCTCTCTACATTTGCTAAAGACAAAAACAAGCACAAAGATGTACATTCATTTGCATCTGAACCTGAGAGAGTGATGTGATACAATCCCACAGATTTAAAATATGATCTTCAAAAACGTTTCAAACCAGGACAAAGACACAATCACAATCCTTCCCTCCCAAGCATTTGGTACAGTTTTTATCATTGCAAGTACACTTATTTTAGTATGAGACAGAGCTGTACCCTATCCCTACAGAGGAACACATGCTTTCAGTTCCATCAGGATCTCTCTTCCGCTTGTCCATCCTATGACTCTTGGGTTCGATGAACCCTCTCCTTGTTGTGCACTCTGCTTAGAGAGCAGCCTCTCCAAGGTGTAACCCTTTCTAGGAAACACCACATCTCCTTCCCTTAGACTGTTGGAAGGGCAAAGGTCGTTCCCTCCGTCCCCTACATAGAAAGTTCTCTGATAGTCTACCCCTCCCTTCAACTGCCCTGCTAGGAAATCAGCCAGCACTTTCCTCTTACACAGATTGACAGGGCACTGGCTACACTGGTGAGAATGGTAGCATTCTATCTCCATGTATCCACGCTTGTCAAACGTAGCCGGGTTGGTGAAGACTTGGTCAACCGCGGCTTGAACCCCAGCCACTTGCAGTATCCAGTCGATGAACACTGTGTTTGAATCTGAGATAATGATGCAGTCAATGTCGTTCTTGTTACTCACAATGAACGTCAACAGTTCAATCATTCCATCTGTAAACGGTATTGTCTCCATCACACTTCGGATTGTATCTGGGCTGATGTCCTGATCTCCTATATAGGACATGACTCTGCCCATGTACTCTGTCCAGCGTCCCTTCTGGTAGGAGTTCTTGACCAGGTCTGGCAGGCATTGGTCCGGGATACACTGAATGACCCAGGTGTCACTGTTGTCATCCACCAAGGTGTGGTCGAAGTCAAACACCAGCAGAGTCTTCATGATGATTCTCCTCTGCTGCAAAACAGTGTTGGAATAGGTTTGTTAGAAGAG
Organism: Salmo salar; assembly: GCF_965601325.2. NCBI lineage: Eukaryota > Metazoa > Chordata > Actinopteri > Salmoniformes > Salmonidae > Salmo > Salmo salar. The sequence continues at coordinate 87,591,174 of NC_138306.1, read as the reverse complement.
TCATGGACAGGCAGCCAGACACAGAGAGAGAGAGAGAGAGAGAGAGAGAGAGAGAGAGAGAGAGAGAGCGAGAGAGGGGTGAGAGGGGGAGAGAGAGAGAGCTAGGAGAGACACGGACAGGCAGCCAGACACAGAGAGAGAGAGAGAGAGGGAGAGAGAGAGAGAGAGAGAGAGAGAGAGAGAGAGAGAGAGAGAGAGAGAGAGAGAGAGAGCGAGAGAGAGGAGAGAGGGGTGAGAGAGAGAGAGCTAGGAGAGACAGGGACAGGCAGCCAGACACAGAGAGAGAGAGAGAGAGGGAGAGAGAGAAGAGAGAGAGAGAGAGAGAGAGAGAGAGAGAGAGAGAGAGAGAGAGAGAGAGAGAGAGAGAGAGAGAGGATGAGAGAAGGAGAGGGAGGGGGATAGAGAGGGAGAGAGTGAGAGAGAGAGAGAGGATGAGAGAAGGAGAGGGAGGGGGATAGAGAGGGAGAGAGTGAGAGAGAGAGAGAGAGAGAGAGAGAGAGAGAGAGAGGGGTGAGAGGGGGAGAGACAGAGCTAGGAGAGACAGGGACAGGCAGCCAGACACAGAGAGAGAGAGAGAGAGAGAGAGAGAGAGAGAGGATGAGAGAAGGAGAGGGAGGGGGATAGAGAGGGAGAGAGTGAGAGAGAGAGAGAGAGAGAGAGAGAGAGAGAGGGGTGAGAGAGAGAGAGAGAGAGAGAGGATGAGAGAAGGAGAGGGAGGGGGATAGAGAGGGAGAGAGTGAGAGAGAGAGAGAGGATGAGAGAAGGAGAGGGAGGGGGACAGAGAGGGAGAGAGTGAGAGAGAGAGAGAGAGAGAGAGAGAGAGGGGTGAGAGGGGGAGAGACAGAGCTAGGAGAGACAGGGACAGGCAGCCAGACACAGAGAGAGAGAGAGAGAGAGAGAGAGAGAGAGAGAGAGAGAGAGAGGGGTGAGAGGGGGAGAGACAGAGCTAGGAGAGACAGGGAGAGGCAGCCAGACACAGAGAGAGAGAGAGAGAGAGAGAGAGAGAGAGAGAGAGAGAGAGAGAGGGGTGAGAGGGGGAGAGACAGAGCTAGGAGAGACAGGGAGAGGCAGCCAGACACAGAGAGAGAGAGAGAGAGGGAGAGAGAGAGAGAGAGAGGGGTGAGAGGGGGAGAGACAGAGCTAGGAGAGACAGGGAGAGGCAGCCAGACACAGAGAGAGAGAGGGGTGAGAGGGGGAGAGAGGGGTGAGAGGGGGAGAGACAGAGCTAGGAGAGACAGGGAGAGGCAGTGGTGTAAAGTACTTTAGTAAAACACTTTAAAGTACTACTTAAGTCATTTTTTGGGGTATCTGTACTTTACTTTACTATTTATAATTTTGGCAACATTTACATTTACTTCACCACATTCCTAAAGAAAATAATGTACTTTTTACTCCATACATTTTGCCTGACACCCAAAAGTACTCGTTACATTTTGACAGGAAATGGTCCAATTCACACACTTATCAAGAGAACATCCCTGGTCATTCCTACTGCCTCTGATCTGGTGGACTCACTAAATAATATATATATATTTTTAACGGTGTTGTCTGCTTTGCTTAGTATTTTTTTTTAACCTTTATTTAACTAGGCAAGTCAGTTAAGAACAAATTCTTATTTTCAATGACGGCCTAGGAACAGTGGGTTAACTGCCTTGTTCAGGGGCAGAACGACAGATTTTTACCTTGTCAGCTCGGGGATTCGATCTTCCAACCTTTCGGTTATAAGGAATAAGGAATTTGAAATGATTTATACTTTTAATAGTTAAGGATATTTTAGAAATTCCATTTACTTTTGATACTTAAGTATATTTTAAACCAAATAGTTTTAGACCTTTACTCAAGTGGTATTTTACTGGGTGACTTTCACTTTTAATTGAGTAATTTTCTATTAAGGTATCTTTACTTTTACTAAAGTATGACAATTGAGTACTTTTTCCACCACTGGGGAGGGGGCAGGCAGACAGACACTGAACAGGAAGTGAAAAAGGCTAGTGACCAAGCAGTATCTATCTATCTAGCTACTGAATGACTAAGAGTGTTCTTTGGACTGACTGCTGACTAGCTAGGAACTGGCTAGCTAACAGTCAATCTATTACACACCAAGTACAGTAGCTAGCTCATTTTACATCGTTCTAAACAGTACACTGCTTGTCAAATAATCTATTTATTAATGTGTGTATTCACTTAGGATCTTACCCCACACTGTTGTTACACCGTTTACACAAATGTAAATTTAGATGCGTGACATCGCCGGTTGGATCTTAAACACACACTTGAGACATGCCGCGTTCGAAACAACTGGGAACTGGGAACCATTGAGCCACAGAACAATGAGACAAATATTCCTCCGGATGTATAAATGTGAAGCATCCGCTTGGCGTTTCCTCTCACTACCAATTTGGTAGTGAGAGGAAGCCCAGTGGCCAGCAGTGGGAGAAGATGGTACTCGATGGATTTTGGCCGAGATTCTGCACATTTTCTCATCGACTAAACATTTGATCTCAATACAGTTTTCTGTTCCCAAAACTAGAATCTGTTACGAACAGAGTGGACTAAGTTTAGTAGACTTTACCCTTTGCCAAAGTTTTTAAAATCGCGTTGTTTAGAAGGAGTGCGAAGGCGAATTGAGTTATTGCAGAAGTGCACTTGACAGAGTAGGCGTTCCTTAATGGTAATAATAGAATGTCTCTATCTCGTGCTTGGCTCTGCCTACCACCTTGCTTGTTCTGCCCACTAGAGTCATTTGTTCCCGTTTGAAACGACAGGCTGTGGTCTATATTGGTTTAATTATAAAGACGATTTTATTGAGCCGCTCGGACCTCGGAAATCTCCGACTTCCGGAGCGTTCAAGCAGAGACACTTTTGAGGAGATGGAAAACCGTATGAACGCCCAATGTGTTTCTTTGCCCATGCGTCGTCAATGTGCCGCGTGGTGCATTATGGGACAAGGAGAGTTCTCCTTCAAAGAGTGAATGGGAGTTAATTGGGCGCTAGCTCAAAAACCCAACATTAGCAGGAATTTCGTCAAAAAGAAGTACAACACGCAACTATTTTCCAAGACGTGAGATAATTAACTTGTTCTCTGTAAAATCATATAGCTTTGGAATCATGATATTACGTACTTTTGAGGAAAATAGGTACGTTTCTCGACTAATACCCTGACGATTAGCCCAGCAACCGTGTGACGCAGAATGACAACTTGACCGCGATTGGTTGACAGTCTATTCATTGACCAATGGAATTCCTATCTCCTCCTTTCTTTAATATCTCTGGTTCAAGACAACCGCGAGCTCCAGAACAAATCAAGCCCCGACCTAAAGATCACTGACTTCATGATTTGACATCGTTTTTTCTGAGTTCCCAGTTTTGTTGAAAGCACCAATACTTCCTCATTTGTTTCGTATCACTGTCTAACTAACCAATAAAAAGGGACATCACTGTCACCTGTTGGTGTGGAATGAGAAGTAGTGAATAAAATACAACAAAATAAAAAAGTGGGACAGCTTGGATAGTTCTCTGGCAAAGCGGTCAATTTTGTTTCTTCTTAAATAACACACTGTTGTTCGAATCCCACATTAGATCTGATAGCATCTCTCGTTTTGTAACAACATCACTAACATTTCCCAGATGTAACAGCAGGCGGCAGTAATGCGCTCGTTTTGTATTTATTGTGAAAAAAAGAACAAGAATAGCACTGCTTCCTGGTGACGTAAACACAGAACCATGAAGGTACAATTCTAAGCACTTAGTTTACAATCGATTTTCTATCATAGCTACACCCGAAAGACATCGGCGAAAATGTTCAAAGGATGGGGAACGTGGCTGGGTATAGAGAACACCTCGACGACAGAGGAGAGCGAAGTGGCTGACGTTGCTGTGGAGGAGAAAATTGTTCAAGACCAAAATGAAGTAAACAAACAACACGAACCTCCAGCAACAGAAGAACTGGGGCAGGAGGAGGGAGACACCGTCCAACTCATCTCTCAGCAAGCTAAAGGATTCGGTGGTAAGGAAGATTATAGATGGTTTTCATTTATATTCTTGTGAAAAGTGATTAACAGACTAATAATGATTATGTAGGCCTAAGAGACAACAATACATTGTCATTCAAGTTTTGGCAGGCAAACAATGCCATCTGAAGCTGAGAAAGTGATCCAGATTTTATATCCCTGTTACATATACAGGCTTAATATTCAACTTTGCCAGCAATGCCACCAAGAAGATCTCCAACTCTGTGGCAGAGACAGCACACACCATCAAGAAGAGTGTGGAAGAAGGGAACATAGATGGAATTTTTGACAAGGTGCATGGCATGCTCCACTTTCCTGAATTCTGTTTGACAAGGAGGATGTTTTAGTGTAGGTTGCTATATAACACCCTCTCTGGTGTTAGCTCAAAACCTCTGATTTCTTGAAGCTTTGAGGTTTCTCTTGTAACATCACATGCCTGTGTTTCTGTTTTCCAGACTATTTTGGGGGACTTCAAAAAAGAACAGGACAAATTTGTCCAAGAAAAGAAAGCTAAGAAATCAGGTCAGTGTGGAGACATAACATCATACCCACTAGAGATTAGCTTACCTTCCACTCCTTGTACTCTGTGTCCTCAAATCAACATTTGTCACGTGCACAGCAAGGTTATTATTGTTTAGTGTTTTTATATTAGTTTCTATTTCTATTCATTTTCAGATTTTTATTTGACATTCGGTTTAGTTTAAGTTTTCAGATCCACTTGTTACGTTTTTATTTGGTTCATGTTTTATGTTTTCATATTATTTAGTTTTAGTGTTAGGGACAGACAGTAGCCAATGCATGGGAGGCTAGTAGCCTTTTTATGTGTTGTATAGTTGTTTTGATTTTTGAGGATGTCACTTCCTGCCACTGGGGGGGCAGTAATAGGTTTAAAGGAAGACTCAGCGAGATGACGTAGATCAGTGGTTCCCAAACTTTTTATAGTCCCGTACCCCTTCAAACATTCAACCTCCAGCTGCGTACCCCCTCTAGCACCAGGGTCAGTGAACTCTCAAATATTGTTTTTTGCCATCATTGTAAGCCTGCTACACACACACTATATGATACATTTATTAAACATAAGAATGGGTGTGAGTGAGTTTTTGTCACAACCCGACTCGTGGGAAGTGACAAAGAGCTCTTATAGGACCAGGGCACAAATAATAATATAATAATAATAATCAATAATTTTGCTCTTTATTTAACCATCTTACATATAAAACCTTATTTGTTCATCGAAATTGTGAGTAACTCACCACAGGTTAATGAGAAGGGTGTGCTTTAAAGGATGCACATAACTCTGCAATGTTGGGTTGTATTGGAGAGAGCCTTAGTTTTTAACCATTTTCAACACAGTCTGTGCCAGTATTTAGTTTTCATGCTAGTGAGGGCCAAGAATCCACTCTCACATAGGTACGTGGTTGCAAAGGGCATAACAGCACAATTTGCCAAGGCAGGATACTCTGAGCGCAGCCCAATCCAGAAATCTGGCAGTGGCTTCTGATTAAATTACATTTTCACAGAACCGCTTGTTACAATTTCGATGAGGCTCTTGTTCAGATATGGGTAAGTGGACTGGAGGCAGGACATGAAAGGGATAACGAATCCAGTTGTTTGTGTCATCTGTTTTGGGAAAGTACCTGTGTAATTGCGCACCCAGCTCACTCAGGTGCTTCGCTATATGACATTTTACATTGTCCCGTAAGCTTGAGTTCATTTGCACACAAACAAATCATACAATGATGGAAAGACCTGTGTGTTGTCCTTGTTAATGCACACAGAGAAGAGCTCCAACTTCTTAATCATAGCCTCAATTTTGTCCCGCACATTGAATATAGTTGCAGAGAGTTCCCGTAATCCTAGATTCAGATAATTCAGGTGAGAAAAAACATCACCCAGATAGGCCAGTCGTGTGAGAAACTCGTCATCATGCAAGCGGTCAGACAAGTGAAAATGATGGTCAGTAAAGAAAACTCTAAGCTCGTCTCTCAATTAAAAAAATGTGTCAATACTTTGCCCCTTGATAACTAGCGCACTTCTGTATGTTGTAAAAGCGTTGCATGGTCTGAAAAGCGCTGCCCATATCATTGCATATTGCAGAAAATACACGAGAGTTCAGGGGCCTTGCTTTAACAAAGTTAACCATTTTCACTGTAGTGTCCAAAACATATTTCAAGCTGTCAGGCATTCCCTTGGCAGAAAGAGCCTCTCGGTGGATGCTGCAGTGTACCCAAGTGGTGTCGGGAGTAACTGCTTGCACGTGCGTTACCACTCAACTATGTCTCCCTGTCATGGCTTTTGCGCCATCAGTACAGATACCAACACATCTTGACCACCAAAGTCCATTTGATGTCACAAAGCTATGCAGTACTTTACAAATATCCTCTCCTGTTGTCCTGGTTTCCAGTGGTTTGCAGAAGAGGATGTCTTCCTTAATTGACCCCCCATAAACGTAACAGACATATACCAGGAGCTGTGCCAGGCCGCCACGTCTGTTGACTCATCCTGCTGTAGTGCATAGAATTCACTGGCTTGTATGCAAAGCAGTAATTGTTTCAAAACATCTCCTGCCATGGCACTGATGCGTGAAACAGTGTTGTTTGATGAAGACATTGTCTGTATAGTTTTTTTTGGCCTTTTCCCCCAGCAGCAGGAAGAATTAAGTCCTCCACAATAGTACGCCTGTCCTTGCCTGTCCTAGCCACTCGGTAGCTCACCATATAAGACGCTTCTAGCCCCTTCTTATTAATGATATCTGTTGCTTTTATACATGTCTTACTACTCACAAGTCGTCTTAATTCTCGCTCAAAAAAACACCCGCGGCTTATTTTTCAAATTGGCATGTTTTGTTTCTAAATGTCTGCGCAAGAGTGAAGGTTTCATTGAGTTGTGAGATAGTACTTTTGCACATATAACACACTGTGGCTGAGGAAAGGCACTGCTCCCAATATAAGTGAACCCCAAATCAATGTAGTTATTATCATATTTGCGTCTCTTCGATGGTCCAACGACCCTGTCTGTTCGGTGCTTTCCCGGGTAAGGGGCCAAGTAGCTCTTCAGCTGCATCAGATTCACAACTGTCAGTGTCCATGCCAGCTGGTCTAACAACATGTAGAATTACTGATGCTAGCATTGGATGTGCTCGTGGAAGCAGAACAACTTGTGTAGTACTGCTGGTAGTGTGTCTATGGACGCGGGCATTACCTTTTTTAACCATTTATCAATTTTCGAGCAAACGGAATGAGCAGCAGCTACATACGGAGGTTAGTGGAATTCCTACGAGAGAGTAACGGTTAATGTGATAGGATGTTAATTATTTGACATTGTTGTTATTTTGCTGAACACTAGATGGTTTAATTTTATTTTGGGCAGTGAAACGAGGCTACTCGGGCGAGAAAAACTTCACCCATATGTATAGCCCCGTTGGAAAAGATAAATTCACTGTTTAAATGTGTTCAATTCACTGTTCAATTCAACAAAAAATGTTGTTTTTTTTCAAATGTGAACCACGTTTTTATTTGGTGTAGCCCGTTTGGGAATGCCTGACGTAGATCATATGTGTCCAACTCATCACATGGAGGGCCGAGTGTCTGCGGGGTTTCGCTCCTCTCTTGTACTTGATTGATGAATTATGGTCACTGAATTAGTAAGAAACTCCCCTCACCTGGTTGTCTAGGTCTTAATTGAAAGGAAAAACTAAAAGCCTGCAGACACTAGGCCCTCCATGGAATGAGTTTGTCACTCCTGACGTAGATGCACAAAGTAAACAGTAGTAGTGGGTCAATTTCCGCAACAACCAGGAGAGTTGAAACGAGGTTAAAAGTCTGCTGTTTTGGTCCCGTAGCTACCGTGTTGTAGCGGTGTGAAGCGCAGATACTCTGGGAGACGGTGTGAGAGCAGTCTTGCGTCGTGCTCATTTCAGTGGCCGCGTTAGAGCGGATCACTTTTGTTAGTCATTTTGGGGGGGAATTATCCGACTAGCGCCGACATGCCTTATTGTTGGAAAACCACATTAGTGTCTGACTTTTGGCTGTCGCAGATGCACCTACCCCGACTTCACTCCTCGACTTGCGTCTACAGTAATTTGCTTTAGCCTTACCACTCAGTATGGCTACAGCCATTTAAAGTATCATTTCACTATAGCTTTAGTTTTTCTAACGGGTTGGCTAATTATTTTATTTCAGTTTACTAAATAGTTTTCATGATTCGTTTTGGTTAACTATAAGCACGGGACACAACAGGTGTAAACAGTCAAGCTCTTTCTCAACAATGCCTATTCAATATCAAGGTAAAGAAATAGAAAATGGACAAATCCAGAATAGATTCTTAAAAAAAAAAAGAGAGAGAACAGAACAGATGCTAAGTCAGGTCAGGTAACACAATAAATAAAACCCACGGGAGAATGTACTCTACAGGCCAGTACCAGCACCATATCAATGTGCAGGGATACTGGTGATAAATGACAGAGTAGAATGTTAGTCTGGTTGCCAGTCTGGTTGCCAGTCTGTTTAGCTATCTTCAGATGATATACCAGTAAACATGATCATAATTATCCATACATACATACATGCATCCATCCATGGTGGAATTAAAGTGGTTTGTTCTTGTTCCCTTCCAGACGCAGCTGTACCACCATGGGTTGGCTACAGTGAGGAGGAGACCATTCAGCAACAGATCCTGGCTTTGTCTGCTGTTAGTAGCATTTCTAACATTGTCTGTCCACATAGTGCACTTAGAGTTTGTGATTTGATTCCATCCAATTGGATCTCATCACTGTCAGAGTGCATTGTGTTGATTGTACCTTTTCAATTTGATTTAAATTCAACAACTTTATTGATCTGTTATTCCAGGACAGGAGGAACTTCCTGAGAGACCCACCAGCTGGAGTTCAGTTCCAGTTCGACTCTGAGCAGATGTATCCTATCGCCATGGTGATGCTGCAGGAAGATGAGCTACTGAACAGGATGCGCTTCGACCTGGTCCCCAAACAGTCAGCAGACAGCCATTACAAATCTAATGCATTACAAATCCATTACTGCACTTCAACCCAGAGTTATTTACAGATGGAGATTGCAGGCATAAAGTTGGCCTGTTGGCTAATGTTGGTTGATGCCAGTCCTGTCCATTGATAAGCCTCTTAGAACCAGCCAGATTGCTGCGTTCAAATGAAAAAGAATGGTGAGCTATCGCTCAATCAGGCTTAAGTATATGTGTATGTTACTTATATATTCAATGCTCTGTATGTTTAGAGTGAAGGAGGATGTGTTCTGGAGGAACTACTTCTACCGTGTGTCCCTGATAAAGCAGTCGGCCCAGCTCACTGCCCTGGCAGCACAGCAGCAGGCTGTAGACAACAGAGAGGAGCAGAAGACCATCAGCCCGGAGGGTGTCAGCCTCACAGGTACTCTATTCTGTTCTATGGTTGGTCGGAATTCAGTTTGTGTGATCCTGACAAGTCCTTAACTAAAAACATTGCATTGGTGTTATGGGCAAAGCAGAGCAATTGGTGAACTACTGTCAAGCAACAGTTTATAGCCTAACTTCTGTTTCATGTTGTTGTTATCATGCAGAAAATACCATCAGACCAAAAACACCTCCAGTATCCATTAGTGACATTCCCAAGAGTGGAGAGGTGAGTCAATGTTTTGTTTTTCTGAAGAAAAGTCAGTCCCTTTGAATAATTCTGTACATGTCTATATATAGACCACTAAAATACTGTGTAAATATCAAGTCAAATGTATGAAATGGTCTGGATTCTCTTTTAATGTTGTTAAAGCAGGAGGAAGAGGAGAATGAGATCTCCACCAGCCCTGGGGTCTCCGAGTTTGTGAGCGATGCCTTTGACTCCTGTAACATCAACCATGAAGACCTGAGGAAGGAGATGGAACAGCTGGTGCTGGACAAGAAGGAGGACGCTGCAACTCCAGAGGGTCAGTTCTAGAACTATTAGATCATATCTAGAGTAACAAACAACCAGCAAGAACTCCAGAGTTCTATTGGTTGATTTCACTGGAACCTGGAAAGGGCTTGGATTTAATATAATGGCTCAGGTGGTAGAGCTGGATGTTGAATTAGAGGAGAGTGAATGACATGTTTAGCTCTTTTCTCTTCAGTCTGTAGCATTGTTCTCATAATGCTGTTATTTGTTCAGAGGAGACAGCGGACTGGGAGAAGGAACTCCAGGCAGAGTTACAGGAGTATGAGGTAGTGACGGAGGCAGACAACAAAGATGACAACTGGGATAAAGAGATCGAGAAGATGCTTCAGTCGGACGAGTAGAATGATGACCGACCCATCTTGCTTCAGTCTAGTATCTCTGATATGAGAGAGAGCACCATGAAGGATCAGAAACCATGACAGTGTCTAGTCTAGACCATAGAAATAGAATGGTATAGAAATGAAGGGAACCGCTGCATACAAACCATAAACTGTTTGTTTCAGCACACTAGAATGGGTACATCTATGGGGTATATTCTGATCTGGAGGTGGTCAGGTGTTGAAATACTGTATAATATACATGTTCTGTCCGTACAGTTTAGTGGCTGGCTGACATTTTAGCTGTGAACGTTTATGGGCGAGGAGGCAACTGACATATTGCATATTGTTATTTTTTTCTCTTTTCTTTTTCTGGAATTCCTTCACAGTTGGGATGTGTACATCTATCCAAATAATACTTGTTTCTGTGCTTCTCAAATCCTGTTCAGTTTTTCCCTAATAAATATACTTCTTTCCCATTGTCTAAATGTCTTTCCTTGATGAAAAATACAGACAGATTGTAATATCTAAAGGGCTGTATAGGGAAGGGTTTTGTTTTGGTCTTGTTTATGCAACATGACAATAGGGTCAAGCAGCCCCTCCCCGTCATTATAAATTGCGTCACATCATAGCGACGCACTCCGATGCCAGAGACAGGGTCGATTTAAACAGTAAAAACAAACAGGTACAGTGTGGTACTTTTACGCCCTTTTCTGGGTTTCACTGACCCTACATAAATGATGTCTGTATTTCTAAATGATTGTAACATGTTACAGTCAAACAAAAGAGAACGCCAAGTGTTAACACGTTTTATTTACTAAGGAAGTCCATAGCATAGTTTGCCAGTGACAGGTTGTTAGCATAGCATAAGTTAGCACAGTGTGGACTCACGCACCTGCCAAACCCAAACAGTTTGCTAATTATCGCTTGGTGGTATTTGCTTTCTATACTACGTTCAATAATCCATACATCAATCAATACTTGATAGTAACACTTTAGTCCACAATTTTTGTAGAGTTGAATGTCAACGTTGGATTTGTACTCAGCTAACAAGCTAACCTAAAGCTAGCTCGTGTCAACGCTAGCTAGCCTAGCATACCAAAGGTTACTGTGACTAACGTTATAGCTATGCTAACTATATTATTTAGATATGGGGCTCGCTAGCTACATCCATTAGCTTTAGCGTAGCCGATACTTGGCGCAATGTTTTACTTTCAGTATAGCTATTATCTAGGTAGTTAAAGTCACTTGAAATTGTTTGGAGGTTATTAGCTAACACATTGGCTAGCTAGTGCCTGCTAATAATATATCAAAACTAGCCAACGTTAGGTAGCTAGTTTTATTGCCACTACTGTGTGGCAAGTTTACTTGTTTGGGTGTCTAAATTGATTGAACTAACGTACGAGTGTAACTGCAACAGCGGTGTTTAAGCTACATCCTTCACTTGTGGTCAGTCGGATAATTATTTTATCTTCGGTGTCCGGGTTATCTAGATAGTTAACTAAATCAAGGGAATTGAGGAGTTCCTGTGCTGATTTATATGGCGAGTCCTTCTGTTGGTGCTGTTAGTTGAGGATTACCACGTGCTAGACCTATCTTCTTAAAGGATTCCATCCCTTCTTGATTGTTGAGGGAACTGTGGTCCAGTGTTTCATTAATATATTAATAACTATAGTTACTGCCAATGCTACCTAGTTATTAGAATGATCTGAACTTAGTGACCCTTGGTCAGATCAGAGTTAAAGGTGAGGACCTGTCTTGCCTTGCTAGAGTCCAGACCATAGACTAAAACGGAGGACAGCATGTGGTTGCTAACTTGCTGTCTCATTACTGTCAATGTTTACAAGTGTTGTTGAGGCTATTGAAATACGTTACACACCACTGACAAGATCAGTGAATGATCATGAACCGCTTCTGTTAACGAATTGAATCAATGCTTACTCACATGGTCAGGTGTACTCAAATAGTCAGGTGGATACGACCACAGCTATTTCACCGAGTTAACTTTTCCTCTTTTCCAGTTTGGGACCAATATCATGGAGGCCACAGGGTTCTGTGGAATGGAGGTGGCGACTCGGGGGCTAGTGGGGGGATCTGGTAGCAGCTCCCCTCCAGAGCTGGACAGCCCAGGTAGCCAGGAACACCTGGGGATGTTTGAGCTGGTCAGTAGCTGCTGCAGTGAGGAGGTGAGAGGGGAGACTCCAGGGAGAGAGGACTGCCCCCTGGACCCCAACAATGCTGAGCTGGACCCAGGCGGTGGTGGTGGCAAGATCAAGGACCAAAAGGGATTGGGTAGGTTAACACAAGACTGTCGTTTCCTGTCTAAAGCGTGTGAGGTAATATATGGAAACCACTGCATGCTGTCATGGTGATTTTAGCCAAGTTATTGAGAATGTCCCTTCCTCTTCAACCATGACAAGTGGCTGATCTCTTCACTTGTGTTGTTTTGTAACAGGAAAAGAGGTTCTCCTACTGATGCAAGCCCTGACCACACTAGCCTCCCCAGAGGAGAAGCTGGCCGCTTTGTGCAAGAAGTATGCTGATTCGGTAAGAGCTGGAAGCCTCCACATGTCTATGCTGCTTTAAGGGATTATTTTCATGTAAGACTTAACAGTATTTCATAAATTGCAGTGGGCCACTGCTAGTTGATCAGCTAACATGTTCATCCCTGTTTGTTTTGAGTTTGTATGCCCCGGGTTGTATTTATTAGGGCACACCGTAGCAAAACTATTTTGCAACGGAAAGCAAAACGAGAATTTCTAATTACACCAATTCAGTTAGTTTTCTTCCATTTCATGCCTAATGAACACTAACCAGGTCTCATTTGCATCCCTGTTCAAATGGTGTTTTGAGTACTACTATGCCTTTGTGTCCTGTGACAGCTTGATTGATTGATTGATTGATTGATTGACAGCTGGAGGAGAGCCGCAGTATGCAGAAGCAGGTGAAGGTGCTGCAGAAGAAGCAGTCCCAGATGGTCAAAGAGAAGATCCACCTGCAGAGTGAACACAGCAAAGCCATCCTGGCACGCAGCAAGCTGGAGAGCCTCTGTAGGGAACTGCAGAGACACAATAAGACCCTCAAGGTAGGTAGTGAGGAGAGTCTGTCACACAGCAAGTCAGTTAGTGGCTACTGTAAGCCTGTGTACTCATTGAACTACATATAGAATCATAGGATCTCTATGCTTGTATCAAATCACATTTTATACATCACATGCTCTGAATACAACTGGTGTAGACTTTACAGTGAAATGCTTGCTTACGGACCTTTCCCAACGATGCAGAGTTGCAAAACTAAAATGGTAACTAACACGAGGATATAATAGAATCCACCAGAATGGAGCTACATACAGGGAGTACCAGTACCTTTCAGGGTTGGGTTCGATTTGGGTTTAAATTCAGTCAATTCCGGAAGTGTGAACTCTTCATAGAAAATATTTTTTATTCATGAATTACATTTCAATAGAATTCATGAATTGAAAACAGAATTGTCCCTGTTACCATTTTTTTGCGAATTGAACGTTTTGCGTACCTCATGTCAGGATGACAACACGCAACGGTCCAGAGAGTATGAGGAGCGTCGGAAGGAGGCCACCCTTCACTTCCAGATGACGCTGAACCAGATCGAGGTACAGATGGAGCAGCACAACACCCACAACTCCAAGCTGCGCCAGGAGAACATGGAGCTGGCCCAGAAACTCAAGAAGCTCATCAAACAGTACGAGCTCAGGGAGGAGGTAGGAGGACGAGATGTTTACCTCTTTCTACCCTCTGTCTTTGTCTTCACATGCACACACTCTGTCTATTCCTCCCGTTCTCTGTCTCCCCCACCCTCTATCTCTCTCTACCCCACCACCCTCTATCTCTCTCTCTATCCCCCACCCTCTATCTCTCTCTACCCCACCACCCTCTATCTCTCTCTCTATCCCCACCCTCTATCTCTCTCTGTCCCCCCCACCCTCTATCTCTCTCTGTCCCCCCCACCCTCTATCTCTCTCTCTCTACCCCACCACCCTCTATCTCTCTCTCTATCCCCCACCCTCTATCTCTCTCTCTATCCCCCCACCCTCTATCTCTCTCTCTATCCCCCACCCTCTATCTCTCTCTGTCCCCCCCACCCTCTATCTCTCTCTGTCCCCCCCACCCTCTATCTCTCTCTGTCCCCCCCCACCCTCTATCTCTCTCTGTCCCCCCCACCCTCTATCTCTCTCTCTACCCCCCACCCTCTATCTCTCTCTCTACCCCCCACCCTCTATCTCTCTCTCTACCCCCCACCCTCTATCTCTCTCTCTCTACCCCACCACCCTCTATCTCTCTCTCTCTGTCCCCCCCCACCCTCTATCTCTCTCTCTACCCCACCACCCTCTATCTCTCTCTCTGTCCCCCCCACCCTCTATCTCTCTCTGTCCCCCCCACCCTCTATCTCTCTCTGTCCCCCCCACCCTCTATCTCTCTCTGTCCCCCCCACCCTCTATCTCTCTCTGTCCCCCCCACCCTCTATCTATCTCTCTCTGTCCCCCCCACCCTCTATCTATCTCTCTCGGTCCCCCCCACCCTCTATCTCTCTCTCTCTGTCCCCCCCACCCTCTATCTCTCTCTCTCTGTCCCCCCCACCCTCTATCTCTCTCTCTACCCCACCACCCTCTATCTCTCTCTCTACCCCACCACCCTCTATCTCTCTCTCTACCCCACCACCCTCTATCTCTCTCTCTACCCCACCACCCTCTATCTCTCTCTCTACCCCACCACCCTCTATCTCTCTCTCTACCCCACCACCCTCTATCTCTCTCTGTCCCCCCACCCTCTATCTCTCTCTGTCCCCCCACCCTCTATCTCTCTCTGTCCCCCCCACCCTCTATCTCTCTCTGTCCCCCCCACCCTCTATCTCTCTCAGTCCCCCCCACCCTCTATCTCTCTCAGTCCCCCCCACCCTCTATCTCTCTCAGTCCCCCCCACCCTCTATCTCTCTCAGTCCCCCCCACCCTCTATCTCTCTCTCTCTGTCCCCCCCACCCTCTATCTCTCTCTCTCTGTCCCCCCCACCCTCTATCTCTCTCTCTCTGTCCCCCCCACCCTCTATCTCTCTCTCTCTGTCCCCCCCACCCTCTATCTCTCTCTCTCTGTCCCCCCCACCCTCTATCTCTCTCTGTCCCCCCCACCCTCTATCTCTCTCTGTCCCCCCCACCCTCTATCTCTCTCTGTCCCCCCCACCCTCTATCTCTCTCTGTCCCCCCCCACCCTCGATCTCTCTCTGTCCCCCCCCACCCTCGATCTCTCTCTGTCCCCCCCACCCTCGATCTCTCTCTGTCCCCCCCACCCTCTATCTCTCTCTCTACCCCCCCACCCTCTATCTCTCTCTGTCCCCCCCACCCTCTATCTCTCTCTGTCCCCCCCACCCTCTATCTCTCTCTCTCTACCCCACCACCCTCTATCTCTCTCTCTACCGCTGAGGTCTCTTTAGTCAGGTGCCCTCTATCTCTCTCTCTACCGCTGAGGTCTCTTTAGTCAGGTGCCCTCTATCTCTCTCTCTACCGCTGAGGTCTCTTTAGTCAGGTGCCCTCTATCTCTCTCTCTACCGCTGAGGTCTCTTTAGTCAGGTGCCCTCTATCTCTCTCTCTACCGCTGAGGTCTCTTTAGTCAGGTGCCCTCTATCTCTCTCTCTACCGCTGAGGTCTCTTTAGTCAGGTGCCCTCTATCTCTCTCTCTACCGCTGAGGTCTCTTTAGTCAGGTGCCCTCTATCTCTCTCTCTACCGCTGAGGTCTCTTTAGTCAGGTGCCCTCTATCTCTCTCTCTACCGCTGAGGTCTCTTTAGTCAGGTGCCCTCTATCTCTCTGTTCCCAGCACATTGACAAGGTGTTCTGCTCTGTCCTGTCTCTGTTCCCAGCACATTGACAAGGTGTTCTGCTCTGCTCTGTCTCTGTTCCCAGCACATTGACAAGGTGTTCTGCTCTGTCTCTGTTCCCAGCACATTGACAAGGTGTTCTGTCCTGTCTCTGTTCCCAGCACATTGACAAGGTGTTCTGCTCTGTCTCTGTTCCCAGCACATTGACAAGGTGTTCTGCTCTGTCTCTGTTCCCAGCACATTGACAAGGTGTTCTGCTCTGTCTCTGTTCCCAGCACATTGACAAGGTGTTCTGCTCTGCTCTGTCTCTGTTCCCAGCACATTGACAAGGTGTTCTGCTCTGTCTCTGTTCCCAGCACATTGACAAGGTGTTCTGCTCTGCTCTCTCTGTTCCCAGCACATTGACAAGGTGTTCTGCTCTGTCTCTGTTCCCAGCACATTGACAAGGTGTTCTGCTCTGCTCTCTCTGTTCCCAGCACATTGACAAGGTGTTCTGCTCTGTCTCTGTTCCCAGCACATTGACAAGGTGTTCTGCCCTGTCTCTGTTCCCAGCACATTGACAAGGTGTTCTGCCCTGTCTCTGTTCCCAGCACATTGACAAGGTGTTCTGCTCTGTCTCTGTTCCCAGCACATTGACAAGGTGTTCTGCTCTGTCTCTGTTCCCAGCACATTGACAAGGTGTTCTGTCCTGTCTCTGTTCCCAGCACATTGACAAGGTGTTCTGCCCTGTCTCTGTTCCCAGCACATTGACAAGGTGTTCTGTTCTGCTCTGTCTCTGTTCCCAGCACATTGACAAGGTGTTCTGTCCTGCTCTGTCTCTGTTCCCAGCACATTGACAAGGTGTTCTGCTCTGTCTCTGTTCCCAGCACATTGACAAGGTGTTCTGCTCTGCTCTGTCTCTGTTCCCAGCACATTGACAAGGTGTTCTGCTCTGTCTCTGTTCCCAGCACATTGACAAGGTGTTCTGCTCTGTCTCTGTTCCCAGCACATTGACAAGGTGTTCTGCTCTGTCTCTGTTCCCAGCACATTGACAAGGTGTTCTGCTCTGTCTCTGTTCCCAGCACATTGACAAGGTGTTCTGCTCTGTCCTGTCTCTGTTCCCAGCACATTGACAAGGTGTTCTGCTCTGTCTCTGTTCCCAGCACATTGACAAGGTGTTCTGCTCTGCTCTGTCTCTGTTCCCAGCACATTGACAAGGTGTTCTGCCCTGTCTCTGTTCCCAGCACATTGACAAGGTGTTCTGCTCTGTCCTGTCTCTGTTCCCAGCACATTGACAAGGTGTTCTGCTCTGCCCTGTCTCTGTTCCCAGCACATTGACAAGGTGTTCTGTCCTGTCTCTGTTCCCAGCACATTGACAAGGTGCTCTGCTCTGTCTCTGTTCCCAGCACATTGACAAGGTGTTCTGCTCTGTCCTGTCTCTGTTCCCAGCACATTGACAAGGTGTTCTGCTCTGTCCTGTCTCTGTTCCCAGCACATTGACAAGGTGTTCTGCTCTGTCTCTGTTCCCAGCACATTGACAAGGTGTTCTGCTCTGTCTCTGTTCCCAGCACATTGACAAGGTGTTCTGCCCTGTCTCTGTTCCCAGCACATTGACAAGGTGTTCTGTCCTGTCTCTGTTCCCAGCACATTGACAAGGTGTTCTGCTCTGTCTCTGTTCCCAGCACATTGACAAGGTGTTCTGCTCTGTCTCTGTTCCCAGCACATTGACAAGGTGTTCTGCTCTGCTCTGTCTCTGTTCCCAGCACATTGACAAGGTGTTCTGCTCTGCTCTGTCTCTGTTCCCAGCACATTGACAAGGTGTTCTGCCCTGTCTCTGTTCCCAGCACATTGACAAGGTGTTCTGTTCTGCTCTGTCTCTGTTCCCAGCACATTGACAAGGTGTTCTGCCCTGTCTCTGTTCCCAGCACATTGACAAGGTGTTCTGTCCTGTCTCTGTTCCCAGCACATTGACAAGGTGTTCTGCTCTGTCTCTGTTCCCAGCACATTGACAAGGTGTTCTGCTCTGCTCTGTCTCTGTTCCCAGCACATTGACAAGGTGTTCTGCTCTGCTCTGTCTCTGTTCCCAGCACATTGACAAGGTGTTCTGCCCTGTCTCTGTTCCCAGCACATTGACAAGGTGTTCTGCTCTGCTCTGTCTCTGTTCCCAGCACATTGACAAGGTGTTCTGTCCTGTCTCTGTTCCCAGCACATTGACAAGGTGTTCTGCTCTGTCTCTGTTCCCAGCACATTGACAAGATGTTCTGCTCTGCTCTCTCTGTTCCCAGCACATTGACAAGGTGTTCTGCTCTGTCTCTGTTCCCAGCACATTGACAAGGTGTTCTGTCCTGTCTCTGTTCCCAGCACATTGACAAGGTGTTCTGTCCTGTCTCTGTTCCCAGCACATTGACAAGGTGTTCTGCCCTGTCTCTGTTCCCAGCACATTGACAAGGTGTTCTGCCCTGTCTCTGTTCCCAGCACATTGACAAGGTGTTCTGCTCTGTCTCTGTTCCCAGCACATTGACAAGGTGTTCTGCTCTGTCTCTGTTCCCAGCACATTGACAAGGTGTTCTGCCCTGTCTCTGTTCCCAGCACATTGACAAGGTGTTCTGCCCTGTCTCTGTTCCCAGCACATTGACAAGGTGTTCTGCCCTATCTCTGTTCCCAGCACATTGACAAGGTGTTCTGCTCTGCTCTGTCTCTGTTCCCAGCACATTGACAAGGTGTTCTGTCCTGTCTCTGTTCCCAGCACATTGACAAGGTGTTCTGCTCTGTCCTGTCTCTGTTCCCAGCACATTGACAAGGTGTTCTGCTCTGTCTCTGTTCCCAGCACATTGACAAGGTGTTCTACTCTGTCCTGTCTCTGTTCCCAGCACATTGACAAGGTGTTCTGCTCTGCTCTCTCTGTTCCCAGCACATTGACAAGGTGTTCTGTCCTGTCTCTGTTCCCAGCACATTGACAAGGTGTTCTGCCCTGTCTCTGTTCCCAGCACATTGACAAGGTGTTCTGCCCTGTCTCTGTTCCCAGCACATTGACAAGGTGTTCTGCCCTGTCTCTGTTCCCAGCACATTGACAAGGTGTTCTGCCCTGTCTCTGTTCCCAGCACATTGACAAGGTGTTCTGCTCTGTCTCTGTTCCCAGCACATTGACAAGGTGTTCTGCCCTGTCTCTGTTCCCAGCACATTGACAAGGTGTTCTGCCCTGTCTCTGTTCCCAGCACATTGACAAGGTGTTCTGCTCTGTCTCTGTTCCCAGCACATTGACAAGGTGTTCTGCTCTGTCTCTGTTCCCAGCACATTGACAAGGTGTTCTGCTCTGTCTCTGTTCCCAGCACATTGACAAGGTGTTCTGCTCTGTCTCTGTTCCCAGCACATTGACAAGGTGTTCTGCCCTGTCTCTGTTCCCAGCACATTGACAAGGTGTTCTGTCCTGTCTCTGTTCCCAGCACATTGACAAGGTGTTCTGCTCTGTCTCTGTTCCCAGCACATTGACAAGGTGTTCTGCTCTGTCCTGTCTCTGTTCCCAGCACATTGACAAGGTGTTCTGTTCTGTCT
Source organism: Salmo salar (assembly GCF_965601325.2). Taxonomy (NCBI): domain Eukaryota; kingdom Metazoa; phylum Chordata; class Actinopteri; order Salmoniformes; family Salmonidae; genus Salmo; species Salmo salar. Next base: position 87,571,540 of record NC_138306.1, on the reverse strand, counting down.
CTGTTCCCAGCACATTGACAAGGTGTTCTGCTCTGTCTCTGTTCCCAGCACATTGACAAGGTGTTCTGCTCTGTCTCTGTTCCCAGCACATTGACAAGGTGTTCTGCCCTGTCTCTGTTCCCAGCACATTGACAAGGTGTTCTGTCCTGTCTCTGTTCCCAGCACATTAACAAGGTGTTCTGCTCTGCTCTGTCTCTGTTCCCAGCACATTGACAAGGTGTTCTGTTCTGCCCTGTCTCTGTTCCCAGCACATTGACAAGGTGTTCTGTTCTGCCCTGTCTCTGTTCCCAGCACATTGACAAGGTGTTCTGCTCTGCTCTCTCTGTTCCCAGCACATTGACAAGGTGTTCTGTCCTGTCTCTGTTCCCAGCACATTGACAAGGTGTTCTGTCCTGTCTCTGTTCCCAGCACATTGACAAGGTGTTCTGCTCTGTCTCTGTTCCCAGCACATTGACAAGGTGTTCTGTCCTGTCTCTGTTCCCAGCACATTGACAAGGTGTTCTGCTCTGTCTCTGTTCCCAGCACATTGACAAGGTGTTCTGCTCTGTCTCTGTTCCCAGCACATTGACAAGGTGTTCTGCTCTGCTCTGTCTCTGTTCCCAGCACATTGACAAGGTGTTCTGCCCTGTCTCTGTTCCCAGCACATTGACAAGGTGTTCTGTCCTGTCTCTGTTCCCAGCACATTGACAAGGTGTTCTGTCCTGTCTCTGTTCCCAGCACATTGACAAGGTGTTCTGCTCTGCTCTGTCTCTGTTCCCAGCACATTGACAAGGTGTTCTGTTCTGCCCTGTCTCTGTTCCCAGCACATTGACAAGGTGTTCTGCTCTGTCTCTGTTCCCAGCACATTGACAAGGTGTTCTGTTCTGCTCTGTCTCTGTTCCCAGCACATTGACAAGGTGTTCTGCTCTGTCTCTGTTCCCAGCACATTGACAAGGTGTTCTGCTCTGTCTCTGTTCCCAGCACATTGACAAGGTGTTCTGCTCTGCTCTCTCTGTTCCCAGCACATTGACAAGGTGTTCTGCTCTGTCTCTGTTCCCAGCACATTGACAAGGTGTTCTGCTCTGTCCTGTCTCTGTTCCCAGCACATTGACAAGGTGTTCTGCCCTGTCTCTGTTCCCAGCACATTGACAAGGTGTTCTGCCCTGTCTCTGTTCCCAGCACATTGACAAGGTGTTCTACTCTGTCCTGTCTCTGTTCCCAGCACATTGACAAGGTGTTCTGCCCTGTCTCTGTTCCCAGCACATTGACAAGGTGTTCTGCTCTGTCCTGTCTCTGTTCCCAGCACATTGACAAGGTGTTCTGCTCTGTCTCTGTTACCAGCACATTGACAAGGTGTTCTGCTCTGTCTCTGTTCCCAGCACATTGACAAGGTGTTCTGCTCTGCTCTCTCTGTTCCCAGCACATTGACAAGGTGTTCTGCTCTGTCTCTGTTCCCAGCACATTGACAAGGTGTTCTGCTCTGCCCTGTCTCTGTTCCCAGCACATTGACAAGGTGTTCTGCTCTGTCTCTGTTCCCAGCACATTGACAAGGTGTTCTGCTCTGCTCTGTCTCTGTTCCCAGCACATTGACAAGGTGTTCTGCTCTGCCCTGTCTCTGTTCCCAGCACATTGACAAGGTGTTCTGTTCTGCTCTGTCTCTGTTCCCAGCACATTGACAAGGTGTTCTGTTCTGTCTCTGTCTCTGTTCCCAGCACATTGACAAGGTGTTCTGCTCTGCTCTGTCTCTGTTCCCAGCACATTGACAAGGTGTTCTGCTCTGTCTCTGTTCCCAGCACATTGACAAGGTGTTCTGCTCTGTCTCTGTTCCCAGCACATTGACAAGGTGTTCTGTTCTGCTCTGTCTCTGTTCCCAGCACATTGACAAGGTGTTCTGTCCTGTCTCTGTTCCCAGCACATTGACAAGGTGTTCTGCTCTGTCTCTGTTCCCAGCACATTGACAAGGTGTTCTGCTCTGTCTCTGTTCCCAGCACATTGACAAGGTGTTCTGCTCTGTCTCTGTTCCCAGCACATTGACAAGGTGTTCTGTTCTGCTCTGTCTCTGTTCCCAGCACATTGACAAGGTGTTCTGCTCTGTCCTGTCTCTGTTCCCAGCACATTGACAAGGTGTTCTGCTCTGTCCTGTCTCTGTTCCCAGCACATTGACAAGGTGTTCTGCTCTGTCCTGTCTCTGTTCCCAGCACATTGACAAGGTGTTCTGTTCTGCTCTGTCTCTGTTCCCAGCACATTGACAAGGTGTTCTGCTCTGTCTCTGTTCCCAGCACATTGACAAGGTGTTCTGTCCTGTCTCTGTTCCCAGCACATTGACAAGGTGTTCTGCCCTGTCTCTGTTCCCAGCACATTGACAAGGTGTTCTGTTCTGCTCTGTCTCTGTTCCCAGCACATTGACAAGGTGTTCTGTCCTGCTCTGTCTCTGTTCCCAGCACATTGACAAGGTGTTCTGCTCTGTCTCTGTTCCCAGCACATTGACAAGGTGTTCTGCTCTGCTCTGTCTCTGTTCCCAGCACATTGACAAGGTGTTCTGCTCTGTCTCTGTTCCCAGCACATTGACAAGGTGTTCTGCTCTGTCTCTGTTCCCAGCACATTGACAAGGTGTTCTGCTCTGTCTCTGTTCCCAGCACATTGACAAGGTGTTCTGCTCTGTCTCTGTTCCCAGCACATTGACAAGGTGTTCTGCTCTGTCCTGTCTCTGTTCCCAGCACATTGACAAGGTGTTCTGCTCTGTCTCTGTTCCCAGCACATTGACAAGGTGTTCTGCTCTGCTCTGTCTCTGTTCCCAGCACATTGACAAGGTGTTCTGCCCTGTCTCTGTTCCCAGCACATTGACAAGGTGTTCTGCTCTGTCCTGTCTCTGTTCCCAGCACATTGACAAGGTGTTCTGCTCTGCCCTGTCTCTGTTCCCAGCACATTGACAAGGTGTTCTGTCCTGTCTCTGTTCCCAGCACATTGACAAGGTGCTCTGCTCTGTCTCTGTTCCCAGCACATTGACAAGGTGTTCTGCTCTGTCCTGTCTCTGTTCCCAGCACATTGACAAGGTGTTCTGCTCTGTCCTGTCTCTGTTCCCAGCACATTGACAAGGTGTTCTGCTCTGTCTCTGTTCCCAGCACATTGACAAGGTGTTCTGCTCTGTCTCTGTTCCCAGCACATTGACAAGGTGTTCTGCCCTGTCTCTGTTCCCAGCACATTGACAAGGTGTTCTGTCCTGTCTCTGTTCCCAGCACATTGACAAGGTGTTCTGCTCTGTCTCTGTTCCCAGCACATTGACAAGGTGTTCTGCTCTGTCTCTGTTCCCAGCACATTGACAAGGTGTTCTGCTCTGCTCTGTCTCTGTTCCCAGCACATTGACAAGGTGTTCTGCTCTGCTCTGTCTCTGTTCCCAGCACATTGACAAGGTGTTCTGCCCTGTCTCTGTTCCCAGCACATTGACAAGGTGTTCTGTTCTGCTCTGTCTCTGTTCCCAGCACATTGACAAGGTGTTCTGCCCTGTCTCTGTTCCCAGCACATTGACAAGGTGTTCTGTCCTGTCTCTGTTCCCAGCACATTGACAAGGTGTTCTGCTCTGTCTCTGTTCCCAGCACATTGACAAGGTGTTCTGCTCTGCTCTGTCTCTGTTCCCAGCACATTGACAAGGTGTTCTGCTCTGCTCTGTCTCTGTTCCCAGCACATTGACAAGGTGTTCTGCCCTGTCTCTGTTCCCAGCACATTGACAAGGTGTTCTGCTCTGCTCTGTCTCTGTTCCCAGCACATTGACAAGGTGTTCTGTCCTGTCTCTGTTCCCAGCACATTGACAAGGTGTTCTGCTCTGTCTCTGTTCCCAGCACATTGACAAGGTGTTCTGCTCTGCTCTGTCTCTGTTCCCAGCACATTGACAAGGTGTTCTGCTCTGTCTCTGTTCCCAGCACATTGACAAGGTGTTCTGCTCTGCTCTCTCTGTTCCCAGCACATTGACAAGGTGTTCTGCTCTGTCTCTGTTCCCAGCACATTGACAAGGTGTTCTGCTCTGCCTGTCTCTGTTCCCAGCACATTGACAAGGTGTTCTGCTCTGTCTCTGTTCCCAGCACATTGACAAGGTGTTCTGCCCTGTCTCTGTTCCCAGCACATTGACAAGGTGTTCTGCTCTGTCTCTGTTCCCAGCACATTGACAAGGTGTTCTGCTCTGTCTCTGTTCCCAGCACATTGACAAGGTGTTCTGCTCTGTCCTGTCTCTGTTCCCAGCACATTGACAAGGTGTTCTGCTCTCTCTGTTCCCAGCACATTGACAAGGTGTTCTGCTCTGTCCTGTCTCTGTTCCCAGCACATTGACAAGGTGTTCTGCCCTGTCTCTGTTCCCAGCACATTGACAAGGTGTTCTGCCCTGTCTCTGTTCCCAGCACATTGACAAGGTGTTCTGCCCTGTCTCTGTTCCCAGCACATTGACAAGGTGTTCTGCTCTGCTCTGTCTCTGTTCCCAGCACATTGACAAGGTGTTCTGTCCTGTCTCTGTTCCCAGCACATTGACAAGGTGTTCTGCTCTGTCCTGTCTCTGTTCCCAGCACATTGACAAGGTGTTCTGCTCTGTCTCTGTTCCCAGCACATTGACAAGGTGTTCTACTCTGTCCTGTCTCTGTTCCCAGCACATTGACAAGGTGTTCTGCTCTGCTCTCTCTGTTCCCAGCACATTGACAAGGTGTTCTGTCCTGTCTCTGTTCCCAGCACATTGACAAGGTGTTCTGCCCTGTCTCTGTTCCCAGCACATTGACAAGGTGTTCTGCCCTGTCTCTGTTCCCAGCACATTGACAAGGTGTTCTGCCCTGTCTCTGTTCCCAGCACATTGACAAGGTGTTCTGCCCTGTCTCTGTTCCCAGCACATTGACAAGGTGTTCTGCTCTGTCTCTGTTCCCAGCACATTGACAAGGTGTTCTGTCCTGTCTCTGTTCCCAGCACATTGACAAGGTGTTCTGCTCTGTCTCTGTTCCCAGCACATTGACAAGGTGTTCTGCTCTGTCCTGTCTCTGTTCCCAGCACATTGACAAGGTGTTCTGTTCTGTCTCTGTTCCCAGCACATTGACAAGGTGTTCTGTCCTGTCTCTGTTCCCAGCACATTGACAAGGTGTTCTGCTCTGTCTCTGTTCCCAGCACATTGACAAGGTGTTCTGTCCTGTCTCTGTTCCCAGCACATTGACAAGGTGTTCTGCCCTGTCTCTGTTCCCAGCACATTGACAAGGTGTTCTGTCCTGTCTCTGTTCCCAGCACATTGACAAGGTGTTCTGCTCTGCTCTGTCTCTGTTCCCAGCACATTGACAAGGTGTTCTGTTCTGCCCTGTCTCTGTTCCCAGCACATTGACAAGGTGTTCTGTTCTGCCCTGTCTCTGTTCCCAGCACATTGACAAGGTGTTCTGCTCTGCTCTCTCTGTTCCCAGCACATTGACAAGGTGTTCTGTCCTGTCTCTGTTCCCAGCACATTGACAAGGTGTTCTGTCCTGTCTCTGTTCCCAGCACATTGACAAGGTGTTCTGTCCTGTCTCTGTTCCCAGCACATTGACAAGGTGTTCTGCTCTGTCTCTGTTCCCAGCACATTGACAAGGTGTTCTGTTCTGCCTGTCTCTGTTCCCAGCACATTGACAAGGTGTTCTGCTCTGTCTCTGTTCCCAGCACATTGACAAGGTGTTCTGTTCTGCTCTGTCTCTGTTCCCAGCACATTGACAAGGTGTTCTGCTCTGTCTCTGTTCCCAGCACATTGACAAGGTGTTCTGCTCTGTCTCTGTTCCCAGCACATTGACAAGGTGTTCTGCTCTGCTCTCTCTGTTCCCAGCACATTGACAAGGTGTTCTGCTCTGTCTCTGTTCCCAGCACATTGACAAGGTGTTCTGCTCTGTCCTGTCTCTGTTCCCAGCACATTGACAAGGTGTTCTGCCCTGTCTCTGTTCCCAGCACATTGACAAGGTGTTCTGCCCTGTCTCTGTTCCCAGCACATTGACAAGGTGTTCTACTCTGTCCTGTCTCTGTTCCCAGCACATTGACAAGGTGTTCTGCCCTGTCTCTGTTCCCAGCACATTGACAAGGTGTTCTGCTCTGTCCTGTCTCTGTTCCCAGCACATTGACAAGGTGTTCTGCTCTGTCTCTGTTACCAGCACATTGACAAGGTGTTCTGCTCTGTCTCTGTTCCCAGCACATTGACAAGGTGTTCTGTCCTGTCTCTGTTCCCAGCACATTGACAAGGTGTTCTGCTCTGTCTCTGTTACCAGCACATTGACAAGGTGTTCTGCTCTGTCTCTGTTCCCAGCACATTGACAAGGTGTTCTGCTCTGCTCTCTCTGTTCCCAGCACATTGACAAGGTGTTCTGCTCTGCCCTGTCTCTGTTCCCAGCACATTGACAAGGTGTTCTGCTCTGTCTCTGTTCCCAGCACATTGACAAGGTGTTCTGCTCTGCTCTGTCTCTGTTCCCAGCACATTGACAAGGTGTTCTGCTCTGCCCTGTCTCTGTTCCCAGCACATTGACAAGGTGTTCTGTTCTGCTCTGTCTCTGTTCCCAGCACATTGACAAGGTGTTCTGTTCTGTCTCTGTCTCTGTTCCCAGCACATTGACAAGGTGTTCTGCTCTGCTCTGTCTCTGTTCCCAGCACATTGACAAGGTGTTCTGCTCTGTCTCTGTTCCCAGCACATTGACAAGGTGTTCTGCTCTGTCTCTGTTCCCAGCACATTGACAAGGTGTTCTGTTCTGCTCTGTCTCTGTTCCCAGCACATTGACAAGGTGTTCTGTCCTGTCTCTGTTCCCAGCACATTGACAAGGTGTTCTGCTCTGTCTCTGTTCCCAGCACATTGACAAGGTGTTCTGCTCTGTCTCTGTTCCCAGCACATTGACAAGGTGTTCTGCTCTGTCTCTGTTCCCAGCACATTGACAAGGTGTTCTGTTCTGCTCTGTCTCTGTTCCCAGCACATTGACAAGGTGTTCTGCTCTGTCCTGTCTCTGTTCCCAGCACATTGACAAGGTGTTCTGCTCTGTCCTGTCTCTGTTCCCAGCACATTGACAAGGTGTTCTGCTCTGTCCTGTCTCTGTTCCCAGCACATTGACAAGGTGTTCTGTTCTGCTCTGTCTCTGTTCCCAGCACATTGACAAGGTGTTCTGTTCTGCTCTGTCTCTCTTCCCAGCACATTGACAAGGTGTTCTGCTCTGTCCTGTCTCTGTTCCCAGCACATTGACAAGGTGTTCTGCTCTGTCTCTGTTCCCAGCACATTGACAAGGTGTTCTACTCTGTCCTGTCTCTGTTCCCAGCACATTGACAAGGTGTTCTGCTCTGCTCTCTCTGTTCCCAGCACATTGACAAGGTGTTCTGTCCTGTCTCTGTTCCCAGCACATTGACAAGGTGTTCTGCCCTGTCTCTGTTCCCAGCACATTGACAAGGTGTTCTGCCCTGTCTCTGTTCCCAGCACATTGACAAGGTGTTCTGCCCTGTCTCTGTTCCCAGCACATTGACAAGGTGTTCTGCCCTGTCTCTGTTCCCAGCACATTGACAAGGTGTTCTGCTCTGTCTCTGTTCCCAGCACATTGACAAGGTGTTCTGCCCTGTCTCTGTTCCCAGCACATTGACAAGGTGTTCTGTCCTGTCTCTGTTCCCAGCACATTGACAAGGTGTTCTGCTCTGCTCTGTCTCTGTTCCCAGCACATTGACAAGGTGTTCTGTTCTGCCCTGTCTCTGTTCCCAGCACATTGACAAGGTGTTCTGTTCTGCCCTGTCTCTGTTCCCAGCACATTGACAAGGTGTTCTGCTCTGCTCTCTCTGTTCCCAGCACATTGACAAGGTGTTCTGCTCTGCTCTCTCTGTTCCCAGCACATTGACAAGGTGTTCTGTCCTGTCTCTGTTCCCAGCACATTGACAAGGTGTTCTGTCCTGTCTCTGTTCCCAGCACATTGACAAGGTGTTCTGCTCTGCTCTGTCTCTGTTCCCAGCACATTGACAAGGTGTTCTGTTCTGCCCTGTCTCTGTTCCCAGCACATTGACAAGGTGTTCTGCTCTGTCTCTGTTCCCAGCACATTGACAAGGTGTTCTGCCCTGTCTCTGTTCCCAGCACATTAACAAGGTGTTCTGTTCTGCTCTGTCTCTGTTCCCAGCACATTGACAAGGTGTTCTGCTCTGTCTCTGTTCCCAGCACATTGACAAGGTGTTCTGCTCTGTCTCTGTTCCCAGCACATTGACAAGGTGTTCTGCTCTGCTCTCTCTGTTCCCAGCACATTGACAAGGTGTTCTGCTCTGTCTCTGTTCCCAGCACATTGACAAGGTGTTCTGCTCTGTCCTGTCTCTGTTCCCAGCACATTGACAAGGTGTTCTGCCCTGTCTCTGTTCCCAGCACATTGACAAGGTGTTCTGCCCTGTCTCTGTTCCCAGCACATTGACAAGGTGTTCTACTCTGTCCTGTCTCTGTTCCCAGCACATTGACAAGGTGTTCTGCCCTGTCTCTGTTCCCAGCACATTGACAAGGTGTTCTGCTCTGTCCTGTCTCTGTTCCCAGCACATTGACAAGGTGTTCTGCTCTGTCTCTGTTACCAGCACATTGACAAGGTGTTCTGCTCTGTCTCTGTTCCCAGCACATTGACAAGGTGTTCTGCTCTGCTCTCTCTGTTCCCAGCACATTGACAAGGTGTTCTGCTCTGCCCTGTCTCTGTTCCCAGCACATTGACAAGGTGTTCTGCTCTGTCTCTGTTCCCAGCACATTGACAAGGTGTTCTGCTCTGCTCTGTCTCTGTTCCCAGCACATTGACAAGGTGTTCTGCTCTGCCCTGTCTCTGTTCCCAGCACATTGACAAGGTGTTCTGTTCTGCTCTGTCTCTGTTCCCAGCACATTGACAAGGTGTTCTGTTCTGTCTCTGTCTCTGTTCCCAGCACATTGACAAGGTGTTCTGCTCTGCTCTGTCTCTGTTCCCAGCACATTGACAAGGTGTTCTGCTCTGTCTCTGTTCCCAGCACATTGACAAGGTGTTCTGCTCTGTCTCTGTTCCCAGCACATTGACAAGGTGTTCTGTTCTGCTCTGTCTCTGTTCCCAGCACATTGACAAGGTGTTCTGTCCTGTCTCTGTTCCCAGCACATTGACAAGGTGTTCTGCTCTGTCTCTGTTCCCAGCACATTGACAAGGTGTTCTGCTCTGTCTCTGTTCCCAGCACATTGACAAGGTGTTCTGCTCTGTCTCTGTTCCCAGCACATTGACAAGGTGTTCTGTTCTGCTCTGTCTCTGTTCCCAGCACATTGACAAGGTGTTCTGCTCTGTCCTGTCTCTGTTCCCAGCACATTGACAAGGTGTTCTGCTCTGTCCTGTCTCTGTTCCCAGCACATTGACAAGGTGTTCTGCTCTGTCCTGTCTCTGTTCCCAGCACATTGACAAGGTGTTCTGTTCTGCTCTGTCTCTGTTCCCAGCACATTGACAAGGTGTTCTGTTCTGCTCTGTCTCTCTTCCCAGCACATTGACAAGGTGTTCTGCTCTGTCCTGTCTCTGTTCCCAGCACATTGACAAGGTGTTCTGCTCTGTCCTGTCTCTGTTCCCAGCACATTGACAAGGTGTTCTGCTCTGTCCTGTCTCTGTTCCCAGCACATTGACAAGGTGTTCTGCTCTCTCTGTTCCCAGCACATTGACAAGGTGTTCTGCCCTGTCTCTGTTCCCAGCACATTGACAAGGTGTTCTGCCCTGTCTCTGTTCCCAGCACATTGACAAGGTGTTCTGCCCTGTCTCTGTTCCCAGCACATTGACAAGGTGTTCTGCTCTGTCTCTGTTCCCAGCACATTGACAAGGTGTTCTGCCCTGTCTCTGTTCCCAGCACATTGACAAGGTGTTCTGCCCTGTCTCTGTTCCCAGCACATTGACAAGGTGTTCTGCTCTGTCTCTGTTCCCAGCACATTGACAAGGTGTTCAAGCACAAGGAGAAACAGCAGCAGTTGGTGGATGCCAAGCTCCAGAGGACAGCTGAGCTGATGAGAGAGTTGGAGGGGAAGCAGCAGAGGGAGAGAGACTTTGTGAGTCCCAAGGCCATGGGTTATTATTCTGATGCTCTAGCTAGCTACAAATAACTGGAGGGCTGTGTTCCATAGGGCACACAACTGAAAACATTTTTCCATTGCAACTTAAAATGAGGTTCAGGTGCCTAATGAACACACCCCAGGACACTATTTGTTTCTGTCTGTAATAACTGGAAGTGAGTGACCGTTGTCTGTTGGCATTGACTCATTGATTGTATTGGTTGTCTGTTTGTCAGAAGTTGTGACCATTTCCGTCTCCTGTTCAGCTCCTGAAAGACGCCACAGAGTGGAGACATGAGTGTGAGCTGTTGAAGGAACAGGAGACTCAGCTCAAACAGCAGGTAACTAGCTGCCTTTTCCTTCCCTGTTCTGGCAGTCAGTTTATATGGAGGGTGACTGTATGTTAATGTGTTTATATGGAGGGTGACTGTATGTTAATGTGTTTATATGGAGGGTGACTGTATGTTAATGTGTTTATATGGAGGGTGACTGTATGTTAATGTGTTTATATGGAGGGTGACTGTATGTTAATGTGTTTATATGGAGGGTGACTATGTTAATGTGTTTATATGGAGGGTGACTGTATGTTAATGTATTTATATGTAGGGTGACTATGTTAATGTGTTTATATGGAGGGTGACTGTATGTTAATGTGTTTATATGGAGGGTGACTGTATGTTAATGTGTTTATATGGAGGGTGACTGTATGTTAATGTGTTTATATGGAGGGTGACTGTATGTTAATGTGTTTATATGGAGGGTGACTGTATGTTAATGTATTTATATGTAGGGTGACTATGTTAATGTGTTTATATGGAGGGTGACTGTATGTGAATGTGTTTATATGGAGGGTGACTGTATGTGAATGTGTGTTTATATGGAGGGTGACTGTGTTTATATGGAGGGTGAATGTGTATATACAGTTGAAGTTGGACATTTACATACACCTTAGCCAAATACATTTAAACTCAGTTTTTCACAATTCCTGACAATTAATCCTAGTAAGAATTCCCTGTCTTAGGTCAGTTAGAATCACCACTTTATTTTAAGAATGTGAAATGTCAGAATAAGAGTAGAGAGAAGGATTTATTTCAGCTTTTATTTCTTTCATCACATTCCCAGTGGGTCAGAAGTTTACATACACTCAATTAGTATTTGGTAGCATTGCCTTTAAATTGTTTAACTTGGGTCAAACGCTTCAGGTAGCCTTCCCACAATAAGTTGGGTGAATTTTGGCCCATTCCTCCTGACAGAACTGGTCTAACTGAGTCAGGTTTGTAGGCCTCCTTGCTCGCACACGCTTTTTCAGTTCTGGCCACAAATTGTCTATGGGATTGAGGTCAGGGCCTTGTGATGGCCACTCTAATACCTTGACTTTGTTGTCCTTAAGCCATTTTGCCACAACTTTGGGAGTATGCTTGGGTCATTGTCTATTTGGTAAACCCATTTGCGACCAAGCTTTAACTTCCTGACTGATGTCTTGAGATGTTCCTTCAATATATATACACACAGTTTTCCCTCCATGATGCCATCCATTTTGTGAATTGCACCAGTCCCTCCTGCAGCAAAGCACCCCCACAACATGATGCTGCCACCCCCGTGCTTCACGGTTGGGATGGTGTTCTTCGGCTTGCAAGCCTCCATCCTTTTCCTCCAAACGGTTCTATTTTTGTTTCGTCAGACCAGGGGACATTTCTCCAAAAAGTACGATCTTTGTCCCTATGTGCAGTTGCAAACCGTAGTCTGGCTTTTTTATGGCGGTTTTGGAGCAGTGGCTTCTTCCTTGCTGAGCGGCCTTTCAGGTTATGTCGATATAGGACTTGTTTTACTGTGGATATAGATACTTTTGTACCCGTTTCCTCCAGCATCTTCACAAGGTCCTTTGCTGCTGTTCTGGGATTGATTTGCACTTTTCGCAACAAAGTGCATTCATCTCTAGGAGACAGAACACGTCTCCTTCCTGAGAGGTATGACGGCTACGTGGTCCCATGGTGTTTGTACTTGCGTACTATTTTTTGTACAGCTGAACGTGGTACCTTCAGGCGTTTGGAAATTGCTCCCAAGGATGAACCAGACTTTTGGAGGCCTACAAAAAAAGATTGCGATGTCTTGGCTGATTTCTTTTGATTTTCCCATGATGTCATGCAAAGAGGCACTGAGTTTGAAGGTAGGCCTTGAAATACATCCACAGGTATACCTCCAATTGACTCAAATGATGTCAGTTAGCCTATCAGAAGCTTCTAAAGCCATGACATCATTTTCTGGAGTTTTCCAAGCTGTTTAAAGGCACAGTCAACTTAGTGTATGTAAACTTCTGACCCACTGGAATTGTGATACAGTGAATAATAAGTGAAATAATCTGTCAACAATTGTTGGAAAATTACTTGTGTCATGCACAAAGTAGATGTCCTAACCGACTTGCCAAAACTATAGTTTGTTAACAAGAAATTTGGGGAGTGGTTGAAAAACGAGTTTTAATATCTCCAACCTAAGTGTATGTAAACTTCCGACTTCAACTGTATCTGGATGGTGACTGTATGTGAATGTGTGTGGAGGGTGACTATGTTAATGTGTGTATATGTGAAGGATGAGTGTATATAAACACACAAACATACATTCACCCTCTATATGGAGGGTGAATGTGTGTTTATGTGGAGGGTGACTATGTATGTTAATGTGTGTGTGTATGTATATATATGTGTGTGTGTGTGTGTGTGTGGGGGGGGGGGATATATATGTATGTGGAGGGTGACTGTGTGTGTGTATATATATGGAGGGTTAATGTGTATATATGGAGGGTGACTGTATATATGGGTGACTGTATGTTAATGTGTATATATGGAGGGTGACTGTATGTTAATGTGTGTTTATATATGGAGGGTGACTATGTTAATGTGTATATATGGAGGGTGACTGTATATTAATGTGTGTTTATATATGGAGGGTGACTGTATATTAATGTGTGTTTATATATGGAGGGTGACTGTATATTAATGTGTGTTTATATATGGAGGGTGACTATGTTAATGTGTGTTTATATATGGAGGGTGACTGTATATTAATGTGTGTTTATATATGGAGGGTGACTGTATGTTAATGTGTGTTTATATATGGAGGGTGACTGTATATTAATGTGTGTTTATATATGGAGGGTGACTGTATATTAATGTGTGTTTATATATGGAGGGTGACTGTATATTAATGTGTGTTTATATATGGAGGGTGACTGTATATTAATGTGTGTTTATATATGGAGGGTGACTGTATATTAATGTGTGTTTATATATGGAGGGTGACTGTATATTAATGTGTGTTTATATATGGAGGGTGACTGTATATTAATGTGTATATATGGAGGGTGACTGTATGTTAATGTGTGTTTATATATGGAGGGTGACTGTATGTTAATGTGTTTGTGATTTTTAGCTCTCTTTGTACATGGACAAGTTTGAGGAGTTTCAGACCACTCTGGCGAAAAGCAACGAGGTGTTCACTACCTTCAGACAGGAGATGGAGAAGGTTTGGAACTGAACATTTAACATGAAACACCCTTGTGTTTCTTTGGTATATAGCTGGAAGGGTTTAGGTCTGTAGACCTCTCTCTAGCTGGAAGGGTTTAGGTCTGTAGACCTCTCTCTCTCTCTAGCTGGAAGGGTTTAGGTCTGTAGACCTCTCTCTAGCTGGAAGGGTTTAGGTCTGTAGACCTCTCTCTAGCTGGAAGGGTTTAGGTCTGTAGACCTCTCTCTAGCTGGAAGGGTTTAGGTCTGTAGACCTCTCTCTAGCTGGAAGGGTTTAGGTCTGTAGACCTCTCTCTAGCTGGAAGGGTTTAGGTCCTGTAGACCTCTCTCTAGCTGGAAGGGTTTAGGTCTGTAGACCTCTCTCTAGCTGGAAGGGTTTAGGTCTGTAGACCTCTCTCTAGCTGGAAGGGTTTAGGTCTGTAGACCCTCTCTCTAGCTGGAAGGGTTTAGGTCTGTAGACCTCTCTCTAGCTGGAAGGGTTTAGGTCTGTAGACCTCTCTCTAGCTGGAAGGGTTTAGGTCTGTAGACCTCTCTCTAGCTGGAAGGGTTTAGGTCTGTAGACCTCTCTCTAGCTCTGATCTTCTGTTCTCCAGATGACCAAGAAGATCAAGAAGCTGGAGAAGGAGACGACTCTGTGGAGAACGAAGTGGGAGACCAACAACCAGGCTCTGCTACAGATGGCTGAGGAGGTGAGATGAGAAACTCTTCCAAAGGGTCATGTTACGTTATCATTTACTAATAGTAGCAGAAATGTACGAATATTTTGTACTGTAAAATTTCACAAAGTATCTCAATGAATGATGTCACTTAATTGTAGAATATCTGATGTTGAATGTCGCTTGCTGTTTGTCCTCTCCAGAAGACACTGCGGGACAAACATTACAAGGGCCTGCATGGGAAGCTGGAGTGCTTGGAGAAGCTGTGCCGGGCTTTGCAGAAGGAGAGGGACGACCTCACCACCAAACTGGGAGATCTACAGTCAACTCCCGAGGAGGAAGAGGGGACGGGACCTCCAGACCCCCAGCCCAGCCAGGAGTCTACCCAGGATGAGATGGCTCTGCCTGGGAGGGGGGAAGAGACGCAGCCCCCTACTACCCCTGAACTGGAGATAGAGTCCTCCACCACAGAGCAACTTGACAACTGAGCCACTAACTGCCTTTTTGGGGGTATATTTGAATACAGTATATCTTTTTTTTTTGTGTTAAAGTTATAATTAAGATTAAAATGACTGCATTATTAACAATGAATATAATACTTTTTGCCCTGACTGTACATTGTAAAAATGGGCTTTGTGTTGAGCACTAGGCTCCCCCCTTTTCTACCACATTTGTATTTTCTTAGATGATTGTCTTCATGCTGTTGGTCAGTCACAGGGCTGTTAGTCAGTCACATGGCTGTTGGTCAGCAGCTTTCCTGTGGTCAGTCACAGGGCTGTTGGTCAGCAGCTTTCTCGTGGTCAGTCACAGGGCTGTTGGTCAGCAGCTTTCCTGTGGTCAGTCACAGGGCTGTTGTTCAGCAGCTTTCTCGTGGTCAGTCACAGGGCTGTTGTTCAACAGGTTTCCCGTGGTCAGTCACAGGGCTGTTGTTCAGCAGCTTTCCCGTGGTCAGTCACAGGGCTGTTGGTCAGCAGCTTTCCTGTGGTCAGTCACAGGGCTGTTGGTCAGCAGCTTTCTCGTGGTCAGTCACAGGGCTGTTGGTCAGCAGCTTTCCTGTGGTCAGTCACAGGGCTGTTGGTCAGCAGCTTTCCAGTTGGACTAAAATTATACTTTTTCTTTCTCCCGTCTCCCAATTTCCTCTACAGTCTGGCACCGTCTCTTTGCCGCTTTCTTCCATTGAAATATCTATATTTTGGAGCTGTGGAATTGTAGTCAGATTACATCTCTTTTGGAACTCTTAACAGTGTTCAGATTAAATATATTTTGAACTGATATTGTAGTGGGATTTAAATTCTATCATATGCATATTGCTATATTGAAGTAGCCTTGTTGCATCGTCGTGACTAACTGAATCTTGTCTCTGTCTAGGAACAGAAATAGCAGGGCATTGTATAGTAGAAGAGTTGCAAACACAATGTTTATCTCAGAGCAGGGTCCATAGATTTACTAGAATGGGAATTCCCATTCAAGTCAATGTAACATGATTGGTTGACTTGTATTTCTATGGTTGGGTTGTCATGATGGAATCTCCTGGCTTTCTAATACCTCAGCACTGGTGTTTAGTTTCAGTCAAGTCTCCTTTTTGAAGCACCTGGGAATTGAAAAGGAACATCCCTGTCCTTTTAACATAAGCGACTGAGTCTAAAGGGTTAAATCCGTTCAACTTTGACCAAGATGCTATCCAGTCAACAGACAGCACGTTCAGTCATTGTAAGTTCCCAGTTTCTGCAGGAGGACCCCTGGTTCTGATGCTGCTGTACCTACAGGCTTGTAATTCCAGTAGCCTGGCCCTAGATCTGTGTGCTGTCTGGTCCAACTTGACCATAAGAGTTGGCAAACAGCACAATAGACCTGGGACCAGGCTATCATTCCAATACTCCAAGTGCCAAACGGTTCTCCAGCTCACCTTAAAACTGATACCTCCACATGATGGAGAGAGGGGTCATTCGGTTCAGTTTACCCAATGGCTAAGGGCTCACAATGTAATTTTACTTGTGTGTGATCATTTGGTTGGAGAAGTCAGTGAGGCACTTTACTGCAGACAGTGTGGGCCTTCAGGAACTGGGTCTGCTTGGTAACTTAGGGTTGTGTTCCAGACCAGTGAACATACATTTATATGGGACGTAATGTTCCTTGGGCTCCAAATAGGCTTCTTTCTATTCCTTATGCTGGTGTTTTGTTGAGACATTGGTTTTATTTCTGGAAGCAAAAAAAGACATGGATTTATAAGGTGCCTTGTCATCTTAAATACTTTATACTGGAAAAACGTCATTTGCTAATTGTTTTTACAAATGGAACGTATGTAATTCAAACATTACAACACGATGCGAATGTTCTTATTGAACTTATTTGGCATTGGAGATACTTGCCCACAATGTGAAAATGTGTGGAGTACTATGAATGTAGATAATGTACCTGAATGTTGCCAATCTCTTGTAATGAGAATGATGGTGGTTTTGGGCACCAGGTCAGGGTTGTGTTCATTACGCATCAAACAAGAAAACAAATTTAAACTGGGTTAAATATTTAATCTGTGATCGGATGCATGCCCTAAAACACTACCCAGGTTCCCCTACTGGCCCGATCACCTATCTAGAAACCTCACTGATATCACCAGCTCACACTTTTACATTCTTTTGTTTTCTTGTGAACTTGGTATGTCATAAGGGTTTAATTCAGAGCATAGCCCCTGAAGTTCTAAATGTGAATGTTAAGATGGGGCCAAACCACAGTTTGGGGGGGGTTCTGTATCTTAACCCCCTCAAGTCTAAATCAAGTTCAATACTTTAATCTGTGACGCTATAGGATTGTGGTCCAGGCCAGTTGGATGTAGCCTGAGTCCATCTGCTTGGGCTATTATGCCAACTCATTGTCATGCTAATGTTTGGCTTGACTGACAGCAATGAAGTAGGCAAAAAGCACAGACTGGCACTCAGGCTATTGTGGATGCCCGTCAGTTAAACTCAGGTTATGTAAAGACATCTACCTCTGCAGGTGAGAACTGTGAAAGCAGAGCTAGTTAATGTTCAGAAAGCTTTGAGCCCACTTTCCCCTTTACAAGATTGTGAAATGTTCTTATAGTCCCGTCTCTCGCTTTTCAATAAACTATTTTGTAGAATTTCTAACTTGGTTGTCATTTTAAATTGCCTAGTTTGCTATGTTTAAATTGTTCTGTATTGTGAAGTGTTTAACTTAATTTCTAGGCAGTATACACACACACACACAACCTTGCGTGGTTTCCCAGACTCCTCCTTGCTCTGGCCAAACATGAGTTTTTCTCCACAATGAGTGGCTCAGAGTAATGCAGACACATTCTAACCGTTCTCATTGGTCCAACCCATTGGTTCCTGGAACCAGAATACAGTAAAGTGGCGTTTTAAAAAGTCATCGACTTGGATGATCTAATCGCCAACTTTGACGGCGTCTCAGACTGACGTATGTAGTGAACAGCACAGTGGAATAATTCAGTTGGTCAGGCAAATATACACCGTAAATGGGTTGACATTTTAGGCGATTATAGAAAACAAATTAACACACTTAATTTAAAAGTTACAAAAGTACTTTATTGCAATTTATGCACAAAACAAAAATCCAAGGTTCAAAATGATTTAGTCACTTGCCTCAGTCAAAGCAGAAACAAAGGAAATCCTTATTTAGACAGGTGGAAAAGAACCCCTGCTTTACCAAGTGCATTTGTTGAAGACTGTCCACCTGCATGGTTCAGTGGCATGTCACTCAGATTATCCTTTTATAAACAACTTCTATACACTTTGGGCCAGTTTCCTGGACAAAGAGTGCCTAGTCTTGGACCAAGAAGCACATCCATTGAACATGTTTTAAGTTCAGGACTACGCTTAATCTGTTCAGGAAACCAGCCCTTTGTACCTGTAAGGGCTGCTTGATCAATATCAAACCAAGTCCAGAAGAAAGCTTCTACATGGGAAACAGAATGTCTGTCAGGTAGAGATGGAGGCTACAATGTGAAATACTGTACAAGAGGAGAGAGATGCACCAGCTGGGGAGTTGGGCTGGGGTAAGGTGGAGTAGGCAGTTACGACCCTTGACCCTCCAGCTCTGAAGCAGGGGTGTCAGGCTCCTCATCATTATAGATGTTCTCAGCCTAGAAGGAAATTGTTACATCAGTTCACAGTTAAAGGATTTACAATTACTAACTGATTAATGGGATCAACAGACTTATTGAATTAGCTTTCAACAAAAAAAGGTAGACAAAAGTTATAAAACCACCAGGGTTAAGTTTAGTGAAAGTGCTGAAGCAAACGTGGTACTTTTTCTCGACAGCATACGCACCATTTGCCAAACCTGCATGATGTTATCCTCGGAGACGGAGCAGATGACCCATGGCTCGTTGGGGTTCCATGTGAAATCAGAAATCTTCGCTGTGTGTCCTCCATGGATGAACTGACAAGATAAAACAAATCCGCAGGATGAGTAATATGCCAAAATATGACCTCCCTACAGGCCACCTGTCCCATTGGCTACTCTCCTATTGCTGTTTATTTAAAAGCTTAGGGGTAGGGTTGCAAAGCTCAACTTTCCCAAAAATGTCCCGGGTTTCCCAGAAATCCCAGCTGGAAGATTCCTGGAATTCTGAAAGAATAGGCTGGAAATCCAGGTAATTTTCGGGAAAGTTGACAGATTTTTGCAACCCTACTAAGGAGATAAAGGCCATAATTGTGGATGATGCGTCTATCCCTCACCAGGAGTTCTGGAGGTCCGTCCTCTGCATCTTCAGCAGACTGTTCCTCTCCGATTTTACTGGGGACCAACAAGACAAAACCATTTCAACTACAACATTATCATCCTATCAGACTACAGTGTTGAGGAACCCCCCCCGGCAATTCGCAATTCAGCTGAGCAAACTAACCAAAAAGGCTAGTCCAGTTAAGATGATCTGCATTCGTCGGTCTTTACCTGAGATCCCATACGTTTAGCCTTCTATCTGTGCCGCTGGAAGCCAGAATGGTTTCGTTGTGAGGGGACCATTGCACCTGCCAAAGAAGTCAGTAAAGCACTGTCAGTGCAATAAACTCCAGCTCAGCACAACGTCTACAAGGGACACCAACACTTGAAAAAGATGTAAATCAATGAGACTACCCTGGTTACATTTAAAAAAGTTGAATGGGACACCAACAAAGCCTGGTAACTTATCCAGACTCCCAACGCTATTGATTCAGAGGGATTGAGATTGTTTACTATTTATGGAGTATTACCTGGAAGATTTCATCCTTGTGCGACTCGAAAGAGTGGAGCTTCAGTTTGAGGTTACGCAGATCCCAGAGAGCAACAGTCTGAGTTACAAAAGGAGAAAGAAAACATTTAAGCAACGGTAAATCAATTAAAACATTCTTGGACTACTGTCCAGTATGAAACACACTTCTTGGTCATGTGATATTGTGACCTGAGCACTTTGTTCCCACCATTGTGCACGACACTCAAGCACTTGATGTGAGACAGTGGACGGACTGATTTGATGTATTTTTTTGATAAACACAAAAAAAGGTACAGACCTTGTCTGCAGAGCCAGTGGCTAGGATGAACTCGCTGTAGGGGTTGAAGGACAGACAGTTGACCTCTGCAGTGTGGGCATCCACTGCATGGCTGGGCTTGGACGTGTTGTTGGACCGTGTGTCCCAGCTGAGACAGAGAGATGTCAAAGGTTAATGACAGGGGTTCCCAAACTTTTTCCCACTCGCCACCCCCTCCCTTCCAGCATTGGGGAACATCCCGCGCCACGTCTATATCTATTGGCACAAGGACTGTTCATGACACCAACTGTTCATACCCCTCTTGTTGGTGGAGAGAATTTCAGGTTTAAAGCTTATTTAGTCATGGGGTGCAATTAACATTTTTGCTGTTTTAAAGCTACTTGTTTTGCAATTCTATACATTTTGCCATGTGTAGTCATGTGAAATGACTGACAAATTACAATATCTATGGGCTTAAAAAAAATCTTTAAAAAGCATTAGCTGACATGGGCTAGTTGATCTGGACCTTTCTGACAAGTTATAAATAGCTCTAAGGTATGCAATGATGAAGACTGATTACAAAATTGCACATTTTAGTATTACAACTTTCAAGAGTAAGTTTAAAGCCATTCTGAGTTCCTTATAAATAAAAACTGAATTAAGGGACAGACAGTTAAGAGAATCAGATCCATCCAGTTTAATTGAAGTAACTTTTCCTTTGAGAGATCTTGTGTGGAAAGGTCAAGGCTACACACGGTACATAAAGACACTGGATGTAATGATTAGTTACAGCTTGAAAGTATCACATTGTGTGAAAATACATTGAGAGCCAAAAAAAAAATGCTTAAAAGAGAAGGCTCACTTACATCATCAGTTTCTGGTCGTCGGCCACAGAGCCAAACAGTGATTCATGGAGCAGGTGCCAGGACACGTCCTCCACCACTGCAGTGTGACCGGTGAAGATTGTCTTAGCATCCACTATCTTCCCCTCCTTAGGACCAGCACCAATGTCCCACAGGCAGATCGTCTGGAGATTAAACATTTCAGTGCACTTCTTATTAACAATATATAGTAGTTCATATAGCATTTGTCTAGATCTAATGAGTTTGCTTAATAACAATGCAAAAACGCTTTCATTTTCAGTGAAAGCCACAATGTAGCTTGAAATGATTAAAATGCACAGGGGAAAATGGTGCGCTTACGGAGTGTAGAGAGAGACACTTACGTGGTCATCAGAAGCACTGAGCAGGTTGCCACTGAGGTTCGGGTTCCAGGACAGGCCGTAGCCCTCCTTCTGGTGGCCCCGCAGGCGCAGGTCTGGGCTGCACTCACCACTGGGGTCTATGAGAGGGAGAGACAAGATAGTAGAAAAATGTTATAAGACCAGAAAAAGGTCAAATACATATCAAGTTACTACTTTCAGGAACCCGATTTATTTTTTCCTGGTCGGATGGAACCGTTCCAAAAGTGCAGACTCAAACATCTGAGTCACTTCCAATAGCATTTTGATTTGTTTTTAAGAGCAGTGATATATTTACCAGATGTGTATTATATTGTCTTACCTGGTTTGGAAGGGTGCTTGGTGTAGTCAAAGACCAGTACGTCTGAGGTGGGGGTCTTGGTAGCAATGATGCAGGGGTTCTGAGGCATGTACCTGGCCCGGTTCACTTCACCCTCGTGGTTTATCTTGATCTCAATCTCTATCTTTCCACTCACTGATCCAAAACCTCCAAATTCTGAGGAAGAAAAACTGCATGTTCAGCATATTTTCTCAAGAGATAAAATGTTCACTGTGCCGGTAACATCTTGACTTATAATATGCATATAAGGCCAGATTCCCAGACACAAAAAACACCCAATGGAAAATGTCTATTAAAATGATTTTTTAAATCCAGGACTAGGCTTAATCTGTGTCCGGGAGACCATCCTCAAATGTAGATAATTTTTTTTTGGAGAGAGAAGAGACCAGACTACGACCAACATACCTGCTCCTTTTTCGCTGTCGTAGTGGGAAGCATCAAACTGGGCGTCATCGTTGGGGACCTGTACGCTGGCGATCACCAGGTGATTCTGCTCATCTGACGTGTGAGTTCCCAGTACCAGTCTGTGAACCGCGTAGTCCTTTCCATCCGGCCTGCACAGGGAGACAGGCACATTAAATACTGGCACTGTGTGTGTGTGTGTGTGTGTGTGTGTGTCTGAAATGGCACACTATTCCCTAGAGTGCACTACTACTTTTGACAAGAGACCTATAGTCAAAAGAAGGGCACTGCTATTTCAGAAGCAGACACCACATGGGAAAATAACATGCTTTTCTAGACTGAACTAGAATGGCTGACAAGGAAGGACAGGTTGGTAGAGAGAACACGATGTTCAGTATATTAGGTAGGTCAGTACACAGTTTATATGTTGAGAGCAGCAAGAAGAACAGAAATGGTGACGTAGCATTGGCTACTGTACCTGTTGACGTCAGGTAGCCACTGCACAGTGAGACTGGGCCACTCCAGCGCGTGGGTCATCACCAGGTCATAGAGGAAAGGAGTATTCTTCTTCCAGATTTTATATTCTTCATTGATCACCCGCTCCTCAACTGCATCGTCGTACACTAGAACAGTGAAAGAAGCAACACTTACATAAAACTGCAATGGACTTACCGCAGTTACTACCAAGGCTAGCGTAACGTTGGGATTTACTGCATTCCTGTACCCTCGGGCCAGTTGTCCCTCATTTGCATGTTACACAAACAAGCGGGCATGCTGTCAATGTTGAACTAGATAGCTAACCATTTATTTAGCAACATAGCTAACTAATAGTTTATCTAAATTCTCAATTTATGGAGCACAGATAGTAAACCCAGGCCGAAAGTATGCAGCCTGTGTTGGTTAGCATAACTAGCTAACAGACCGCACTTTTCATTTGGCTATGCATCCAGCCGCGCACACAAAGCATGCATGAAATGAACCGAGCCCATCAAATCTTCACCTTCTTTATCCGCCATGTTTGGGTTTTGGGTGCTCCCGCAATTGTAGGTCACCCGTGGGTTTGCCCGAAAGCAAGGTAACTAGGTAGTTATTCTATATTATTCGCAAAAGGCCAAAACACAGCGGAATTTGTTGACCACTCAAAATCCCTCTTTCTTTTATGCGCGCATCCGAGGATGGCGAGCACAGCGCATGCGTCCTCACCAACACGTAGTAACGACGCGTGCGCAGACATGACCAGGAAGTTATTTATCATCGAACGATCTAAAAATTAATGCGTTCGCTGAACATTTTCTAAGACAAATGTAAACGTTTATGGCGACAGTACAGCGGAACGATTCATACGGTGCAAGTCATATTCGTTTGAAACGATTTTGACAAACATTTCAAACGAAGAGGGAAATTTTCAACTTTGACCCCTGACGAATTGAGTGAGTTTTCTGCAAAATGGCAGCATCAATTCTTTCTGCGGTGTCCGCACCGTCATTGGGGTATGTTAAGATAATTGGCGTTAATCTGATGTTGTTATGTCATGTAAACTTAATTGATATGCATGGTGGTGCCAAAGAATCACACCGTAGTGCTGTAAGCTAGCTAGATACGGTAGTCAACTAGATAACTAACGTTAGCAAGCTCGCAGTGACTGTGTTGACAAACACTGAATAGATAGTAACTTAGACAACCCATGCCTTGTTATATTTCCCCACAGTCAAAAACGCAGGGCATCTTTGAAGAAGAAAGAAAGAAGAAAACGAAAACGCCAAGCCCTTGCCAAAGCCCAAATCAGAGAATCTGGTGGTATGTCACAGTGGTTTTATTTGAAAATCCTACATGATATTCTCTCTACTACTAGCCAGTTGTTTATCAGCATAATTCCCGACGGGGACTATGTATTCTGAATGTCTAACCATCCACTGACAAGCTCTAATTCATCTCCCTAAACACTTAGAAAATGGAGATGATTCTCCACCAGAACAAGATGATGATGATGATGAAGAGGAAAGGAAGGCTGAGGAAGAAAGGTAGCAAATATTTCTGCAGTTATAAGTTGATAAGCAATGGCCATTTTTTTTTCACGGTCTGTAATATTGTTTCATGTGTGCTGTATTCAAAAAAAATTGTCAGACTCCAGTCACCCAAGTCATAGACTGTTCTCTCTGCTACCACACGGCAAGCTATACTGGAGCGACAAGTCTAGGACCAAAAGGCTCCTTAATTAACAGCTTCTACCCCCAAGCCATAAGACTGCTAAACAATGAATCAAATGCCCCCCCCCCCCCCCCCCCCCCTTCGTTTTTACACTGCTGCTACTCACTGTTTATTATCCATGCATAGTCACTTTACAAATTAGCTCGACTAACCTGTACCCCTACACATTCACTCGGTACTGGTACCCCCTGTATATCGCCTCGTTATGTAAATGTATTGTGTTAGATATTTTTTTTAATCAAATAAATATTTGTAACTTTTTTTGAACTGCATTGTTGGTTAAGGTCTTGTAAGTAAGCATTTCACGGTAAGGTCTACACCTGTTGTATTCGGCGCATGTGACAAATAAAATTTGATTTGATTCAGACGGCGACTAGACCAGGAGTGGCTGGAGAGGGAGAAGCTGGCCCAGCAGGAATTCAGACTCCAGTGGAAGAGGGAAGACGCTGCAAGGAAGAGACAGGAGGAAGAAGAGGTACAGAACTCACAATGTAAAATGGCACTCTATTCCCTAAGTTTAACCAGAACTCAGGCCAAAAGAAGTGCACTATAAAGGGAATAGGGTGCCCCCCCCCCCATGCTTCACTGAAATAATGTCTGTAACCGCTTTCCATGTCTGCAGGCGAGGATAAAGCAGGAATGGGAGGCCCAGCAGAGGAGAGAGGAAGAGGAGAAGGAGCAGAAGCAACAGGAGAAGAGAGACAGAGAGGTGAAACGTGCGCCAGGAGGATAAACGCACAATGGAAGAGCTACATATCCTCTTCCTTTTGTATTTTGGTCACAATGGTTTTAACTTAAGAAATATTACACAGTAATGTGTCTTTTGTGTGTGAAAGAAGTGTTTTGCCTCAGACATCCACTTGTATCCATGTGTTTTTCCTTAACTGTGATACACGCAAAGACCTTAACTAAGATGCACACAAAGAGGGACACTCCTACAGGTCTGTGCTGCCATGGGACAAGGATGTATCTTTTATCTCTGGATTTGTTTCCTCATGTCATCTGGTTATTCTCATACTGCTCAGGGACAAAATACACACACACACCTTTGCAGTTCTTATGTCTAGTGTCTTTGTACAAAGACATATTTTGTGGCTCGCTTTCAACCACTGGTAAGAGATTCTTGACTTGCAGTAACAGATATCCAGATATGCCACTGCAGGTTTTCACCAGCCCATCCTATGTTTGCACCATTTATAGGAAGCTGTACAGAAAATGTTGGACCAGGCTGAGAGTCAGGTATGAAAAAACAAACCAAATGCATATTGCATACCCAGTTTATGTTTGGAAAACAGTCTTGACCATCTTTGATGGAACATTTTCTGTAAACCAGTTAGGTGTTACACAAGGATGAGTTTGCAATTATTAAAGAAACTAACCTATTCTACTTCCTGTTTTGAGTGTAGCTGGAGAATGGGGGTCCCTGGAGAAACCCTGAGGCTCCAGATTTTGGTACGGAGCAAGACCGGGCTAACTGCCCCTTCTTCCTCAAAACTGGAGCCTGCCGCTTTGGCGACAGGTTGGTAATGGTTCTAAATAGGAACACATTTCATTTTTTATTGTATTTTTATAATTATAATACATTTTTTATTTGTATTTTATTTTTTGTTTTTAATATTATTATTATTTTTAGCTAGGATAGTCCACCACCATTTTCCAGGGAGTCCTGGGAAGTGCATTCTTGTTAATTTTCCTCAAATGAGGCTCATCTTTCAGAATACTGCATAAGCACACAGTCATTTGTATACCATATCCTCTTTATATTAGCGTTCAACTAATGAACTCTTCTGCTTACCTGATTGGTCAGGTGCTCTCGTAAGCATGTCCACCCCCCGGCCAGCCCTACTCTGATGATCCGGGGGATGTTTGCGACTTTCGGGATGGACCAGAGGTCACGGGACGACTACGATACAGACGCCTGTTTGGAGCACAGCGAGGAGGAGGTGCAACAGCAGTTTGTGGATTTCTATGAGGATGTACTTCCTGAGTTCAGGACTGCTGGCAAGGTGGTGCAGTTTAAGGTGAATGTGATGTTTGTCTTGCTGGACTGGAAGGAGTGATTCAATGGAAATGAGACCTATCCACTCTGAGGGGCAATGAATCGAACTTCTCTCTCGTTTTGTCTCTGTCTTCAGGTCAGCTGCAACTTTGAGCCACATTTGAGAGGAAATGTTTATGTCCAGTTTGACACGTAAGTAAACTAAGCAACTTATGAAAATGGTCTGATAAGTTTTGTAGGTGAAGAAACAATGGTGTTTCTCAACTTTTAGTAATCAAGTAGTGTATCTTTACGGTCTATTTTCTCTTTGCTGTCTGTCTTTAGAGAGGAGCAGTGCAGAGAGGCCTTCATGATGTTCAATGGAAGATGGTACGCTGGTAAACAGCTCCAGTGTGAGTTCTCTCCTGTCACCAGATGGAAGACTGCTATATGTGGTGAGTGAATGGAACACAAAAGTACAACTGAGAACCACAATACATCTACCTACACTGATTTTTACAGAATTATGCTAGTCATAAGTTGTGTATATTATTAAGTCCCTAGTATTTGTTTGATTGCCGTGATCCTCCACAGGTTTGTTTGACCGACAGAAGTGTCCGAAAGGAAAGCACTGCAACTTCCTGCACGTGTACCGGAACCCTGGAAATGAGTTCTGGGAGGCGGACAGGGACCTGCACATGTCCCCCGACCGGGGAGGAGGGGGTACAGGGTCTTTCGCTGGGGGCCGGTTCTCTGAGAGGAGTAACCGCTCCTCCTGGACCGAGAGGTCACAGAGCCGACGGGGGGAGAGGAGCAGGAGGAGTAGGAGCAGGGAAAGCAGAATAGCCCAAAGGAGAGCTAGTGTTCAGAGTGACAGGTCCTGGACCAGTCGTACCAGTACAAGACCCAGGTCGAGGAGTAGGGACAGAGATAGGAGAGACAGGAGCAGAGATGGGAGGGACAGAGATGGGGACAGAGGCAGAGACAGGCGGGATGGGAGCAGAGACCGAGGTGGGAGCAAGAGAGAGGGGTGGAAGGGTTCACCCACAGAGGCTAGTAGGGGGAGATCCAGATCAGCCAGCCCCGGAGAGTCCTCCAAAAGGAAGAGACAGGGGAGCAGGAGCCCCGGAGAGTCCTCTAAGAGGAAGAGACAGGGGAGCAGGAGCCCCGGAGAGTCCTCTAAGAGGAAGAGACAGGGGAGCAGGAGCCCCGGAGAGTCCTCTAAGAGAAAGAGACAGGGGAGCAGGAGCCCCGGAGAGTCCTCTAAGAGGAAGAGACAGGGGAGCAGGAGCCCCGGAGAGTCCTCTAAGAGGAAGAGACAGGGGAGCAGGAGCCCCGGAGAGTCCTCTAAGAGGAAGAGACAGGGGAGCAGGAGCCCCGGAGAGTCCTCTAAGAGGAAGAGACAGGGGAGCAGGAGCCCCGGGAAAACATCCCAAAAAGACAAGCAGCCAGCCGACGACAGCAGCGCCACAGCGCCATCACGCCACAAACACTCCAAAAAAAGCAAAAAGAAGAAGAGCAAGAGGAGGAAACCCAAGAGGGACAAAAAGAGCCAGTCGCCTGGGGGTCAGAGTTCATCTGCAGAGTCAGGGAAGGAGTCTTTGGACGAGGGGGAGGAGAAACCCTCTCCAAACCTTGACGTAGACAGCAGTACACAGACTCCTCATGATGTAGACAACACTACCCAGAAGACTGTGGATGTAGACAACACTGCCCAGGAGACTGCTAGGGTAAATGCCATACTTAGTCTCATGTTGTCTGAGTCTCTTGATAATGCCAATGCAGTCACTTCAGACATACAGACCCAGGTCAAAAAGGAGGCTGAGGATCCCTGTCCACCTATTGTCCCCTCTCCTAGCCCTGGGGATGTGGACATCGCTCAGACTCCTGGGGCCACGGACAACACACTCTCCCCAGACCTCCATAGTATCTTCCTCAAGCAGGAGTATCCCTCTCTACCCAGTGTGCCTGAAGAGGAATATGAACAGGATCGACCTGAGACGCTGCCTGATTCTCCTGACGAACCATAGTGGAATTAAATGTGTTCTGTATGGACTTCACCGTGACTGCTATGGCCATTTTGAAGGGTACACTGTTTATGCATTGTTTTCATTTCAATGTTCACCAATGCACTGCTCAACCTAGCTTTTACGAATGTTAGTTTGTTCCGAATGTAAGATGTGACAATTAAATGTTTTTATACATTTATGTATATTTTTATTGCCAAAGGTAACCTGAGAGCATTTGCTCTTTGACCTCCAATTGAACCTTGTTTCTTCCACACACACTTTACATTTTCTGTGAAAAAAAAGCCCAGGCAAAACAACCATTCTGCTAATCCATAGACATTTGTTTTAATGATTTACAGTATTTGAGAGAACTGAAGTAGTGACAGTTGTCTGTGTAAAAGAAATGCAATACTTTGAAATGATTCATAATGTACACAGGAGCAAGACATGGTGCCCTATTCCCTATATAGTGCACTTCTTCATAGGGCTCTGGCCAAAAGTAGTGCACTATGTAGGGAATAGGGTGCCATTGGGGATGTCACCACAGTTAAAGAGCAAATACAGTACAAGCTGACAGATACAGAGAACATTAAATGTCCTAACAGGACACCATTCTGGTCATTGGTAAAGGAGGAGCAGTCTGTACGGTAGACAGGGAATTACATTAAATGTCCTAACAGGACACCATTCTGGTCATTGGTAAAGGAGGAGCAGTCTGTACGGTAGACAGGGAATTGCAACAGGTTTAGGCTTCTTTAACCCATGGTTTTTGTAAACAATTCAATAACTGGTCATGTCCGTGTGCACTAAGCACAGGCAGTGATATAGTGGGAGTACCTCATGATTTGTGCTTCAATTGTCACAACCTTCCTCATAACAAGTAGCCTGTTATGATTCAAACTGAATATTCCAGTTTCACGATCGCTTCATGAACAGAACAATTCAGTTCAGAACCAGGCTACGAAACAAGCCCTAAATGCATTTTCATTGACAGTTAAAACATTGTGTGACGAATAGAAGTTTGATTAGTAACAGAATCCCTTTTTGTTCATTTTCACTGGTGTTACTCTTCCCTTGCCTTTTAAAGCATGCAGAGTGGGCGGAGTCCCCAGTGTTACTCTTCCCTTGCCTTTTAAAGCATGCAGAGTGGGCGGAGTCCCCAGTGTTACTCTTCCCTTGCCTTTTAAAGCATGCAGAGTGGGCGGAGTCCCCAGTGTTACTCTTCCCTTGCCTTTTAAAGCATGCAGAGTGGGCGGAGTCCCCAGTGATACTCTTCCCTTGCCTTTTAAAGCATGCAGAGTGGGCGGAGTCCCCAGTGTTACTCTTCCCTTGCCTTTTAAAGCATGCAGAGTGGGCGGAGTCCCCAGTGTTACTCTTCCCTTGCCTTTTAAAGCATGCAGAGTGGGCGGAGTCCCCAGTGGTACTCTTCCCTTGCCTTTTAAAGCATGCAGAGTGGGCGGAGTCCCCAGTGATACTCTTCCCTTGCCTTTTAAAGCATGCAGAGTGGGCGGAGTCCCCAGTGTTACTCTTCCCTTGCCTTTTAAAGCATGCAGAGTGGGCGGAGTCCCCAGTGTTACTCTTCCCTTGCCTTTTAAAGCATGCAGAGTGGGCGGAGTCCCCAGTGTTACTCTTCCCTTGCCTTTTAAAGCATGCAGAGTGGGCGGAGTCCCCAGTGTTACTCTTCCCTTGCCTTTTAAAGCATGCAGAGTGGGCGGAGTCCCCAGTGTTACTCTTCCCTTGCCTTTTAAAGCATGCAGAGTGGGCGGAGTCCCCAGTGTTACTCTTCCCTTGCCTTTTAAAGCATGCAGAGTGGGCGGAGTCCCCAGTGTTACTCTTCCCTTGCCTTTTAAAGCATGCAGAGTGGGCGGAGTCCCCAGTGGTACTCTTCCCTTGCCTTTTAAAGCATGCAGAGTGGGCGGAGTCCCCAGTGGTACTCTTCCCTTGCCTTTTAAAGCATGCAGAATGGGAGGAGTCCCAGGTGTGTTTGTGCTGTCTTCCCAACTGAATGACATAGGAGGTAGCAAGACAGTACAAAGATCTGGGACTCAGGCTATACAGAGCACGGCTTGGGTCAATTCCATTTAAATTCAGGAATACACTGATATTCCAATGCACATTTCCTTCAATGATTTTCAATGAGTAAAAATTGTAAATTGGTTTACTTTCTGAATTGATTGGAATTGAAATAGAATTGACCCCAACCCCGAGAGAGCACATATTTTTCCCTAAACACCATTTATCTTCAAAACGATATGATTATAACACAGTGTTCTTTGGTCAAACAATGAAAGAATGAACATGAATACTTTAAACTGTAACACTTCTTAAATACTGACATAGTTTTGCTTACTTGTGAACATCCCATTTAAGTAAAATGGGGTTTCTTACTCTTTATGATATACTTTGAATTGTTTTAAGTTCTCGAGACTAGACTGAAGTTAAAATGCCCGTCACAGACATGTCATGTACAACAAAACACTGACTTAAGGAAGGTGGGTGAGATTTCAGTTATTATTGGTGTAGTTTGTGGCTACTGGCTGCATATACCCTAGGGGTTTCAAAAGGTGAGTGTTGACAAGGTACAAAAAAAAGGAACAGACAGTTGGCACAAGTAACATTAACATGATAAGAGTTTTAGTACAAGACAACACTACATCACATTAAAGGAGAGAGAACAAGATGTTTGGGCCCTCGTGAAGAGAGAGAGAGTAAAGAGAGAGGGAGATAGTTGGGTCAGTGATGGAGGGAGGGAGTTTATGTCAGGCCAATCTCCTCCAGGACACTCCGTGGTGCTTCAGCTTCCTAAAGGAGGGAGGGAACAGACAAGAGGATAGGTGAGAAGGATAAGACACGAGTCAGTCTGAAGACGGACCAGTTTGATTGGTTTATGGAGTGCACACAAGAAAAAAGGTGTTTAAAGCCTAAATGCAATGACTTGAGTAACTGCTCCAACGCCACTATTAAATAAAGCATATCAGGTAGAGTTAACACTTACTTTGGCATCCTAGCAGGAGGTGAAGCACGGAGAGAGAGAAAAGCACTGTTTGAATACAACTGACCGCTAGAACAGCTGGTCTAAATCAGTGGAGGCTGCTGAGGGGAGGACGGCTCATAATAAAATGCCTGCAATGGAGCGAATGGAATGGTATCAAATCATGTGTTCCGCTCCAGCCATTACCATGAGCCTGTCCTCCCCAATTAAGGTGCCACCAACCTCATGTGTTCCAAATGAGCAATAAGGGAAAGGCACAAAATGTCCAATCCAGACATTAGTTGTGGCTTCAAAATTGGGCTATTAACAAGGTATTTAATCAATAATAGCTCAGACACATCGGTAGGATTGTCAAATGTTTTCCTGCTGACAGTACTTAGCACCTCTGAACAGAGTTTTCACACAGCGAAGTCCTCAGTCTCGTTAAAATACTCCAAACCAGAAGATGGCAATAGCGTTGTTTGGCAATGGATGTCCGTGTGTGTTGCTTTATGGTCTAGTCTAGTCAACGTTAGCTAGCTGCACTAACGTTGCTACTGTTGTAGAATGCCCTTTTGATACTAGCCAGATGGCCACAGCTAGATAACGAGCTAGCAAGATATATATTTTTTTTATTCACTCTCCATAATCGTATACAGCCCATACAGACTTTTAGCTAGCTGGCTAACCTTAGCTAAATGGTTAGCATGATTCGCTAGCTAGCTAAGTAAAGGGACTCTCGGCAGACGGCTACAGGCTGCTGCTTCATGAAAACGAATCCATAGTGATTTAATTATGTTACTAGCGACAGTAGATAGCTAGCTTGGTAAAGCATTTAGTGTTGTGTGCATTGTGCTGCACTGACCACCTCATTCGTTTCATATGATGTGCATGACTGCCAGGCTCAGTAAGCTAACCAATAGATGGTTGTTTAGCAGAGACGTGGTTGGCTTATTGGTG
Organism: Salmo salar; assembly: GCF_965601325.2. Classification (NCBI taxonomy): domain Eukaryota; kingdom Metazoa; phylum Chordata; class Actinopteri; order Salmoniformes; family Salmonidae; genus Salmo; species Salmo salar. The sequence goes on along the minus strand of NC_138306.1, from coordinate 87,539,790 downwards.
TTTGTCTGAATTCGCTGGTTAACGCACCAGCCAAGCTTGTTCTGGGAGGGCGCGATCCTTCTTTCATTAGACTGTTCACAACATGGAAACTATATTTCAACGAAAACATAAAATGTGCACTTGTCTCTCAAACACAAAGGGTGTCCATAACGCGCTTTGGTGATTGCATTTCACTTCCTTTGTTATAAAATACATTTTACCAAGACAAATGTGATTCTTCATATTCTCAAATCGTTCAGTGGGGTCTTTCTCTAACATATCACTAACACTATATCCAAAAAGTCGGATTTCGTACACTAATACATCCCATAATAAGCACCGAGCTCTGTTGACAGAACAAGATTGAACTAGTTGAAACGAGCCACCTACTTACTATTCATTGTTGCCATCTGACCATCCAGAATCACAACACGTCGCCTTCTGTCCCATTGAAGCGCTCGCATCGTTTCTGTCACATTGTTAACCAAGCCTTGTTTAAACTAGTAAACATTATCAAACCTAAAACAGAAATAATCCTTCTTCGAGCACAAACTCTTCAGCTACACGTAAAAGATAAAGACTTGCCCTGGAAAAAAATATTATGCAGCTTTATTGTTTTGGTTCGAACAATTCTGATGAAAAGGGTGGATTAGACCGGAAAAGTACCCCCCCACACTTTTTTTGTCACTCCTGCCCCCCCCCCCACCCCTGTCTGGCAGTCAGATTCTCCAGTGTTTCATGCTGATGGTAGTCATGAATGAGAGCTGAATAGTGAGTGAAGCCCTCTTTATGAACAGAGGCAGTGAGAGCTCAGACAGCCAACCCTGGGGAGGTTCCCATAGCTCAGTCATATGGCTGTGGATGCAGGCAGTGAGAGCTCAGACAGCCAACCCTGGGGGGGTTCCCACAGCTCAGTCATATGGCTGTGGATGCAGGCAGTGAGAGCTCAGACAGCCAACCCTGGGGAGGTTCCCATAGCTCAGTCATATGGCTGTGGATGCAGGCAGTGAGAGCTCAGACAGCCAACCCTGAGGAGGTTCCCACAGCTCAGTCATGTGGATGCAGGCGGTGGGAGTGCCTGGAATACCAATGCCACCGACAGGCTGCCAGACGAATAACATTAGCCTAAATACAGTAGTACTATAGACAAACGCTTTTAACGCAAATCTAAAGTCAAGAATGACATATAGGAATCAGAGAGATGGAGAGAGAAAAAGGCCATACTACCAACTCATCCAGGGCATAGCCCAGAGATGTCATCATTACACCAATTCATCCAGGACATAGCCCAGAGATGTCATCATTACACCAACTCCTCCAGGACATAGCCCAGAGATGTCATCATTACACCAACTCCTCCAGGACATAGCCCAGAGATGTCATCATTACACCAACTCCTCCAGGACATAGCCCAGAGATGTCATCATTACACCAACTCCTCCAGGACATAGCCCAGAGATGTCATCATTACACCAACTCATCCAGGGCATAGCCCAGAGATGTCATCATTACACCAACTCATCCAGGACATAGCCCAGAGATGTCATCATTACACCAACTCCTCCAGGACATAGCCCAGAGATGTCATCATTACACCAACTCCTCCAGGACATAGCCCAGAGATGTCATCATTACACCAACTCCTCCAGGACATAGCCCAGAGATGTCATCATTACACCAACTCATCCAGGACATAGCCCAGAGATGTCAGGGCCAGAGCAGATCCCCCTGATGGGAGTCTTACCTCCTGCAGCAGGTCAGCCTGCTCTATAGCCTTCAGTACGTTCTTCTTGGAGGTCAGGGTTAGTGTTGGGGTCAGATGTTAGGGGTCAGTGAGGAGTCTTACCTCCTGCAGCAGGTCAGCCTGCTCTATAGCCTTCAGTACGTTCTTCTTGGAGGTCAGGGTTAGTGTTGGGGTCAGATGTTAGGGGTCAGTGAGGAGTCTTACCTCCTGCAGCAGGTCAGCCTGCTCTATAGCCTTCAGTACGTTCTTCTTGGAGGTCAGGGTTAGTGTTGGGGTCAGATGTTAGGGGTCAGTGAGGAGTCTTACCTCCTGCAGCAGGTCAGCCTGCTCTATAGCCTTCAGTACGTTCTTCTTGGAGGTCAGGGTTAGTGTTGGGGTCAGATGTTAGGGGTCAGTGAGGAGTCTTACCTCCTGCAGCAGGTCAGCCTGCTCTATAGCCTTCAGTACGTTCTTCTTGGAGGTCAGGGTTAGTGTTGGGGTCAGATGTTAGGGGTCAGTGAGGACTCTTACCTCCTGCAGCAGGTCAGCCTGCTCTATAGCCTTCAGTACGTTCTTCTTGGAGGTCAGGGTTAGTGTTGGGGTCAGATGTTAGGGGTCAGTGAGGAGTCTTACCTCCTGCAGCAGGTCGGCCTGCTCTATAGCCTTCAGTACGTTCTTCTTGGAGGTCAGGGTTAGTGTTGGGGTCAGATGTTAGGGGTCAGTGAGGAGTCTTACCTCCTGCAGCAGGTCAGCCTGCTCTATAGCCTTCAGTACGTTCTTCTTGGAGGTCAGGGTTAGTGTTGGGGTCAGATGTTAGGGGTCAGTGAGGAGTCTTACCTCCTGCAGCAGGTCAGCCTGCTCTATAGCCTTCAGTACGTTCTTCTTGGAGGTCAGGGTTAGTGTTGGGGTCAGATGTTAGGGGTCAGTGAGGAGTCTTACCTCCTGCAGCAGGTCAGCCTGCTCTATAGCCTTCAGTACGTTCTTCTTGGAGGTCAGGGTTAGTGTTGGGGTCAGATGTTAGGGGTCAGTGAGGAGTCTTACCTCCTGCAGCAGGTCAGCCTGCTCTATAGCCTTCAGTACGTTCTTCTTGGAGGTCAGGGTTAGTGTTGGGGTCAGATGTTAGGGGTCAGTGAGGAGTCTTACCTCCTGCAGCAGGTCAGCCTGCTCTATAGCCTTCAGTACGTTCTTCTTGGAGGTCAGGGTTAGTGTTGGGGTCAGATGTTAGGGGTCAGTGAGGAGTCTTACCTCCTGCAGCAGGTCAGCCTGCTCTATAGCCTTCAGTACGTTCTTCTTGGAGGTCAGGGTTAGTGTTGGGGTCAGATGTTAGGGGTCAGTGAGGAGTCTTACCTCCTGCAGCAGGTCGGCCTGCTCTATAGCCTTCAGTACGTTCTTCTTGGAGGTCTCCTGAGCCTCTCCTCCTAGCAGGAACTCATCCAGGATGAAGTAGGCCTTCTCAAAGTTAAAGATGATGTCCAGCTCACACACCTGACATGGAGACAGACACAGACACCAAGAGGGAACACATTGGAAGATTAGTTTTCCTAGTCCAACGTATTCATTCCAAATGGTAAAGCGATTTGAACAGCTCCATTAGACACAGGAACACCCAGACCCTGTTCCAATAACAACATGTATACTTCTTCCCCATCTTACAGAACATTTGACCATTTGGATAGGCGTTACGCAATGGTGCTTTAACATATGGCCACTGTCATGAACACCAACAGGACCACTGAGAGAACAGTATGGCCACTGTCATGAACACAGAGAACAATATGGCCACTGTCATAAACACAGATAACATTATGGCCACTGTCATAAACACAGATAACAATATGGCCACTGTCATAAACACAGATAACAATATGGCCACTGTCATAAACACAGAGAACAATATGGCCACTGTCATAAACACAGAGAACAATATGGCCACTGTCATAAACACAGAGAACAATATGGCCACTGTCATAAACACAGAGAACAATATGGCCACTGTCATAAACACAGATAACATTATGGCCACTGTCATAAACACAGATAACAATATGGCCACTGTCATAAACACAGATAACAATATGGCCACTGTCATAAACACAGAGAACAATATGGCCACTGTCATAAACACAGAGAACAATATGGCCACTGTCATAAACACAGAGAACAATATGGCCACTGTCATAAACACAGAGAACAATATGGCCACTGTCATAAACACAGAGAACAATATGGCCACTGTCATAAACACAGAGAACAATATGGCCACTGTCATGAACACAGAGAACAATATGGCCACTGTCATGAACACAGAGAACAATATGGCCACTGTCATGAACACAGAGAACAATATGGCCACTGTCATGAACACAGAGAACAATATGGCCACTGTCATGAACACAGAGAACAATATGGCCACTGTCATGAACACCGAGACAGGACGCAGAGAGAGAACAATATGGCCACTGTCATGAACACAGAGAACAATATGGCCACTGTCATGAACACAGAGAACAATATGGCCACTGTCATAGAACACAGAGAACAATATGGCCACTGTCATGAACACAGAGAACAATATGGCCACTGTCATGAACACAGAGAACAATATGGCCACTGTCATGAACACAGAGAACAATATGGCCACTGTCATGAACACAGAGAACAATATGGCCACTGTCATGAACACAGAGAACAATATGGCCACTGTCATGAACACCAACAGGACCAGAGAGAGAACAATATGGCCACTGTCATGAACACCAACAAGACCACAGAGAACAGTAGCAGTGTGAAATATGAAGACTCACACTGCCAAAGTACTTATCCAGCAGCTCTACGTATCTGTGGATGATCTCCAGCGTGATGAGCTCATTGTCCTGATCCTCCACCGCACAGCAGAAATACAGGCTGGCGTATCTGGAAGACAGGATAATACAGGGATAAACAACAAAGGCCCTAACCTTGGGCCACATTCTGACAAACATATTTTCGTTCAGCAAGGATAATAACGAATAACAAAAGCATCAGATGGCCTTCATCATTCTGAGAATGAGTGCTGTAACAAAATGGCCCCCTGACTGAAAACAAAACCATAAGGGTGCCTCCCTAGCAGGAAAGTCTTATTGAAAACCAACCTTCTAAACCTTGGCACAATTGTAGTATAGTGCTTTGAGACTATACTACAATTTACTTTTCAAAACCGGGCAATTTCAGGAAGTTAAAACTTTAACAAAGATTGTGAAATTCCCTTCCTGAATTGACCTCAACACTATCAGATGGAGTCCACATTTCCCCCCATTAACCCCGTCTGTCTGTCTTGTAGATGATATTGAGGTCCCTCCACTCCAGGAAGGAGCACATCATTTCCCACCATTAACCCCCTTGCCTGTCTGTGTGTCTGTCTTTCTTTCTCTGACCTCTTATAGACGATCTTGAGGTCCCTCCACTCCAGGAAGGAGCACATCTTGGGCTTGCGGGCTAGAATGGTCTGGACCAGGTCCCTGGAGATCTTCTTCCTCTCTTTGTCTGACAGGGGAACATACCACTTCTGCAGCCGCAGCTTACCCTGCCGACTGAACAGCAGCATGAACTGCATCTGGTGGGAGGGAGGAGAAGAGATGAGGACAGAGGAGAGGAGAAAGAATGAGAGAGGGAGAATGAGAGGAGGATGGAGGAGAGGACAGAGGGAAGGGCAGAGGAGGGAGGGGATGGGAGGAGAGGAGGAGAGAGAGGGAGAATGAGAGGAGGATGGAGGAGAGGACAGAGGGAAGGGCAGAGGAGGGAGAGGGGATGGGAGGAGAGGAGGGAGAGGGGATGGGGCGAGGAGAGAAAGGGCGAATGATAGGGGACAGAGGAGTGGGAAGGAGGAAGGTAAGAGTAGGGAGAGGGGATGGGAGGAGAGGAGGGAGAGGGGATGGGAGGAGGAGGCGAGGGGATGGGGCAAGGAGAGAAAGGGCGAATGAAAGGGGACAGAGGAGTGGGAAGGAGGAAGGTGAGAGGAGATATGAGAGGAGACAAGGATCAATACAAGTGTAACAGAGGTGGTTTGGTGGGCTTTAGCTCATCGGGATGATTCCGTCTTAAGGAGCACAGGAGACTTGAACCCAGTCTGTTCAGTAAAGTGATAAATACAGAGGCAGGGTGAGAGGGTGTATGTTGGAGCAAGGAGGTAAAGTTGCAAAACATAAATGGTAGTTTGCTTACATAGCTAGTGAAAGGTATTCTGCATAGTCAAGACCTCATATGGTCTTCTCGGTCTAACTATCTAGCCAACTGAGGATTTTCCTATCAAAACACAGACATTTTCCCAGTCATATAACTAGTTAGCCTAGTTGTTGTTAGTTAGGTAGCTTATGTCCCTCAGTATATCCATCAAATTTGAGTGTAAAGCTAGCTCAGAGATGGACAGGGGAACAATCTTTGCGTAGCGAGCGCTAGCAGCTAACATGCACAGTAAGGATGTCTAGCTAGCTACTTTTTCAATGGCTTTTTGTGGACATTATCAGAAGCACAGGACGCTTTTTCGTTCAACATGTGCAATTGCAACGACTGGCCAAACAAATAAGGAGGTAAAACGTACCTTTATCTTGATTGTTGACTCAAAAACACTATGAATTGTTGATTCAGATCTATTCAATAGAAATGTGCAGTCCACCCCGTGAAGTCCAGCGTTCAGAGGGGATGCAGTTACATCTGTTTTGATTGGTTAACACATCTACTGTCCGGATTTTTGATTGGCTTAAAAATTCCGTTATCCCAGTCCTTGTTTACTATGCATGCAGAATGTAAATGGACAAGGTGGGGTCGCACTGGCATCAGTCAAAGTATTCTGAAAATATGAAAATATTAGCTTGAACAGAATGATGCCGAGGTGATACAAAGACCACACGAAGCAAAAGAGAAAGCAAAGCCGAAAACAGATCAGGCCCTCTTTGTTGGTTTAAATCTAGATCTATGTTATGTTAAAAATAACAGATTCTAACAATACTTCATAAACGTAATAACCAAGTCATCTTCTCTACGTTGGCTGCTCTAGCGCCCCCTTTATGGCAACTGTATACAGGACATTCTGTCCACATCAGGAAGAGGAGAGGCAGATTGAGAGACCGAGAGGAGCCGCAATCTGTTACGTGTGAAGGAATGGTGTATGTTGAGCTAAAAACACCTCTGCGACGTGAAGTATTCGGTCATATTTTGACACTGATGCTACTGCGCTGCAGCAACTAGGAGTTTTATGAAATGCGTTGAATGAATGTGGAATTGTTAGCTACTACTGCGAAGCTGTCAACAGCGATATTTATGCATTGCACAATAACTGATGGGTTCAAGGTAGGTGACTTTCTATGCAAAGTAATGTTATTTGATTACAGCATACTGCAGTACTTTTACTATTGCGAATGCTTCACATGTAGTCAGGACTCACGACTACTGTACCCCACTATAAATAATCCTGCTCTAACTACTCGTCTGTCATCATTTCATATTGACAGGTAGAGACGGCAACATGCGGAGCCGCAGTAACTCGGGTGTGAAGCTCGATGGATTCGCCAGGCTCGTTCATGAGACTATTCTATGTCACCAGGTATGTTTCATTATATCACGTACCACTGCCAGACACCATACCTGGTGACGAATAACAGTCGTACAGTTGCCATTTGCAATGAAAGAAGTCATGCACAATAGGTCTAATGACATTGATACCTCAGTAAAATCCCCACAGTAGGCTGAATGTCTGTTACTTATCCTTAGAAAGCCAAGAGTCAATAGCTCTGGGCAAACTGTCCCGGCGTGGACTCCCTAAAATAAATAAAAGCTTGGACAAAGGTCAACTTAAAATAGAGAGAACATAGAAAGTATTTGTCTTATCTACTCTACTTGAGTTAAGTCAACAGTCTTTCTCTCTCAATTCAATTTCAATTTAAGGGGCTATATTAGCATAGGAAACATTTGTTTACATTGCCAAAGCAAGTGAAAAAGATGATAAACTAAAGTGAAATAAACAATAAAAAAAATGAACAGTAAACATTACACTCACAAAAGTTCCAAAGAATAAAGACATTTCAAATGTCATATTATGTCTTTATACAGTGGTGTAACGATGTACAAAAGGGAAAATAAATCAACATAAATATGGGTGTGTGTATGTGTGTGTGTGTGTGTATATATATATATATATCTAGTGGCTAGCTACAGTGCATTTGGAAACTGTTCAGACCCCTTGACTTATTCCACATTTTGTTATGTTACAGCCTTAATTTAAATATATTTTCCCCCTCATCAATCTACACATCATACCCTATAATGACAAAGCGAAAACAGGTTTTTAAAAACAAAAATACCTTATTTACATAAGTTTTCAGACACCTTGCTATGGGACTGTAAATTGAGCTCAGGTGCATCCTGTTTACATTGATCATCCTTGAGATGTTTCTACAACTTGATCCACCTGTGGTAAATTCAATTGTTATGACATGATTTGGAAGGCACACACCTGTCTATATAATGTCCCACAGTTGACGGTGCATGTCAGAGCAAAAACCAAGCCGTGAGGTCGAAGGACTTGTCCGTAGAGCTCTGAGACAGGATTGTGTCGAGGCACAGATCTGGGGAAGGGTAGAAAAACATTTCTGCAGCATTGAAGGTCCCCAAGAACACAGTGGCCTCCATCATTCTTAAAGGAAAGAAGTAGAGCTGGCTGCCCGGCCAAACTGAGCCATCAGGGGAGAAGGGGCTTGGTCCGGGAGGGAACCAATAACCCAATGGTCACTCTGACAGAGCTTCAGAGTTCCTCTGTGGAGATGGGAGAACCTTCTGCAGCACTCCATCAATCAGGCCTTTATGGTAGAGTGGCCAGACGGAAGTCACTCCTCAGTAAAAGGCACATGGCAGCCCGCTTGGAGTTTGCCAAAAGGCACCTAAAGGACTCCCAGACCATGAGAAACAAGATTCTCTGGCTACCCAGACCCCTCTTTTACGCTGCTGCTACTCTCTGTTTATAATCTATGCATAGTCACTTTAACTCTAGCTACATGTACATATTATCTCAACTAACCTGTGCCCCCACACATTAACTCTGTACCGGTACCCCCTGTATATAGCCTAGCCTGTTATTTTACTGCTGCTGTTTAATTATTTGTTACTTTTATTTTCTATTTTTTACTTATCTATTTTTTACTTAACACTTATTTAAAAAAAATATCCTTAAAGCATTGTTGTTTAAGGGCTTGTAAGTAAGCATTTCACTGGGAGGTCTACACCTGTTGTATTCGACACATGTGATGTGACATACAATTTGATTTGATGAAACCAAGATTTAACTCTTTGGCCTGAATGCCAAGAGTCACGTCTGGAGGAAACCTGGCACCATCCCTACGTTGAAGCATGGGGGTGGCAGCATCATGCTGTGGGGATGTTTTTCAGCGGCAGGGACTGAGAGACTAGTCCGAATCGAGGGAAAGATGAACAGAGCAAAGTACAGAGAGATTCTTGATGAAAACCTGCTCCAGAGCTCTCATGACCTCAGGCTAGGTTGAAGGTTCACCTTCCAACAGGACAAGGACCCTAAGTACACAGCCAAGACAACGTACAGTAGGAGTGACTTCGGGACAAGTCTGTGAATGTCCTTGAGTGGCCCGGCCAGAGCCCAGACTTAGATATCTATCTACCTGCCTGTCTAACCTGCCTGTCTAACCTGTGTGTGTGTCTCCAGAACCCAGTAACAGGCCTGTTGCCCTGCAGTGTCCAGCTACCAGATGCCTGGGTGCGTGACAATGTCTACAGCATCCTGGCGGTGTGGGGTCTGGGGATGGCCTACAGGAAGAACGCTGACCGGGATGAGGACAAGGCCAAGGCCTACGAACTGGAGCAGGTGACTGGCTGGCTCGCATCTCACAGCAGGCTCTGTCAAAATAGTGTTGTGTCCCCCATACTGACTGTACTGTGTGATCTGTGTTGTGTCCTCCATACTTACTGTACTGTGTGATCTGTGTTGTGTGTCCCATACTTACTGTACTGTGTGATCTGTGTTGTGTCCTCCATACTTACTGTACTGTGTGATCTGTGTTGTGTCCCCCATACTGACTGTACTGTGTGATCTGTGTTGTGTGTCCCATACTTACTGTACTGTGTGATCTGTGTTGTGTCCTTCATACTTACTGTACTGTGTGATCTGTGTTGTGTCCTCCATACTTACTGTACTGTGTGATCTGTGTTGTGTCCCCCATACTTACTGTACTGTGTGATCTGTGTTGTGTCCTCCATACTTACTGTACTGTGTGATCTGTGTTGTGTGTCCCATACTTACTGTACTGTGTGATCTGTGTTGTGTCCCCCATACTTACTGTACTGTGTGATCTGTGTTGTGTCCTCCATACTTACTGTACTGTGTGATCTGTGTTGTGTCCCCCATACTTACTGTACTGTGTGATCTGTGTTGTGTCCTTCATACTTACTGTACTGTGTGATCTGTGTTGTGTGCCCCTACTTACTGTACTGTGTGATCTGGTGTGTGTCCCATACTTACTGTACTGTGTGATCTGTGTTGTGTGTCCCATACTTACTGTACTGTGTGATCTGTGTTGTGTCCCCCATACTTACTGTACTGTGTGATCTGTGTTGTGTCCCTCCATACTTACTGTACTGTGTGATCTGTGTTGTGTCGTCCCCATACTTACTGTACTGTGTGATCTGTGTTGTGTCCTCCCATACTTACTGTACTGTGTGATCTGTGTTGTGTCCCATACTTACTGTACTGTGTGATCTGTGTTGTGTCCCCATACTTACTGTACTGTGTGATCTGTGTTGTGGTCCCCCCATACTTACTGTACTGTGTGATCTGTGTTGTGTGTCCCATACTTACTGTACTGTGTGATCTGTGTTGTGTCCCATACTTACTGTACTGTGTGATCTGTGTTGTGTCCCCATACTTACTGTACTGTGTGATCTGTGTTGTGTCCCCATACTTACTGTACTGTGTGATCTGTGTTGTGTCCCATACTTACTGTACTGTGTGATCTGTGTTGTGTCCCATACTTACTGTACTGTGTGATCTGTGTTGTGTGTCCCATACTTACTGTACTGTGTGATCTGTGTTGTGTGCCCATACTTACTGTACTGTGTGATCTGTGTTGTGTGCCCATACTTACTGTACTGTGTGATCTGTGTTGTGTCCCATACTGACTGTACTGTGTGATCTGTGTTGTGTGTCCCATACTTACTGTACTGTGTGATCTGTGTTGTGTCCCCCATACTTACTGTACTGTGTGATCTGTGTTGTGTCCCCCATACTTACTGTACTGTGTGATCTGTGTTGTGTGTCCCATACTTACTGTACTGTGTGATCTGTGTTGTGTCCCATACTTACTGTACTGTGTGATCTGTGTTGTGTCCCCCATACTTACTGTACTGTGTGATCTGTGTTGTGTGTCCCATACTTACTGTACTGTGTGATCTGTGTTGTGTGTCCCATACTTACTGTACTGTGTGATCTGTGTTGTGTCCTCCATACTTACTGTACTGTGTGATCTGTGTTGTGTCCTCCATACTTACTGTACTGTGTGATCTGTGTTGTGTCCCCCATACTTACTGTACTGTGTGATCTGTGTTGTGTCCTCCATACTTACTGTACTGTGTGATCTGTGTTGTGTCCTCCATACTTACTGTACTGTGTGATCTGTGTTGTGTCCCCCATACTTACTGTACTGTGTGATCTGTGTTGTGTCCTTCATACTTACTGTACTGTGTGATCTGTGTTGTGTGTCCCATACTTACTGTACTGTGTGATCTGTGTTGTGTCCCCCATACTTACTGTACTGTGTGATCTGTGTTCTGTCCTTCATACTTACTGTACTGTGTGATCTGTGTTGTGTGTCCCATACTTACTGTACTGTGTGATCTGTGTTGTGTGTCCCATACTTACTGTACTGTGTGATCTGTGTTCTGTCCTTCATACTTACTGTACCGTGTGATCTGTGTTGTGTCCCCCATACTTACTGTACTGTGTGATCTGTGTTGTGTGTCCCATACTTACTGTACTGTGTGATCTGTGTTGTGTCCCCCATACTTACTGTACTGTGTGATCTGTGTTGTGTCCTCCATACTTACTGTACTGTGTGATCTGTGTTGTGTCCCCCATACTTACTGTACTGTGTGATCTGTGTTGTGTCCTTCATACTTACTGTACTGTGTGATCTGTGTTGTGTGTCCCATACTTACTGTACTGTGTGATCTGTGTTGTGTCCCCCATACTTACTGTACTGTGTGATCTGTGTTGTGTCCTCCATACTTACTGTACTGTGTGATCTGTGTTGTGTCCCCCATACTTACTGTACTGTGTGATCTGTGTTGTGTCCCCCATACTTACTGTACTGTGTGATCTGTGTTGTGTGTCCCATACTTACTGTACTGTGTGATCTGTGTTGTGTCCCCCATACTTACTGTACTGTGTGATCTGTGTTGTGTGCCCCATACTTACTGTACTGTGTGATCTGTGTTGTGTCCTCCATACTTACTGTACTGTGTGATCTGTGTTGTGTCCCCCATACTTACTGTACTGTGTGATCTGTGTTGTGTCCCCCATACTTACTGTACTGTGTGATCTGTGTTGTGTGTCCCATACTTACTGTACTGTGTGATCTGTGTTGTGTCCCCCATACTTACTGTACTGTGTGATCTGTGTTGTGTGCCCCATACTTACTGTACTGTGTGATCTGTGTTGTGTCCCCCATACTTACTGTACTGTGTGATCTGTGTTCTGTCCTTCATACTTACTGTACTGTGTGATCTGTGTTGGAAAGGAGGTCTGAATATTCCTTGACTGCAAGGCCCCGACCTCATGACCACACTGTGTCAAAACAAAACATTCCTTTACAGAAACATGTTAGTGTTTTCCATGCATGTTGTCCTCTGATCTATGTTGTAGGCCACAGGCAGAGATTGGCATATTTCAGTCCTTGGAGTCCTGAATAGATAAACTTGGGAAAGCAGGAGTTACCGATCCATGTAAGGTGTGGTAAATATCTATATTTGTATTATTCTACAGAGTGTTGTCAAGCTGATGCAAGGGCTGCTCCAGTGTATGATGCGACAGGTGGGTTACCATGGTTACTGTCCCATTTCTTCTACCATGTAACAACACAGTCACTAGTATATGGCATAAGGGCAACAATGCACTATACTGTGGGAGCATTTCTGTATGTGTTTCTCCCTTGGTCTGGCTGTGTAATAGCCTTTTCTGAGCATGTCAGTGTGTCTGACTACAGGTGGCCAAGGTGGAGAAGTTTAAACACACCCAGAGCCCCAAGGACTGCCTGCACGCCAAGTACCACACTCCCACCTGTGCTACCGTGGTGGGGGACGATCAGTGGGGACACCTGCAGGTTGATGCCACCTCTCTGTACCTGCTGGTCTTGGCTCAGATGACCGCCTCAGGTACCGTAGTGTGTGTGTGTGTGTGTGTGTGTGTGTGTGTGTGTGTGTGTGTGTGTGTGTGTGTGTGTGTGGTGGATCGTGTCATTGTGAAATAACTTGACTGTATACCAGTGGCGTTGTTCTTTATCACTCTCTGGTCTTCTCCAGGTCTTCGTATCATATCAACCCTGCATGAAGTGGCTTTTATCCAGAACCTGGTCTTCTACATTGAGGCTGCTTATAAAGTTGCGGTAGGTAATGTTCAAGGTCTGTTTGAGCGAGGCTCTATTCTTCTAACCTCACTAGCATACGACTTAGCAGGAAGTAATAGAAGTGTGAACAGTAATAGAGAGAGAAGCAATACTATTACTGAAGATCACATAGGAATACCTGTAGAGATAGTGGTGACTATAGATGAACACCTTACCAAACAAGACCTTTTACATGGCTTATACAGTATATTGGAAAAGCCCACACAGTGAACTTTCTGATTGGTTGGTAAAATAACTTTCAATACATTTCATTGGTCAACATGGGAACATCAGCACTTAACCCCAAAAGCATCAACATATTTTTAGCTTAAAAGCGCCAAAAGTCTGTGTAGTCAGCTACAACAGATAATTATAAACTAAATTATAAACTAACTGTCAGGGAAAAACTACTTAGCCAAATATAGCATTAACATGATGTCAACAGAGAGCTGACATGGTACTGAAAAATAAACGGTTCAACTGGTCAACAACTGACGTTTCCCATCCAGGAGAATGTGTCTTAGTTAGCGACTTCACTAAGCAGAATACATTTCCCATCCAGGAGAATGTGTCTTAGTTAGCGACTTCACTAAGCAGAATACATTTCCCATCCAGGAGAATGTGTCTTGGTTAGCGACTTCACTAACCAGAATACATTTCCCATCCAGGAGAATGTGTCTTAGTTAGCGACTTCACTAACCAGAATACATTTCCCATCCAGGAGAATGTGTCTTGGTTAGCAACTTCACTAACCAGAATACATTTCCCATCCAGGAGAACATGTCTTGGTTAGCGACTTCACTAACCAGAATACGTTTCCCATCCAGGAGAATATGTCTTGGTTAGCGACTTCACTACCCAGAATACGTTTCCCATCCAGGAGAATATGTCTTATTTAGCGACTTCACTAACCAGAATACATTTCCCATCCAGGAGAATGCGTCTTGGTTAGCGACTTCACTAACCAGAATACATTTCCCATCCAGGAGAATGCGTCTTAGTTAGCAACTTCACTACCCAGAATACATTTCCCATCCAGGAGAATATGTCTTGGTTAGCAACTTCACTAACCAGAATAAGCAGATAGTCCAGAATCTCCCTGTCAGCGTTGTCCTTTTCTGAGAATAGCACAGTTTCTGAACCGACGTGAGGAGTTAAAACAGAGTGCATATGTCCTACTGATTACTATTTGTGTAAATAGAATATACTGTATATATTGGATTAGGTAAAATACAATTATATATAGGTTCAAATTATTTTAAACCTGGTTGTCATGGTAACTCTGTGTGTGTCTCTCTCTGTGCAGGATTATGGGATGTGGGAGCGAGGGGACAAGACCAATCAGGGGATCCCAGAACTGAACACCAGCTCTGTGGGAATGGCCAAGGTACTGATGCTTTAGATGTAATACTTGTCCTATATGTAACAATGATAATACATGGTCTCCTTTTATGCCTCCAATCGTATCTTAACTACCATATCTAGACTCATAACAGTCCTCTTATCGCAACACAGCTACTATATCTAAACTCCTAAAACAACAACCTGTTGGGTTTTATGTTCAGGCTGCATTGGAGGCCATTGATGAGCTGGACCTCTTTGGGGCTCATGGAGGACCCAAATCTGTCATTCACGTTTTGCCGGACGAGGTGGAGCACTGCCAGGTACTGTGATAAACATGTCCTATCTTCTCTAGCCTGGTGAGGGCAGTGTCCAGTCTGGTTTAATCTTCTCTAGCCTGGTGAGGGCAGTGTCCAGTCTGGTTTAATCTTCTCTAGCCTGGTGAGGGCAGTGTCCAGTCTGGTTTAATCTTCTCTAGCCTGGTGAGGGCAGTGTCCAGTTTGGTTTAATCTTCTCTAGCCTGGTGAGGGCAGTGTCCAGTCTGGTTTAATCTTCTCTAGCCTGGTGAGGGCAGTGTCCAGTCTGGTTTAATCTTCTCTAGCCGGGTGAGGGCAGTGTCCAGTCTGGCTTAATCTTCTCTAGCCTGGTGAGGGCAGTGTCCAGTCTGGTTTAAGCAGATTATTTTATAAACCTTAAAATTATATGTATGAAACTGACCATTGTCTTACGTCAGCTAGCATGACTGATGTCTCCTGGCAACACGGTGGTGTCAGAATGACGCCATCTGTCAGAAACTGACCCGTTTCTATTTGACCTCTCCAGGCTATCCTGTGCTCCATGCTGCCACGAGCCTCCACCTCTAAAGAGATTGATGCTGGTCTGCTGTCAATCATCTCCTTCCCTGCCTTCGCTGTGGAGGACGCAGACCTGGTCACCATCACTAAGACTGAGATCATATCCAGGCTACAGGTAGATAGGATCCTGTCTAGACTGGACCACAGATACAGTGAGATCATACCCAAGATACAGGTAGATAGGAGCCTGTCTAGACTGGACCACAGATACAGTGAGATCATATCCAAGCTACAGGTAGATAGAAGCCTGTCTAGACTGGACCACAGATACAGAGAGGTCATACCCAATATACAGGTAGATAGGAGCCTGTCTAGACTGGACCACAGATACAGTGAGGTCATACCCAATATACAGGTAGATAGGAGCCTGTCTAGACTGGACCACAGATACAGTGAGATCATACCCAATATACAGGTAGATAGGAGCCTGTCTAGACTGGACCACAGATACAGTGAGGTCATACCCAATATACAGGTAGATAGGAGCCTGTCTAGACTGGACCACAGATACAGTGAGGTCAAACCCAATATACAGGTAGATAGGAGCCTGTCTAGACTGGACCACAGATACAGTGAGATCATACCCAATATACAGGTAGATAGGAGCCTGTCTAGACTGGACCACAGATACAGTGAGATCATACCCAATATACAGGTAGATAGGAGCCTGTCTAGACTGGACCACAGACACACTTTAGGGGCTAGTTGATTCCCAGACTCAGATTAAGCCTAGCCAATGGGAAACCTCCATTGGCTATGCTTAATGGTGCTCTAGAATGATGTTTCTAAATGACTCCGTTCTCTTCTCCAGGGACGCTATGGCTGCTGCCGTTTCATCAGAGATGGATACAGATGCCCAAGAGAGGTACTGTTCGAACCGCTATTTCCTGCATAATACTTTTTACTCACCAAGATCCAACCATGTTGAACTAACAAATTACCTGTTGGCGTTTATAAAATTACAGCAAAACGTCCTGTTTCCATCACAGCTGTCATGATGTACCGTAATTTCCGGACTATTAAGCGCACCTGAATATAAGCCGCACCCACTGAATTAAAAAATAAATATTATTTTGAACATAAATAAACCGCACGTCTATAAGCCACAGGTGCCTACCGGTACATTGAAACAAATGAACTTTACACAGGCTTTAACGAAACACGGCTTGTAACAAAAATAAATAGGCTTTAACGAAACACGGCTTGTAACAAAAAATAAAAAATTAGCAGTAAACAGTAGCCTACCAAGAAAGTCATTGGTTACCATCTTCCTCCTCCTGTGCACTGAAACCATCTCCTTCGGTGTCGGAGTTGAATAGCCTCAGAAATGCTTCATCCGATATTGGATCGTTTTCATTGTCGCTCTCGTCACTTTCATCCGGAGGTAAATCCCCCGCTGAGCCCTCTTCAACACGCAGCAGTCCAGCCTTTCGAAACCCATTGATGATAGTGGATTTTTTGACAATGCTCCACGCTGTCAGGACCCACAAATTTGAAAGCGGGAAAAATCCATATATTAGCCACGTCATTGTTCCGGAATTTACGGTAAACGTGGTTACAGATAAAACAGTATAAATTAAAGGAAAAATGCACTTAAAATCTGTTGGTATTTTTGTCATTCGTCCACAAAGTGTTACTTGCCACATCATCATGATGCGTTTTGCATCTTATGATGACACTACTTTGCTTCTTGAAAGTCCAATATCTTGAAAACTTGACTGCTGACATGCAAAACATTTTGGTACTGTATCAAGAGTGGACTAATGAAAAAAATACCAAAAGATAGTCCTGTAGTGGGTTTTTCCTTTCATTTAACTCTCGTTTAAAGATTAGCCTTGTTCTTTTTAGATAAGAAATTTGGTGTAATATTTCCGTGTTTGTCTGTATGTCTTTCTCAGGACCCGTCCCGTCTCCACTACGACCCAGCTGAACTCAAACTGTTTGAGAATATAGAATGTGAATGGCCAGTGTTCTGGACCTACCTCATTCTGGACGGCATCTTCAGTGGAGACCTAGTACAGGTGTGTGTGGCAGTGTTGGTTCCGTCCCTCTCCTCGTCCCAACCTGGGTTCCATCCTGAGACCCTCTGAATACGCCTGTCACCCATGAAGCATCGTTACCTGTCACTCCACAAAAGCTGTGTCCAATTCAGATCAAGAGAAACAACTACTTCTAGGTCTCAGAGCGGGTGATGTCAGACCGCTAGACCACCCCAGGCCACGTGTCTGCATGTATAACATGTCCTTTCCTGGTTCCTGTCTCCAGGTGCAGGAGTACAGAGATGCTCTGGAAGAAGTCCTGATCAGAGGGAAGCCCGGGATCTGCCTGATGCCTGAGCTCTACGCTGTCCCACCTGAAAAGGTATCGCCATGGCCCTTTGAATACAACTTTATTGTCCATGTGTAAATTGGAAATCCGTCTTTCTTTAGGGCACGTCAGCTTTACTCCTTGTGCCAATATGGACTGTGGAGAAGTAACAGTCCACACTTGCTACCTTTCTGAATCCTGATAAGTAACAATGTCTCTACAACTAAGTGAGGAAGACCGTAAATGTGTGGTGTTTCCCTCAGATGGAGGAAGAGTACGGGAACCCTCACTCCGTGGACAGAGTGGCTATGGGTCAGTTACCTCACATGTGGGGACAGTCCCTCTACATTGTTAGCTCTCTGCTGGCTGAGGTAAAAACATCCTGCTGGCGTCTTCTAATAGAGTGACTCTGTCTCTGTCTACCACAGTGAGGTGTTGGTTGGTGGTTTTCTCGCCTCACTGTTCTCTCTCTACGTCTGTTCCTTCAAGGGATTCCTCGCCCCTGGAGAGATCGACCCTCTCAACAGGCGATTCTCCACCAATTTCAAGCCGGACGTAGTTGTACAAGGTTTGCAGCATGTCTGATTTCCTCTCATGCAGCTGGAAGACATTCTACATCCTTTAACTGTAGAAGTAATATACAGTTCTAGACTTGTTATTTATTTAACTTGTTTTGTTAAGATCATTTGCTCTGTGGTCAGGGCTGCCTATCTGAGAGTTTCCGTTCCCTTTTGTGTGTGTGTGTGCCTTCATGTATGTGCGTGTACAAACCATTTGTTTCTGTGTACATACCTTAATTTGTTTCTCTGTGTATGTGTGTGTGTGTGACGTTGGCAGTATGTGTGTTAGCAGAGTCGAAGGAGATCCAGGAGCTGCTGAAGAACGATGAAATAGAGGTCCAGACCATCTCTGAGGTCCAGCCCATCAGAGTCATGCCTGCTCGCATCCTCAGCCACGTCTACGTCAAACTGGGTACAGTTACAAGTACTTAGAAAGCCTTCGTAGAGCATTCATAAAGCCTTCATAAGCACTACAATGCTAATGAATTGTTTCACAGGAAACTGCAAGAAGTTGAATCTGAGCGGGAGGCCATACAGGCACATTGGAGTTCTGGGAACCTCGAAATTCTACGAGATCCGGAACCGCACCTACACATTCACCCCTCAGGTGACCTACCTTGTTATTACCTTAAGATAGTAGAGGTCCTATCTCCCTAAATGCTCTTGTTAAATCCTAATCTAGCACACCTAGGGCTGTATCCACAAAGCAGGAATCTGGTTAAAACCTGTTTTTAAGACAAAAAAAAAAAAATCCCAGCTCAGAGTAGGTTTTAGGATGATGTTAAGATACTGCCCAGACAAACTCTGAACCAGGAGGAAAATCATGAAAGTTGATCTCAGCTGGTAATCACGACAGTCAAAAGTTTGGACACACCTACTCATTCAAGGATTTTTCTTTATTTGTACTATTTTCTACATTGTAGAATAATAGTGAAGACATCAAAACTATAAACTAGTGTTAAACAAATCAAAATATATTTTATATTTGAGATTCTTCAAAGTAGCCACCCTTTTCCTTAATGACAGCTTTGAACATTCTTGGCATTCTCTCAACCAGCTTCACCTGGAATGCTTTTCCAACAGTCTTGAAGGAGTTTCCACATATGCTGAGCACTTGTTAGCTGCTTTTCCTTCATTATGCGGTCCAACTCATCCCAAACCATCTCTATTGGGTTGAGGTCGGGTGACCTCAGTGTATATATATTTGGATACGGCCCCTGATTCTACTAATTATCTGCTCATCAAGACCTTGATTAGCTGAATCAGGTGTGTTTGTGAAGGGCTGAATCAGGTGTATTTATGTAGGGCTGAATCAGGTGTGTTTGTGTAGGGCTGAATCAGGTGTGTTTGTGTAGGACTGAATCAGGTATGTTTGTGTAGGGCTGCATCAGGTGTGTTTGTGTAGGGCTGAATCAGGTGTGTTTGTGTAGGACTGAATCAGGTGTGTTTGTGTAGGGCTGAATCAGGTGTGTTTGTGTAGGACTGAATCAGGTATGTTTGTGTAGGGCTGCATCAGGTGTGTTTGTGTAGGACTGAATCAGGTATGTTTGTGTAGGGCTGCATCAGGTATGTTTGTGTAGGACTGAATCAGGTGTGTTTGTGTAGGGCTGAATCAGGTGTGTTTGTGTAGGACTGAATCAGGTATGTTTGTGTAGGGCTGCATCAGGTATGTTGTGTAGGACTGAATCAGGTGTGTTTGTGTAGGGCTGAATCAGGTATGTTTTGTAGGCTGATCAGGTGTGTTGTGTAGGACTGAATCAGGTATGTTTGTGTAGGGCTGCCATCAGGTATGTTTGTGTAGGACTGAATCAGGTGTGTTTGGGCTGGAGCAGTAGTTTTGGCCATCTCTCTCCTCTCCTTTAGTTCCTGGACCAGCATCACTTCTACCTGGCTCTGGACAATCAGATGATAGTGGAGATGCTAAGGACGGAGCTGTCCTATCTCTCCTCCTCCTGGAGGATGACCGGACGCCCCACCCTGACCTTCCCCATCACCCACAGCATGCTGGGTAAGTACCCTCCCCTTCCCCGTCACACACAGCATGCTGGGTAGATACCCTTCCCCGTCACACACAGCATGCTGGGTAGATACCCTTCCCCGTCACACACAGCATGCTGGGTAGATACCCTTCCCCGTCACACACAGCATGCTGGGTAAGTACCCTCCCCTTCCCTGTCACACACAGCATGCTGGGTAGATACCCTTCCCCGTCACACACAGCATGCTGGGTAAGTACCCTCCCCTTCCCCGTCACACACAGCATGCTGGGTAGATACCCTTCCCCGTCACTCACAGCATGCTGGGTAGATACCCTTCCCCGTCACACACAGCATGCTGGGTAGATACCCTTCCCCGTCACACACAGCATGCTGGGTAAGTACCCTCCCCTTCCCTGTCACACACAGCATGCTGGGTAGATACCCTTCCCCGTCACACACAGCATGCTGGGTAAGTACCCTCCCCTTCCCCGTCACACACAGCATGCTGGGTAGATACCCTTCCCCGTCACTCACAGCATGCTGGGTAGATACCCTTCCCCGTCACACACAGCATGCTGGGTAGATACCCTTCCCCGTCACACACAGCATGCTGGGTAAGTACCCTCCCCTTCCCTGTCACACACAGCATGCTGGGTAGATACCCTTCCCCGTCACTCACAGCATGCTGGGTAGATACCCTTCCCCGTCACGCACAGCATGCTGGGTAGATACCCTTCCCCGTCACGCACAGCATGCTGGGTAAATAACTACACCTTCCCCATCACACACAGAATGCTGGGTAAATAACTACACCTTCCCCATCACACACAGCATGCTGGGTAAATACCCTCCCCTTCCCCATCACACACAGCGTGCTGGGTAATCATTCTGTGTTGTTTGTGTGACTTCTGGACTAAACATTTATTTAAATAGAATTCAAGGCTTAATCTGTGTCCAGGAAACTGACTCTTGCTGGGAAACTACATTCTGTATGGGACAAACAACGTTTATTGATTGGTTGGTTAATTGATCATGTTTCCCTTGTTGTTCCCAGTGGATGATGGTGAGAGCATCGACCCGTGTATTCTGTCCACTCTGAGGAAGCTGCACGATGGATACTTTGGAGGGGCAAGGTCAGACTGACTCTCTTCCATTTCTAAGATCACTCATCTTAAGACAGCTCTCTGGATATTTACAGAAGGAAATGCTAGGCTCCACTATTTATGTCACTACATCCCTGGTTGTGGAAGTTCTAGTGATGTCCTATTTGGTTCCATTCCATCTTGTGTGTTTTGCAGGGTTCAGATGGCAAACATCTCCAGCTTCCAGACTACCTCGTTCCACACAGAGCTCAGCTTCCTCGACGGAGACACTGATGACGACCTGCTGGAGAATGAAGAAGATGAGGAAGATGAAGAAGAAAGTTATGTCCCCTCAGGTACGTCAGTCGTGGTGTGCTGTGTGTGTTTGTCTGTATAGGTCATTGGTGTGCTGTGTGTGTTTGTCTGTATAGGTCATTGGTGTGTGTGTGTGTTTGTCTGTATAGGTCATTGGTGTGTGTGTGTGTGTTTGTCTGTATAGGTCATTGGTGTGCTGTGTGTGTTTGTCTGTATAGGTCATTGGTGTGCTGTGTGTGTTTGTCTGTATAGGTCATTGGTGTGTGTGTGTGTGTGTGTGTTTGTCTGTATAGGTCATTGGTGTGCTGTGTGTGTTTGTCTGTATAGGTCATTGGTGTGTGTGTGTGTTTGTCTGTATAGGTCATTGGTGTGCTGTGTGTGTTTGTCTGTATAGGTCATTGGTGTGCTGTGTGTGTTTGTCTGTATAGGTCATTGGTGTGTTTGTCTGTATAGGTCATTGGTGTGTGTGTGTGTTTGTCTGTATAGGTCATTGGTGTGTGTGTGTGTTTGTCTGTATAGGTCATTGGTGTGTGTGTGTGTTTTGTATTTGTGTTTGCATGTTTGTGCTTGCGGTATGTAATATCATATTGCTGAGTCTACATTTAACTCCCGCCCCCCTCCAGGCAGCTCCAAGGACATGTTTGACCACTACCTCAGCCAGCTGATGCAGAGCACAGCCACCAAGTGTCATCTCCCTCCCATCCAGAGGGGGCAGCACCACGTGTTTAGTGCTGAACACACCACCAGAGACATCCTCTCCTTCATGGCCCAGGTCCAAGGCCTCAACATGCCTAGTAAGTTATCATCACATTTACTGTTTGTTTATTCACCAAGTGTTAGGTTTAGGGTAATGTTTAGGTGTATGTATGGGACTCTGTTGGTTTCTACTGTATGGTTGGGACTGTAGGTTTCTACTGTATCGTTGGGACTCTGTAGGTTTCTACTGTATGGTTGGGACTCTGTAGGTTTCTACTGTATGGTTGGGACTCTGTAGGTTTCTACTGTATGGTTGGGACTCTGTAGGTTTCTACTGTATGGTTGGGACTCTGTTGGTTTCTACTGTATGGTTGGGACTCTGTTGGTTTCTACTGTATCGTTGGGACTCTGTAGGTTTCTACTGTATGGTTGGGACTGTAGGTTTCTACTGTATGGTTGGGACTCTGTAGGTTTCTACTGTATCGTTGGGACTCTGTAGGTTTCTACTGTATGGTTGGGACTCTGTAGGTTTCTACTGTATGGTTGGGACTGTAGGTTTCTACTGTATCGTTGGGACTCTGTAGGTTTCTACTGTATGGTTGGGACTGTAGGTTTCTACTGTATGGTTGGGACTCTGTAGGTTTCTACTGTATCGTTGGGACTCTGTAGGTTTCTACTGTATGGTTGGGACTCTGTTGGTTTCTACTGTATGGTTGGGACTCTGTAGGTTTCTACTGTATGGTTGGGACTCTGTAGGTTTCTACTGTATGGTTGGGACTCTGTAGGTTTCTACTGTATGGTTGGGACTCTGTAGGTTTCTACTGTATGGTTGGGACTGTAGGTTTCTACTGTATGGTTGGGACTCTGTAGGTTTCTACTGTATGGTTGGGACTCTGTAGGTTTCTACTGTATGGTTGGGACTCTGTAGGTTTCTACTGTATGGTTGGGACTCTGTAGGTTTCTACTGTATAGTTGGGACTCTGTAGGTTTCTACTGTATCGTTGGGACCTCTGTAGGTTTCTACTGTATGGTTGGGACTCTGTAGGTTTCTACTGTATCGTTGGGACTCTGTAGGTTTCTACTGTATAGTTGGGACTCTGTAGGTTTCTACTGTATCGTTGGGACTCTGTAGGTTTCTACTGTATGGTTGGGACTCTGTAGGTTTCTACTGTATGGTTGGGACTCTGTAGGTTTCTACTGTATGGTTGGGACTCTGTAGGTTTCTACTGTATGGTTGGGACTCTGTAGGTTTCTACTGTATGGTTGGGACTCTGTAGGTTTCTACTGTATGGTTGGGACTCTGTTGGTTTCTACTGTATGGTTGGGACTGTAGGTTTCTACTGTATGGTTGGGACTCTGTAGGTTTCTACTGTATGGTTGGGACTCTGTAGGTTTCTACTGTATGGTTGGGACTCTGTAGGTTTCTACTGTATGGTTGGGACTCTGTAGGTTTCTACTGTATGGTTGGGACTCTGTTGGTTTCTACTGTATGGTTGGGACTCTGTTGGTTTCTACTGTATGGTTGGGACTCTGTTGGTTTCTACTGTATGGTTGGGACTCTGTAGGTTTCTACTGTATGGTTGGGACTCTGTAGGTTTCTACTGTATGGTTGGGACTCTGTTGGTTTCTACTGTATGGTTGGGACTCTGTAGGTTTCTACTGTATGGTTGGGACTCTGTAGGTTTCTACTGTATGGTTGGGACTCTGTTGGTTTCTACTGTATGGTACTCTGTAAATATGTGGTAGTAGATATGTGGTAGTAGAGTAGGGGCCTGAGGACACACACTTAATATGTTATGAAATCTGTTGTGAATGTATTGTATTGTTTTAACTGCCTTAATGTTGCTGATACCCTGAAAGAGTAGCTGCTGCCTTGGCAGGAACTAATATGGATCCATAATAAATACAAATACTGTATGGTGAGTGTTGTTTCTTACAGAGGCCTCCATGTATCTTCCTATGACTCCCATCATGAACAAGCACCGTAAATCCCTCAACCTACTGCACGTGGCCCAGCTCACACCGCTCCATCCACACCAACCACACCACCACACACCACATCAACAGCAGCCCAAGGTCAGTTAGTCTACACCAACAACAAACTCCAGCACTGTCTTTCTGGTGCATCTGTGTGTTAGGATCCTCTAATGAGTGTGTATCTTTGCCGTCAGGCCCCCAGTATTGCAGACCTCCAGCTGCCGCGGGACTCCCAGGGTAACACAGACTTTGGCTCTCTGGTGAGACAGTTGAAGGAGTGTCCCACACTGCAGGACCAGGCAGACATACTCTACATCCTGTGTGTGATGAAAGGTACTGATTTAGATCAGAGGTGGGCAAACTGTTAAGGTCCATTATCATTTCTACACACTCTCTGTTTAGTTGTGGGTGTTCAAGTATGGCCTGGAGTTTTTCTTTTTTACACACAAAATAATCATTTCCCCCATTTGTTGTTTAACTCCAACCTCCTGCGGGTCGGATCAAATGGGCCATATTGTTCCCACCCCTGGATTAGATTGTACACGTGTTGGATTGAATTGAATCTTTGAATTGAATCACATTTAATTGAATTCTCTACATGTTTAGGTTTGAATTACACTGAATTGACTCCTCAGGTTGAGTTGAATTGAATTGACTCCTCAGATTGAATTGAACTGAATGTAATGTAATTCTCTCTATCCTAAAAGGTGCTGATTGGCTGGTGGACGTGGGGGGTCAGGGTGGGGTCAGTGTGAGGTGTCTCCTGGAGGAGCTGTATGCCCAGGCTGGGGCCAACAAGGAGTGGGGTCTGATCAGATACATCTCTGGTATCCTGAGAAAGAGAGTGGAGGTGCTGGCTGAGGCCTGTACAGATCTCATCTCCCACCACAAGCAGCTGACAGTGGGGTTACCACCGGAGCCCAGGGAGAAAGTCATCTCAGCTCCTCTTCCTCCAGAAGAGCTCAACTCTCTGATCTATGAGGCCAGTGGGCAGGACATCAGCATCGCTGTGCTCACTCAGGTACAACAAATTACAACTGTGATTATATAAGATGCTTACAGATGCCCATTTCCATCAAGATTCTCTGCCTGGTGCGAGTCTAGCTTGAGATGTTAAAGCAAACTTTGGTCAGTTTTGTAACAAGTCTCTGTGATGGAGGGAAAGTAATGACTGCTGTATTGTGATGATGCAGGAGATCATAGTGTACCTGGCCATGTACGTCCGCTCCCAGCCGGCTCTGTTTGGGGACATGCTGCGTCTCCGAATCGGACTCATCATGCAGGTGATGGCTACAGAGCTGGCCCGCAGTCTACACTGCTCAGGTAGGGTTGTCTACACTGCTCAGGTAGGGTTCGGTCTACACTGCTCAGGTAGGGTTCAGTCTACACTGCTCAGGTAAGGTTCGGTCTACACTGCTCAGGTAGGGTTGTCTGCACTGCTCAGGTAGGGTTCAGTCTACACTGCTCAGGTAGGGTTCGGTCTACACTGCTCAGGTAGGGTTCGGTCTACACTGCTCAGGTAGGGTTCGGTCTACACTGCTCAGGTAGGGTTCGGTCTACACTGCTCAGGTAGGGTTCGGTCTACACTGCTCAGGTAGGGTTGTCTGCACTGCTCAGGTAGGGTTGTCTGCACTGCTCAGGTAGGGTTCGGTCTGCACTGCTCAGGTAGGGTTCGGTCTACACTGCTCAGGTAGGGTTCGGTCTACACTGCTCAGGTAGGGTTCGGTCTACACTGCTCAGGTAGGGTTCAGTCTACACTGCTCAGGTAGGGTTGTCTGCACTGCTCAGGTAGGGTTCGGTCTATACTGCTCAGGTAGGGTTCGGTCTACACTGCTCAGGTAGGGTTGTCTGCACTGCTCAGGTAGGGTTCGGTCTACACTGCTCAGGTAGGGTTCGGTCTACACTGCTCAGGTAGGGTTCGGTCTGCACTGCTCAGGTAGGGTTCGGTCTGCACTGCTCAGGTAGGGTTCGGTCTACACTGCTCAGGTAGGGTTCGGTCTACACTGCTCAGGTAGGGTTCGGTCTACACTGCTCAGGTAGTCTTCGGTCTACACTGCTCAGGTAGGGTTCGGTCTACACTGCTCAGGTAGTCTTCGGTCTACACTGCTCAGGTAGGGTTCGGTCTACACTGCTCAGGTAGGGTTCGGTCTACACTGCTCAGGTAGTCTTCGGTCTACACTGCTCAGGTAGGGTTCGGTCTACACTGCTCAGGTAGGGTTCGGTCTACACTGCTCAGGTAGGGTTCAGTACCATTCTTAGAATGGTAGAATATATCAGCTGTGTTCTAAAGGCCTCAGTAGACTCATCATCTGAATAGGGCTCTGGTAGTTATTTCAGGTAAACCTGGTTAGTAGTAACACTACTGTATCTGGATGTTGAGCTGTATGGCCTTTAGTGTGGAAGTGCCTGGGGAGTTTTTACAGAGTGTCTCTACTCAGCGTTGCAGCCATCTCTCTTTCTGTCCTCTGCAGGGGAGGAGGCCTCTGAGAGCCTGATGAACTTGAGTCCGTCAGACATGAAGAACCTGCTACATCACATCCTCAGTGGGAAGGAGTTTGGGGTGGAGAGGAGCAGTGAGTCTTTCCCAATCCCAAATCAGCCCCTATCCCGACCCCTACATAGACCCCTAGCCCCGACCCCTACATAGACCCCTAGCCCCGACCCCTACATAGACCCCTAGCCCCGACCCCTACATAGACCCCTAGCCCCGACCCCTACATAGCCAGCATTAGTAGTTTCTACAGTATTAATACATTTTCTGATTCTTCTCAAATCTTTACATGTGTACTGGTATCTTTGCAGGTGTAGTACTATTTTATTAAGTCAAATGAATTGTTGTGTTGTCTGTGTCCCTTTCTCCTGTGTCAGTGCGTCCTATGCAGTCGTCAGCCACCAGCCCGGCTGTCTCCATCCATGAGCTGGGTCACACTGGAGCCACTAAGACGGAGCGCACCGGCATCCGCAAGCTGAAGCGTGAGATCAAACAGGTATGGTCACGTCAGCTGACTATTGCATGTCATGGAGAATATCTACACCAGGGTTCTCCAACAGGTCCATCACAAGCTACCAGTAACTCACAGTCTACCTGAGTAGCTCGCCAAACAATTCTGAAAAAGCATTTATTTTTCACGTGTTCTACCGCAAACTGTCATAAACAAATCTCACTAGTATTAGACAAGTCAAGCTCCCGGCTACTATCCAATCAAATCCACATTGACATTCAACCACCCCTGGTTAGCCACAACTGGCTTAAAGCCAAGCGGAACACAATATCTGACCATTCATTTCCAGCAATATTGCCCCTTTTGTGTCTGTGTGGTGTGTGCTTTTGTCATTCACTTGGTTTAGCCAGTTAGGGATCATAATAACTATCTTCTGACTAGACAGAATGACATTCCCCCAAGAAAACAGAATTTGGGAAAATACAAAGACTGCCTATTTGAAAGCTCTGAAAAAATGTATGCTTATCTTGTGAAATGTTTCATAATTTAAAAGTAGCTCTCATGCTAGAAAAGGTTGGAGACCCCTGATTTCCTTTGACCTATAATTTAATCTACAGGTCAGTATAGACCTAATGCTCTATAATTTAATCTACAGGTTAGTATAGACCTAATGCTCTATAATTTAATCTACAGGTCAGTATAGACCTAATGCTCTATAATTTAATCTACAGGTTAGTATAGACCTAATGCTCTATAATTTAATCTACAGGTTAGTATAGACCTAATGCTCTATAATTTAATCTACAGGTTAGTATAGACCTAATGCTCTATAATTTAATCTACAGGTTAGTATAGACCTAATGCTCTATAATTTAATCTACAGGTTAGTATAGACCTAATGCTCTATAATTTAATCTGCAGGTTAGTATAGACCTAATGCTCTATAATTTAATCTACAGGTTAGTATAGACCTAATGCTCTATAATTTAATCTACAGGTTAGTATAGACCTAATGCTCTATAATTTAATCTACAGGTTAGTATAGACCTAATGCTCTATAATTTAATCTACAGGTTAGTATAGACCTAATGCTCTATAATTTAATCTACAGGTTAGTATAGACCTAATGCTCTATAATTTAATCTACAGGTTAGTATAGACCTAATGCTCTATAATTTAATCTACAGGTTAGTATAGACCTAATGCTCTATAATTTAATCTGCAGGTTAGTATAGACCTAATGCTCTATAATTTAATCTACAGGTTAGTATAGACCTAATGCTCTATAATTTAATCTACAGGTTAGTATAGACCTAATGCTCTATAATTTAATCTACAGGTTAGTATAGACCTAATGTTCTATAATTTAATCTACAGGTTAGTATAGACCTAATGCTCTATAATTTAATCTACAGGTTAGTATAGACCTAATGCTCTATAATTTAATCTACAGGTTAGTATAGACCTAATGCTCTATAATTTAATCTACAGGTTAGTATAGACCTAATGCTCTATAATTTAATCTACAGGTTAGTATAGACCTAATGCTCTATAATTTAATCTACAGGTCAGTATAGACCTAATGCTCTATAATTTAATCTACAGGTCAGTATAGACCTAATGCTCTATAATTTAATCTACAGGTTAGTATAGACCTAATGCTCTATAATTTAATCTACAGGTCAGTATAGACCTAATGCTCCATAATTTAATCTACAGGTCAGTATAGACCTAATGCTCTATAATTTAATCTACAGGTCAGTATAGACCTAATGCTCTATAATTTAATCTACAGGTCAGTATAGACCTAATGCTCTATAATTTAATCTACAGGTCAGTATAGACCTAATGCTCTATAATTTAATCTACAGGTCAGTATAGACCTAATGCTCTATAATTTAATCTACAGGTTAGTATAGACCTAATGCTCTATAATTTAATCTACAGGTTAGTATAGACCTAATGCTCTATAATTTAATCTACAGGTTAGTATAGACCTAATGCTCTATAATTTAATCTACAGGTTAGTATAGACCTAATGCTCTATAATTTAATCTACAGGTTAGTATAGACCTAATGCTCTATAATTTAATCTACAGGTTAGTATAGACCTAATGCTCTATAATTTAATCTACAGGTCAGTATAGACCTAATGCTCTATAATTTAATCTACAGGTTAGTATAGACCTAATGCTCTATAATTTAATCTACAGGTTAGTATAGACCTAATGCTCTATAATTTAATCTACAGGTTAGTATAGACCTAATGCTCTATAATTTAATCTACAGGTTAGTATAGACCTAATGCTCTATAATTTAATCTACAGGTTAGTATAGACCTAATGCTCTATAATTTAATCTACAGGTTAGTATAGACCTAATGCTCTATAATTTAATCTACAGGTCAGTATAGACCTAATGCTCTATAATTTAATCTACAGGTTAGTATAGACCTAATGCTCTATAATTTAATCTACAGGTTAGTATAGACCTAATGCTCTATAATTTAATCTACAGGTTAGTATAGACCTAATGCTCTATAATTTAATCTACAGGTTAGTATAGACCTAATGCTCTATAATTTAATCTACAGGTTAGTATAGACCTAATGCTCTATAATTTAATCTACAGGTCAGTATAGACCTAATACTCTATAATTTAATCTACAGGTTAGTATAGACCTAATGCTCTATAATTTAATCTACAGGTTAGTATAGACCTAATGCTCTATAATTTAATCTACAGGTTAGTATAGACCTAATGCTCTATAATTTAATCTACAGGTTAGTATAGACCTAATGCTCTATAATTTAATCTACAGGTTAGTATAGACCTAATGCTCTATAATTTAATCTACAGGTCAGTATAGACCTAATGCTCTATAATTTAATCTACAGGTCAGTATAGACCTAATACTCTATAATTTAATCTACAGGTCAGTATAGACCTAATGCTCTATAATTTAATCTACAGGTTAGTATAGACCTAATGCTCTATAATTTAATCTACAGGTCAGTATAGACCTAATACTCTTTCTGTATGTTTGATTGTAGTTAGATATGATGACAGAATGCTCTTTGTCTATAGTAGTAATAATGTTGTAATGTTTGTATGGTTCTGATTACAGTTGGATGACTCGTTTCGTCCGATCAGCGTGGGTTGAGTTTGTTAGTTAATAGTCATGTTGCCTCATCAGCTCTAATCTCCACAGCTAGACCCTAATGAAACCAACCATTATAACATGACATGAAGCCACCAGCTGAAAGCCCATTCATACCAGCTGTACTAGAACACAGTCAGTAGTGCCTTACCTCATGCTGAGCTGCTGATCATGTCTGCCTGTTTCCTAGCCCACATCTTTAACTGTCTAGTGTTTTATCATAATCTAAACTGTATTTCCAAGGTGTCTCTCCCTCGATGACAACATGACGTCTTCTCCGTGTTGTTCCTTTCCAGATGAGTAACAGTGGTTATTCCATCAGCAGCAATGTCACCTCTCCCCGCTCCACGGTAAACCATGTCTCCCTCATTATCCCATGTTCACTAAACCATGCAGATGAGGTTCACTCTGAACGCTTGTCTTTCTTCGTTACGTTGCCTTATGCTGGCTGTGCTAACATGTACTGGCCTGTAGCATGCTGGTGTCGTCATGGTAACATGTACTGGCCTGTAGCATGCTGGTGTCGTCATGGTAACGTGTACTGGCCTGTAGCATGCTGGTGTCGTCATGGTAACGTGTACTGGCCTGTAGCATGCTGGTGTCGTCATGGTAACGTGTACTGGCCTGTAGCATGCTGGTGTCGTCATGGTAACGTGTACTGGCCTGTAGCATGCTGGTGTCGTCATGGTAACGTGTACTGGCCTGTAGCATGCTGGTGTCGTCATGGTAACGTGTACTGGCCTGTAGCATGCTGGTGTCGTCATGGTAACGTGTACTGGCCTGTAGCATGCTGGTGTCGTCATGGTAACATGTACTGGCCTGTAGCATGCTGGTGTCGTCATGGTAACATGTACTGGCCTGTAGCATGCTGGTGTCGTCATGGTAACATGTACTGGCCTGTAGCATGCTGGTGTCGTCATGGTAACATGTACTGGCCTGTGGCATGCTGGTGTCGTCATGGTAACATGTACTGGCCTGTAGCATGCTGGTGTCGTCATGGTAACATGTACTGGCCTGTAGCATGCTGGTGTCGTCATGGTAACATGGACTGTATTTGATTCAAAGTAACAGGAAATCATAAGATTGTATGGTAGAAGTGTGTGTGTGTGTGTGTGTGTGTGTGTGTGTGTGTGTGTGTGTGTGTGTGTGTGTGTGTGTGTGTGTGTGTGTGTGTGTGTGTGTGTGAACATGAGTGACACATGCATGTCGGTATGCATGTCGGTACATGAACAGGGGAGTGTACGCTCTTGTGTGTGTTTGTACTTGAGTGTGTGTATGTATGTGTTTTTGCACTTAAGTGTGTGTATATACACAGTGTACAAAACATTAGGAACACCCCCCATGCTCTCAGAATAGCCTCAATTTGTCAGGGCATGGACTCTACAAGGTGAAAGCGTTCCACAGGGATGCTGACCCATGTTGACTCCAATCCTTTGGGTGGTGGACCATTCTTCATACACACGGGAAACTGTTGAGTGTGAAAACCCCAGCAGTATTACAGTTCTTGATACAAACCGGTGCTCTTGGCACCTACTACCATACCCTGTTCAAAGGCACTTAAATATTTTGTCTTGCTCATTCAACCTCTGAATGGTACACACACACAATCCATGTCTCAATTGTCTCAAGGCTTAAAAATCCTTTAACCTGTCTCATCCCCTTCATCTACACTGATTGAAGTGGATTTAACAAGTGACATTAACAAGGGATCATAGCTTTCACCTGAATTCACCTGGTGTGTGTGTGTGTGTGTGTGTGTGTGTGTGTGTGTGTGTGTGTGTGTGTGTGTGTGTGTGTGTGTGTGTGTGTGTGTACTGTGTACGTATATGAACACGTATCTCCCCCTGTAGCGTTGCAGCAGCCCCTCCACCCCCAGTGGTATCCTGTCCCCTGTAGGCCCCGGGGGGTCAGACAGCCACCTGCAGTGGGAGGAGCGGCAGGGCCAGTGGCTGAGGAGGAGACGACTGGATGGGGCCATCAACAGGGTCCCAATGGGCTTCTACCAGAAGGTGTGGAAGATCCTGCAGAAGTGCCACGGCCTGTCTATAGATGGATACGTGCTTCCTTCCTCCACTACCAGAGAGGTATGTAGTGTCATGGTCTGTCTATAGATGGATACGTGCTGTCTTCCTCCACTACCAGAGAGGTATGTAGTGTCATGGTCTGTCTATAGATGGATACGTGCTTCCTTCCTCCACTACCAGAGAGGTATGTAGTGTCATGGTCTGTCTATAGATGGATACGTGCTGTCTTCCTCCACTACCAGAGAGGTATGTAGTGTCATGGTCTGTCTATAGATGGATACGTGCTTCCTTCCTCCACTACCAGAGAGGTATGTAGTGTCATGGTCTGTCTATAGATGGATACGTGCTGTCTTCCTCCACTACCAGAGAGGTATGTAGTGTCATGGTCTGTCTATAGATGGATACGTGCTGTCTTCCTCCACTACCAGAGAGGTATGTAGTGTCATGGCCTGTCTATAGATGGATACGTGCTGTCTTCCTCCACTACCAGAGAGGTATGTAGTGTCATGGTCTGTCTATAGATGGATACGTGCTGTCTTCCTCCACTACCAGAGAGGTATGTAGTGTCATGGTCTGTCTATAGATGGATACGTGCTTCCTTCCTCCACTACCAGAGAGGTATGTAGTGTCATGGTCTGTCTATAGATGGATACGTGCTGTCTTCCTCCACTACCAGAGAGGTATGTAGTGTCATGGTCTGTCTATAGATGGATACGTGCTTCCTTCCTCCACTACCAGAGAGGTATGTAGTGTCATGGTCTGTCTATAGATGGATACGTGCTGTCTTCCTCCACTACCAGAGAGGTATGTAGTGTCATGGTCTGTCTATAGATGGATACGTGCTTCCTTCCTCCACTACCAGAGAGGTATGTAGTGTCATGGTCTGTCTATAGATGGATACGTGCTGTCTTCCTCCACTACCAGAGAGGTATGTAGTGTCATGGTCTGTCTATAGATGGATACGTGCTGTCTTCCTCCACTACCAGAGAGGTATGTAGTGTCATGGTCTGGCTATAGATGGATACGTGCTGTCTTCCTCCACTACCAGAGAGGTATGTAGTGTCATGGTCTGTCTATAGATGGATACGTGCTGTCTTCCTCCACTACCAGAGAGGTATGTAGTGTCATGGTCTGTCTATAGATGGATACGTGCTTCCTTCCTCCACTACCAGAGAGGTATGTAGTGTCATGGTCTGTCTATAGATGGATACGTGCTTCCTTCCTCCACTACCAGAGAGGTATGTAGTGTCATGGTCTGTCTATAGATGGATATGTGCTGTCTTCCTCCACTACCAGAGAGGTATGTAGTGTCATGGTCTGTCTATAGATGGATACGTGCTTCCTTCCTCCACTACCAGAGAGGTATGTAGTGTCATGGTCTGTCTATAGATGGATACGTGCTGTCTTCCTCCACTACCAGAGAGGTATGTAGTGTCATGGCCTGTCTATAGATGGATACGTGCTGTCTTCCTCCACTACCAGAGAGGTATGTAGTGTCATGGTCTGTCTATAGATGGATACGTGCTTCCTTCCTCCACTACCAGAGAGGTATGTAGTGTCATGGTCTGTCTATAGATGGATACGTGCTGTCTTCCTCCACTACCAGAGAGGTATGTAGTGTCATGGTCTGTCTATAGATGGATACGTGCTTCCTTCCTCCACTACCAGAGAGGTATGTAGTGTCATGGTCTGTCTATAGATGGATACGTGCTTCCTTCCTCCACTACCAGAGAGGTATGTAGTGTCATGGTCTGTCTATAGATGGATACGTGCTGTCTTCCTCCACTACCAGAGAGGTATGTAGTGTCATGGTCTGTCTATAGATGGATACGTGCTTCCTTCCTCCACTACCAGAGAGGTATGTAGTGTCATGGTCTGTTTATAGATGGATACGTGCTTCCTTCCTCCACTACCAGAGAGGTATGTAGTGTCATGGTCTGTCTATAGATGGATACGTGCTTCCTTCCTCCACTACCAGAGAGGTATGTAGTGTCATGGTCTGTCTATAGATGGATACGTGCTGTCTTCCTCCACTACCAGAGAGGTATGTAGTGTCATGGTCTGTCTATAGATGGATACGTGCTGTCTTCCTCCACTACCAGAGAGGTATGTAGTGTCATGGTCTGTCTGATTTAGTTCAGTTGGTAGTGCATGGTGTTTGCAACGCCAGCATGGTGTGTGCAACACCAAGGTTGTGGGTTCGATTCCCACGGGGGGAAAGTACAAAAAAAAATGTATGAAATGTATGCATTCACTAATGTAAGTCGCTCTGGATAAGAGCGTCTGCTAAATGACTAAAATGTAAAATGTAAATGTAAGGTATGTAGTGTCATAGTCTGTCTATAGATGGATACGTGCTGTCTTCCTCCACTACCAGAGAGGTATGTAGTGTCATGGTCTGTCTATAGATGGATACGTGCTGTCTTCCTCCACTACCAGAGAGGTATGTAGTGTCATGGTCTGTCTATAGATGGATACGTGCTGTCTTCCTCCACTACCAGAGAGGTATGTAGTGTCATGGTCTGTCTATAGATGGATACGTGCTGTCTTCCTCCACTACCAGAGAGGTATGTAGTGTCATGGTCTGTCTATAGATGGATACGTGCTGTCTTCCTCCACTACCAGAGAGGTATGTAGTGTCATGGTCTGTCTATAGATGGATACGTGCTGTCTTCCTCCACTACCAGAGAGGTATGTAGTGTCATGGTCTGTCTATAGATGGATACGTGCTGTCTTCCTCCACTACCAGAGAGGTATGTAGTGTCATGGTCTGTCTATAGATGGATACGTGCTGTCTTCCTCCACTACCAGAGAGGTATGTAGTGTCATGGTCTGTCTATAGATGGATACGTGCTGTCTTCCTCCACTACCAGAGAGGTATGTAGTGTCATGGTCTGTCTGATTTAGTTCAGTTGGTAGTGCATGGTGTTTGCAACGCCAGCATGGTGTGTGCAACACCAAGGTTGTGGGTTCGATTCCCACGGGGGGCAAGTACAAAAAAAAATGTATGAAATGTATGCATTCACTAATGTAAGTCGCTCTGGATAAGAGCGTCTGCTAAATGACTAAAATGTAAAATGTAAATGTAAGGTATGTAGTGTCATAGTCTGTCTATAGATGGATACGTGCTGTCTTCCTCCACTACCAGAGAGGTATGTAGTGTCATGGTCTGTCTATAGATGGATACGTGCTGTCTTCCTCCACTACCAGAGAGGTATGTAGTGTCATGGTCTGGCTATAGATGGATACGTGCTGTCTTCCTCCACTACCAGAGAGGTATGTAGTGTCATGGTCTGTCTATAGATGGATACGTGCTGTCTTCCTCCACTACCAGAGAGGTATGTAGTGTCATGGTCTGTCTATAGATGGATACGTGCTGTCTTCCTCCACTACCAGAGAGGTATGTAGTGTCATGGTCTGTCTATAGATGGATACGTGCTTCCTTCCTCCACTACCAGAGAGGTATGTAGTGTCATGGTCTGTTTATAGATGGATATGTGCTGTCTTCCTCCACTACCAGAGAGGTATGTAGTGTCATGGCCTGTCTATAGATGGATACGTGCTGTCTTCCTCCACTACCAGAGAGGTATGTAGTGTCATGGTCTGTCTATAGATGGATACGTGCTGTCTTCCTCCACTACCAGAGAGGTATGTAGTGTCATGGTCTGTCTATAGATGGATACGTGCTGTCTTCCTCCACTACCAGAGAGGTATGTAGTGTCATGGTCTGTCTATAGATGGATACGTGCTGTCTTCCTCCACTACCAGAGAGGTATGTAGTGTCATGGTCTGTCTATAGATGGATACGTGCTGTCTTCCTCCACTACCAGAGAGGTATGTAGTGTCATGGTCTGTCTATAGATGGATACGTGCTGTCTTCCTCCACTACCAGAGAGGTATGTAGTGTCATGGTCTGTCTATAGATGGATACGTGCTTCCTTCCTCCACTACCAGAGAGGTATGTAGTGTCATTGTCTGTCTATAGATGGATACGTGCTGTCTTCCTCCACTACCAGAGAGGTATGTAGTGTCATGGTCTGTCTATAGATGGATACGTGCTGTCTTCCTCCACTACCAGAGAGGTATGTAGTGTCATGGTCTGTCTATAGATGGATACGTGCTGTCTTCCTCCACTACCAGAGAGGTATGTAGTGTCATGGTCTGTCTATAGATGGATACGTGCTGTCTTCCTCCACTACCAGAGAGGTATGTAGTGTCATGGTCTGTCTATAGATGGATACGTGCTGTCTTCCTCCACTACCAGAGAGGTATGTAGTGTCATGGTCTGTCTATAGATGGATACGTGCTGTCTTCCTCCACTACCAGAGAGGTATGTAGTGTCATGGTCTGTCTATAGATGGATACGTGCTTCCTTCCTCCACTACCAGAGAGGTATGTAGTGTCATGGTCTGTCTATAGATGGATACGTGCTGTCTTCCTCCACTACCAGAGAGGTATGTAGTGTCATGGTCTGTCTATAGATGGATACGTGCTTCCTTCCTCCACTACCAGAGAGGTATGTAGTGTCATGGTCTGTCTATAGATGGATACGTGCTGTCTTCCTCCACTACCAGAGAGGTATGTAGTGTCATGGTCTGTCTATAGATGGATACGTGCTTCCTTCCTCCACTACCAGAGAGGTATGTAGTGTCATGGTCTGTCTATAGATGGATACGTGCTGTCTTCCTCCACTACCAGAGAGGTATGTAGTGTCATGGTCTGTCTATAGATGGATACGTGCTTCCTTCCTCCACTACCAGAGAGGTATGTAGTGTCATGGTCTGTCTATAGATGGATACGTGCTGTCTTCCTCCACTACCAGAGAGGTATGTAGTGTCATGGTCTGTCTATAGATGGATACGTGCTGTCTTCCTCCACTACCAGAGAGGTATGTAGTGTCATGGTCTGTCTATAGATGGATACGTGCTTCCTTCCTCCACTACCAGAGAGGTATGTAGTGTCATGGTCTGTCTATAGATGGATACGTGCTGTCTTCCTCCACTACCAGAGAGGTATGTAGTGTCATGGTCTGTCTATAGATGGATACGTGCTGTCTTCCTCCACTACCAGAGAGGTATGTAGTGTCATGGTCTGTCTATAGATGGATACGTGCTGTCTTCCTCCACTACCAGAGAGGTATGTAGTGTCATGGTCTGGCTATAGATGGATACGTGCTGTCTTCCTCCACTACCAGAGAGGTATGTAGTGTCATGGTCTGTCTATAGATGGATACGTGCTGTCTTCCTCCACTACCAGAGAGGTATGTAGTGTCATGGTCTGTCTATAGATGGATACGTGCTGTCTTCCTCCACTACCAGAGAGGTATGTAGTGTCATGGTCTGTCTATAGATGGATACGTGCTGTCTTCCTCCACTACCAGAGAGGTATGTAGTGTCATGGTCTGTTTATAGATGGATATGTGCTGTCTTCCTCCACTACCAAATCAAATTCAAATCAAATCAAATGTATTTATATAGCCCTTCTTACATCAGCTGATATCTCAAAGTGCTGTACAGAAACCCAGCCTAAAACCCCAAACAGCAAGCAATGCAGGTGTAGAAGCACGGTGGCTAGGAAAAACTCCCTAGAAAGGCCAAAACCTAGGAAGAAACCTAGAGAGGAGCCAGGCTATGAGGGGTGGCCAGTCCTCTTCTGGCTGTGCCGGGTAGAGAGGAATCAGGCTGTGAGGGGTGGCCAGTCCTCTTCTGGCTGTGCCGGGTGGAGAGGAATCAGGCTGTGAGGGGTGGCCAGTCCTCTTCTGGCTGTGCCGGGTGGAGAGGAATCAGGCTGTGAGGGGTGGCCAGTCCTCTTCTGGCTGTGCCGGGTGGAGAGGAATCAGGCTGTGAGGGGTGGCCAGTCCTCTTCTGGCTGTGCCGGGTGGAGAGGAATCAGGCTGTGAGGGGTGGCCAGTCCTCTTCTGGCTGTGCCGGGTAGAGAGGAACCAGGCTGTGAGGGGTGGCCAGTCCTCTTCTGGCTGTGCCGGGTAGAGAGGAACCAGGCTGTGAGGGGTGGCCAGTCCTCTTCTGGCTGTGCCGGGTAGAGAGGAATCAGGCTGTGAGGGGTGGCCAGTCCTCTTCTGGCTGTGCCGGGTGGAGAGGAATCAGGCTGTGAGGGGTGGCCAGTCCTCTTCTGGCTGTGCCGGGTGGAGAGGAATCAGGCTGTGAGGGGTGGCCAGTCCTCTTCTGGCTGTGCCGGGTGGAGAGGAATCAGGCTGTGAGGGGTGGCCAGTCCTCTTTTGGCTGTGCCGGGTGGAGAGGAATCAGGCTGTGAGGGGTGGCCAGTCCTCTTCTGGCTGTGCCGGGTAGAGAGGAACCAGGCTGTGAGGGGTGGCCAGTCCTCTTCTGGCTGTGCCGGGTAGAGAGGAATCAGGCTGTGAGGGGTGGCCAGGCCTCTTCTGGCTGTGCCGGGTGGAGAGGAATCAGGCTGTGAGGGGTGGCCAGTCCTCTTCTGGCTGTGCCGGGTGGAGAGGAATCAGGCTGTGAGGGGTGGCCAGTCCTCTTCTGGCTGTGCCGGGTGGAGAGGAATCAGGCTGTGAGGGGTGGCCAGTCCTCTTCTGGCTGTGCCGGGTGGAGAGGAATCAGGCTGTGAGGGGTGGCCAGTCCTCTTCTGGCTGTGCCGGGTGGAGAGGAATCAGGCTGTGAGGGGTGGCCAGGCCTCTTCTGGATGTGCCGGGTAGAGAGGAATCAGGCTGTGAGGGGTGGCCAGTCCTCTTCTGGCTGTGCCGGGTAGAGAGGAACCAGGCTGTGAGGGGTGGCCAGTCCTCTTCTGGCTGTGCCGGGTGGAGAGGAACCAGGCTATGAGGGGTGGCCAGTCCTCTTCTGGCTGTGCCGGGTGGAGAGGAATCAGGCTATGAGGGGTGGCCAGTCCTCTTCTGGCTGTGCCGGGTAGAGAGGAACCAGGCTATGAGGGGTGGCCAGTCCTCTTCTGGCTGTGCCGGGTGGAGAGGAACCAGGCTATGAGGGGTGGCCAGTCCTCTTCTGGCTGTGCCGGGTAGAGAGGAACCAGGCTGTGAGGGGTGGCCAGTCCTCTTCTGGCTGTGCCGGGTAGAGAGGAACCAGGCTGTGAGGGGTGGCCAGTCCTCTTCTGGCTGTGCCGGGTGGAGATTATAACAGCCCTTTTTACAACAACATTTATAATGTGCAGTAACCCCCCTAGACCCCCAAACAGCAACACGACATCAAGGAACATCTCTCTGCCTACAGTGTTTCACCTTTACAACAAATGTTGCTTCCTATAATAGTAGGAAATAAGATTTCATTTCAGACACTCTGATTGGCACAGATAGATCCCTTGATGGAGATTCAATCTGTGTCTGGGAAACCGTTCTGACTCCGACGTTGTGTCCCTGCCTACAGATGACAGAGGGTGAGATCAAGTTTGCGGTGCACGTGGAGTCTGTTCTGAACCACGTCCCCCAGCCAGAGTACAGACAGCTGCTGGTGGAGGCTGTGATGGTGCTGACTCTAGTGGCTGACATGGATGTGGACAACATCGGAGGAATCATCCTGATAGACCGCATCGTACACATGGCCAATGACCTCTTCTTACAGGACCAGGTAAGTCTGAGCCAGAACGGCCCATAGGGCAGGAGCCTTTTTCCTGTTTCTATAGCGTGATGTACAAGTAAGTACACCCTCTGGAAAATCTGTAAGCAGAGACGCATCGGGTCCCATTTTTAAAGTGTTTGGTATGACTCGACCAGGGATCGAACCCCCAAGCTTCCAATCTCAGGGTGGAAACTATTCCCACAAGGCCACGGAGATGGTCACAAGAAAGTAATGTCCTATAAAGGGTTAATGTGTGACGGTCACTAGAAAGTAATGTCCTATAAAGGGTTAATGTGTGACGGTCACTAGAAAGTAATGTCCTATAAAGGGTTAATGTGTGATGGTGACTAGAAAGTAATGTCCTATAAAGGGTTAATGTGTGACGGTCACTAGAAAGTAATGTCCTATAAAGGGTTAATGTGTGACGGTCACTAGAAAGTAATGTCCTATAAAGGGTTAATGTGTGATGGTCACTAGAAAGTAATGTCCTATAAAGGGTTAATGTGTGATGGTGACTAGAAAGTAATGTCCTATAAAGGGTTAATGTGTGATGGTCACTAGAAAGTAATGTCCTATAAAGGGTTAATGTGTGATGGTGACTAGAAAGTAATGTCCTATAAAGGGTTAATGTGTGACGGTCACTAGAAAGTAATGTCCTATAAAGGGTTAATGTGTGATGGTGACTAGAAAGTAATGTCCTATAAAGGGTTAATGTGTGACGGTCACTAGAAAGTAATGTCCTATAAAGGGTTAATGTGTGATGGTCACTAGAAAGTAATGTCCTATAAAGGGTTAATGTGTGACGGTCACTAGAAAGTAATGTCCTATAAAGGGTTAATGTGTGATGGTCACTAGAAAGTAATGTCCTATAAAGGGTTAATGTGTGATGGTGACTAGAAAGTAATGTCCTATAAAGGGTTAATGTGTGACGGTCACTAGAAAGTAATGTCCTATAAAGGGTTAATGTGTGATGGTGACTAGAAAGTAATGTCCTATAAAGGGTTAATGTGTGATGGTGACTAGAAAGTAATGTCCTATAAAGGGTTAATG
This sequence comes from Salmo salar, assembly GCF_965601325.2. Classification (NCBI taxonomy): domain Eukaryota; kingdom Metazoa; phylum Chordata; class Actinopteri; order Salmoniformes; family Salmonidae; genus Salmo; species Salmo salar. The sequence continues at coordinate 87,498,600 of NC_138306.1, read as the reverse complement.
TGTGATGGTGACTAGAAAGTAATGTCCTATAAAGGGTTAATGTGTGATGGTGACTAGAAAGTAATGTCCTATAAAGGGTTAATGTGTGATGGTGACTAGAAAGTAATGTCCTATAAAGGGTTAATGTGTGATGGTGACTAGAAAGTAATGTCCTATAAAGGGTTAATGTGTGATGGTCCAGTTCAATGACCTGGATGTCTGTCCTGTATCGTTGCCATATTATCATGTTAACTAGAGTCATGTGTCTGCCTGACTCGTCCACATGACTATCATATTGTAACACGGTGTCAGAAGTGGGATCAGACCCCATGTCTCAGTTTGGAATAAGACCTATTTTCTACCTAGACAACATGATCTGTATCTACCTATCAGCCTTGTCCTCTATGTTCCAGAGGACCCATGGAGCCAATGAGTACTTCCTGGAGAAGGATCCAGCCACGGGGATATGTCACTTCTTCTATGACAGCGCCCCTAGTGGCAGCTACGGTACCATGACCTACCTCTCCAAGGCTGTGGTCACATACCTACAAGACTTCCTGCCACAGTCTACCTGTCTCATGCAATGAACTATCAGACTGGGTTTGATGTATAGCGCTCTCCCTGGCCTCGCAGGCAGCTATCAAGGGAGACTAGTCGAGTATTATATTATAGTGTGGAAGGAAACACTAGTGCCTAGTTCCGATTCTCCCCAAGTGTACACTCGTTCACTCCCATTCAAGGATGATTTAAAATCATTGGATTGAATTGTTGAAGGGAAGTGAATGAGTGCACACTTCAGAGAGAAGGGGGAGAACTAGACTTAGGTAGGAAGTTGGATGGGGATTGACCTATGACCTATGACTAAGATATACACAACACACTCTACTCAAAGGAGTTTTATTGCAGCTAATTGATTGAATATAATCAATAATATAGCAGGTTTCAAATGAAATATGTTCGTTTTTTATTTTGAGTGTTGGACTACACACTGTACTAAAATTATTTATTATTTTAACATTTAATATATATGTGCAAATCAGATCTAGTTGTTTAAAACAATCTAATATGATATAATGAGTGTATTTTTCTTAACCCTCCTCTATTGTATCAGTCTCACCCTGTCTTGTGAGAATGTGGGGTAATAAACATTTCCAGACGTTACTATGTTATCCCGTGTTGAAGTACTGCAGCTGACTGTGTACCTTTAATCCCACTGGAAAATGACATTTACCTCATGTTATCTGAAGTGTTGCTCACCATCACCACTGTATGTGTCACAAATACTGTTCATTTATCCAGCTATGCCTTCATAGCTGCTAATGTGAATGTGTGTTTATCTGTGAAGTAAAATAATGGCAATGTGATTATATATAACATGGTTGAATCAGTCCAACAGCGGTTCATTCCATTTGAGTATGCCATATTTCAGCCTTTTGCCGTAAACATTCTGTACAACACTGTGTATTAGACATTAGCATCCCAGCAGGCTTATAGTTGAGACCATAAGGAAAGGGAGAATCTGTTTGCAGTTAAGGACGACTGAGGCTGAAACAGTTCTGTTTTTGTGTCTAATTTTATTTTATATATATATATATAAAGAGTACATTTCCATAGAGACTATAAATATAGTGGATACATAGAAATAATTTATTTTTAACAAGCACTATGACTGTTTATATAACAGACTAAAGTACAATTAATACTGTCACTTTTAATCAAAAAATGACATTTGATATTCCTATGGACATGGCCATGGCCATGTTATAAGTCTGCAGTTGAGGACATTTTGACACGTGGACCAAGTTGAGGACATTTTGACACGTGGACCAAGTTGAGGACATTTTGAGGGGATCAATTCTACTAATCAATTATAACAGTGTCTGACAACATGTTTTCACTCATTCATTCACACTACCTTGTAAAACAACATGTAATCATTTGAGGAAATGTATCTAAACGCCATCAATTAAATCCCTAAACTAATAAGGTGTTCTTCTGGTTTCTCTTCAGCTATATGTCTGTATAATGCAGTCCAAGCCTCAATCAATGTTACAGATATGTTCTGATATGACAATAATATTTTAAGATGTTTTTTTTATACTGTTCTCAATCATCTGACCAAAAAAATCTAACGCCTGACAAAATGTAGATTCAATTGTAGAAGTCATTGTTCAAGGGCCGAACAGAGGGACGGTAGAAACAATAGAATAAATGACATTTAAATTTAAATGATCTCCACACCATCTCTGCTACACATTACTCTGCAGTTCTTTCCTTGGCTGACACTTCTTCCTACTGTAGGGGGAGAGGCGGTGAGAGGCAGGACAGGAACACTGGTAACTTCCTTTATGGTTCAGGCACCGGTGAGAGCAGCCACCATTCTTACGGCTGCACTCATTGATATCTGTTGATGAAACAGGGTAAGGGCTGGTCAGAAAAATATCATTGGAAGTGATTGGTGATCGTAGATTTGCCGAAGACTTCCGTTTGATCAATTTATGTCTACTGTGTGTGTGTGGGTATGGATGTGTATTTATCTCACCTCTGCAGTGGTGTCTGTCTGAGTACAGTTTGTAGCCTCTGGGACAGATACAGCGGTGGGAGCCAGGCAGGTTCACACACTTCCACTGACACCTGTGTCCAGGTACACTGACCTCTGGCTCCTCACATTCATTGATGTCTGTAAAAGGATCAGTGTCATTCCAGCGTTGAAGACAACCTGATCGCCATACACATTTTGTTTGCTGAATGACATTGTTGTATCGATTTTCTTTTGATTCCACTAAGCTACATGGAATTGTTTTAAGAATGTCATTACCAAGGATCATTTAGTTATTTGATTTTTGAATTTTAAGACCCCTTGAAATATAAAAATATATACAGTACCAGTCAAAAGTTTGGACACACCTACTCATTCAAGGGTTTTTCTTTATTTTTACTATTTTCTACATTGTAGAATAATAGTGAAGACATCAAAACTATGAAATAACAATGGAATCATGAGGTAACCAAAAAAAGTGTTAAACAAATCAAAATATATTTTATATTTCAGATTCTTCATAGTAGCCACCCTTTGCCTTGATAACAGCTTTGCACACTCTTGGCATTCTCTCAACCAGCTTCATGAGGAATACTTTTCCAGCAGTCTTGAAGGAGTTCCCACATATGCTGAGCACTTGTTGGCTGCTTTTCCTACACTATGTGAAGGAAGAGTCTTGTGAGCATTGTAGATCAAAATATGTGTTTGTGAGAGTCTCACCTTTCCACAGAGGGGTCATATTAGTTTGTAGCCCAAACCGTTCGGACGCTACAGACAGAAGTTGCCAGATCGTCTGTACCAACGTCAGAGGAGTCCCAAGATGCTTGTGGGGGTCATAGAGCAAAAGGGAAAACCCCATCATGTTCTTGAGTCTAATCTTTCCATGGAGGTGTTTGGATGCTACAGACGATATTTTGAGAGACCGATTTTCGGGATGCCTCATGGTCTGACAAACCCCGCTCTAGCTGTGCCATATTTCACCGCAGATGCAGAAGTGCAGCATTGGCTGATGTGGTGGATTGAGATGTCTCTAGCATTAATTGATGGATTTTTATGGGAGGATTATGGGAAGATTCATCGGATGGGGCCACAGTGTCTCCTGACCCCTCCTGTCTCAGCCTCCAGTATTTATGCTGCAGTAGTTTATGTGTCGGAGGGCTAGGGTCAGTCTGTCACATCTGGAGTATTTCTCTTGTCTTTTCCGGTGTCCTGTGTGAATTTAAATATGCTCTCTCTAATTCTCTCTTTCTCTTTCTTTCTTTCTCTCTCTCGGAGGACCTGAGCCCTAGGACCATGCCTCAGGACTACCTGGCTTGATGACTCCTTGCTGTCCCCAGTCACCTGGCCGTGCTGCTGCTCCAGTTCCAACTGTTCTGCCTGCAGCTATGGAACCCTGACCTGTTCACCGGACGTGCTACCTGTCCCAGACCTGTTGTCCCAGACCTGCTGGAACCCTGACCTATTCACCGGACGTGCTACCTGTCCCAGACCTGCTGTTTTCAACTCTCTAGAGACAGCAGGAGCGGTAGAGATACTCTCAAAGATCGGCTATGAAAAAGCCAACTGACACTTACTCTTGTGTTACTGACTTGTTGCACCCTCGACAACTACTATGATTATTATTATTTGACAATGCTGGTCATTTATGAACATTTGAACATCTAGGCCATGTGCTGTTATAATCTCCACCCGGCACAGCCAGAAGAGGACTGGCCACCCCTCATAGCCTGGTTCCTCTCTAGGTTTCTTCCTAGGTTTTGGCCTTTCTAGGGAGTTTTTCCTAGCCACCGTGCTTCTACACCTGCATTGCTTGCTGTTTGGGGTTTTAGGCTGGGTTTCTGTACAGCACTTTGTGACATCAGCTGATGTAAGAAGGGCTATATAAATACATTTGATTTGATTATGCTAATTCGATTTCCGTGAGGGTATTTAAGAGAGAGATATTCCACTAGTCTAATTAAAAGTTGTGGCATTCTATTCATTTCTGCTAAACCTACAGCATCCCAGTGTCTCCTACCTACACACTCCTTTCTGGATGAGTTTCCTCCAGGTATTGGGGTTGAGGGTTGTTTCCTGTACCCTGCTGGACACTCAGCCACACAGGCCCTTCCGTCCCCGGCCAGGACGTGTCCGTAGGGGCAAGAGCAGCGGAACGAGCCAAAGGTGTTGACGCAGGTCTGCTGGCAGCGCTGTTGCTGCTGGCCCTCCACACACTCATCCACATCTGCACCGAGGACACACACAGGTATGGGTTTAAACACACGTTTGTGCGTACGCAGAGGAACACACACACAATTAGGAAAGTGGCCTGTCTGATGCTGATGTCACAAAGGCCCTGAGATGAAAGAGTAGAGCAGCTCTCTCTCGCTTTGATTCTCGCTGTCTCTCATTTTCTCTCGCTCTGGCACTCCTCATTACCATGGAGACCAGGCATGCACCGTTGGCTTTCATGTACGACAAAGGTGATGTGTGATGATGGCCTTTTGTTTTGATCGTGTCAGTGTTCAGTGTTCTGCTGCGACAACAGTATGTATTAGCTAACATCCACCTCTTCTGTTCCACTGATTTGATCTGCAGCCCTGGTCTCAGTGGTCTGGCCCGTTTCAATATGACAAATACAGAGAGACTAACAGACTGGGAGAAAAACATCTGGTTTATAGAGGAAGCTGCAGTGTGTGGAAAACAACTCAGGAAGATATATCAACTACTGTACCTGCTAGCTGAGCTCCTGCTCTTTCCCAGGAGAGCACCTGTAGCTGTGTGTGTGTGTGTGTGTGTGTGTGTGTGTGTGTGTGTGTGTGTGTGTGTGTGTGTGTGTGTGTGTGTGTGTGTGTGTGTGTGTGTGTGTGTGTGTGTGTGTGTGTGTGTGTGTGTGAGATTGATTGTGTGGTGTGTGTGTGTGTGTGTGGTGTGTGTGGTGTGTGTGTGTGTGTGTGTGTGTGTGGTGTGTGAGATTGATTGTGTGTGTGTGTGATTGATTGTGTGGTGTGTGAGTGTGTGTGGTGTGTGTGTGTGTGTGTGGTGTGTGTGTGTGTGTGATTGATTGTGTGGTGTGTGTGGTGTGTGTGTGTGTGTGATTGTGTGGAGTGCGTGTGGTGTGTGGTGGTGTGTGGTGTGTGTGTGTGTTATTGGAATGTGTAAATGAATATTTATCTCTGCTGTATGGTACTGTCACGTCCTGGCCAGTATAAGGGTTAATTGGTATGGTAGTTTGGTCAGGACGTGGCAGAGGGTATTTGTTTTATGGTATTCGGGGTGGTGTGTTTGTTGTAGGGGATTTGATTTGTGTATTCCGGGGTTTTTGGGCACTGTTCCTTGTTATGTATGTCTATGATTGATCTAGCTGTTGTATATCTATGTGTGGTCAATTGGGGTTGGGACTCTCAATTGAAGGCAGGTGTTGTCCATTTGCCTTTGATTGAGAGTCCCATATATTAGGGTGTGTTTGTATGTGTCTTTTGTGGGAGATTGTTGTGTGTACTGCGTTTGTTTGAGCCTGCCACACTGTTGCCGTTGTGAGTATTGTTTAGTTTTTTCTTCAAGTGGATACCTTACCTGTTTTTATCAGGAATAAACATGAGTGTCCACAATCCCGCTGCATTTTGGTCCTCCTTTCCTCAACACAACGAAATACCTGACAGGTACGCCTGTCTGAGTCAGACAGATTATACCATGTGTTGATATTGTGATAGTCAGCTCTGACTACAGGCGAAAACCACCTGTTTATAGACAGTGAATCATGGTAGTACTTTATTCTGAGACATAAATGATGGGTTACTACCTGGAAATAAACTGAGGGAAAATAGAAAGAGTGAGAAAGCAATTCTCAACAGTGAAACCCTTTTTTAACAGAAGCCAATTTCAACCTTTTAAAGTGGATCATTTGACCCAAGTTATTTACTCGACACCCGAAACCAAATGTCCAGCTGTCACAAAAGACTAGTTTGTAGGTGCACCGTGGAACAGAGGTCATGAAACATATTAACGGGGTCTTTCCTCATGCTGTAGCTTGTCCCTCTGCAGTGCTGCCTTGTGATCAGAGTGTTAAAGATGTTATGGATCAAGAATGTATAGCTCTAAATGTGGCATACTCAGGCTATAAAAACATCATTGAATTTAGGGGGCATCATGATCACATCGCAGACCCTGTTGGTGCAGACACTACAGCTGTTCTTTATACAGAGGCTGTGGAGGAAGACCTTTTGACTAGTCAGAGACTGTGGAGGAAGACATCTTGGCTAGTCAGACTGTGGAGGAAGACATCTTGACTAGTCAGAGGTTATGAAGGAAGACATCTTGACTAGTCAGAGACTGTGGAGGAAGACATCTTGGCTAGTCAGAGGTTGTGGAGGAAGACATCTTGGCTAGTCAGAGACTGTGGAGGAAGACATCTTGGCTAGTCAGAGGTTATGGAGGAAGACATCTTGACTAGTCAGAGACTGTGGAGGAAGACATCTTGACTAGTCAGAGACTGTGGAGGAAGACCTCTTGACTAGTCAGAGACTGTGGAGGAAGACATCTTGGCTAGTCAGAAACTGTGGAGGAAGACATCTTGGGTAGTCAAGGCAACAAAAACAAGACATTTGACCTCACCCCAACAAGGAGGAGCACCAACACAACACTGACTAGTGGTTTTGGGCTCATAAAGTGAAATACTTCTTTCTACCACAAAGCATGGTGTATGTGTAGTAGCTCTTGCACCAGTTGTTTCAGTGAAACATGTCCCTTGAGTACTTGCTTTACTTGCTACGGCTTTAGCGCAATGGGTGAACACTGTCTTGTGTCGCACAGGAGACCCTGGGTTCAAACACAGTCACTTCATCTCTCACCTCGATTGATTGTTTTACTGACCTCTACAGGTACGGTGGTCCTCTACCAGGGTGAAGCCTGGTCTGCAGTGACACTGAGCTTGTTCCTGCTTCACACTACACAGCTGGGAACAGCCTCCATTGTTCAGGGCGCAGGGCGTCACCTCTAGGGTCAGAGGTTAGAGATGGAGAAGTCAGTGTCTCATGCCTGTATTACATTTGTTTGTGTATATCCTGTCTGTATATCCTGTCTGCCTGTATGGTCTGTCTGTATATTCTGTTTAATGTCTGGTAACATTTCACCAGGTCAAATGTTTGGTACATGTAAATGTGCTTGGTGAATAAAGGGGATTGTGATTCTGTATAGGACTATAGCAGGTGTGCAGGTTGTATGTGTTACGACAGGGCTGGAATAAAGACCCTGCAGGAGGGTGCCTCTCCAGGAGTAGGGCTGGAATAAAGACCCTGCAGGAGGGTAGTTCTCCAGAAGTAGGGTTGGCCACTCTTGCATTTAGACTTTACCTTAACTGAGCCCCAGCCATTTAAAATAGGACTGTCTTCCAACAACCACAGCTGGTCCTAATTCACTCCTTACCCATCAAAGGGTTAGTTCCAAGAGGAAGGGGAAAGAAGTGAATTGGGACCGGCTGCCGCAGTCTACCAAGCACAGCACTGACTTCCTGGTGATTCCACTCAGTCTGCCAGTCAGTCACTCAGTTACTGAGAGATAATGCCTGAAACAGATCTTGTGATGTCACTGAGGTAAAAATGTAGAAAACAGAGAGAGCTGCACACGTCTCCTTTCATTACCTCTTTCTCTCCTAAACACACACCTCTATACACATATCTACACATCATCTACACATCTACACATCATCTATACACATCATCTATACACATCTACACATCATCTATACACATCATCTATACACATCTACACATCTATACACACCATCTATACACATCTATACACATATCTACACATCATCTACACATCATCTATACACACATCTACACATCATCTATACACATATCTACACATCATCTATACACACATCTATACATCATCTATACACAATCTATACACATATCTACACATCATCTATACACATCATATATAAACATCTCCACACAAATCTATACACATATCTACACATCTATACACATATCTACACATATATAAACATCTCCATACATCTACACATCATCTACACATCATATATAAACATATCTACACATCATCTATACACACATCTATACACATATCTACACATCATCTATACACATATATAAACATCATATATAAACATCTCCACACATCATCTATACATCATCTCCACACATCATATATAAACATCTCCACACATAATCTATACACATCATCTCCACATCATCTATACACATCATATATAAACATCTCCACACATCATCTCTACACAATTTCTACACATCATCTCCACACATCATCTCTACACATCATATATAAACATCTCCACACATCATCTATACACATCATATATAAACATCTCCACACATCATCTCCACACATCATATATAAACATCTCCACACATCATCTCCACACATCATCTATACACATCCTCTATACACATATATAAACATCTCCACACATCATCTCCACACATCATCTATACACATCATATATAAACATCTCCACACGTCATCTCCACACATCATCTATACACATCATATATAAACATCTCCACACCATCTCCACACATCATCTATACACATCATATATAAACATCTCCACACATCATCTACACATATATACACATTTCCACACATCATCTCCACACATCATCTATACACATCATCTATACACATCATCTAAAAACATCTCCACACATCATCTATGCACATATTCTATACACATCATGTCTACACATCATCTCTGCACCTCATCTCTACACATCATCTATACACATCATCTCCACACATCATCTATACACATCTCCACACATCATCTATACACATCTCCACACATCATCTATACACATCTCCACACATCATCTATACACATCATCTCCACACATCATCTATACACATCTATACACATCATCTATACACATCTCCACACATCATCTATACACATCTCCACACATCATCTATACACATCATCGCCGCACATAATCTCTACACCTCATCTCTGCACCTCATCTCTGCACCTCATCTCTACACATCATCTATACACATCTATACACATCATCTCCACACATCTCCACACATCATCTATAGACATCTCCACACATCATCTCTGCACCTCATCTCTGCACTTCATCTCTAAACATCATCTCTACACATCATCTCCACACACCTCTCCACACACATCATCTATACACATCATCTCTACACATCATCTCCACTCACATCATCTATACACATCATTTATACACATCATCTCTGCACCTCATCTCTACACATCATCTATACACATCATCTATACACCTCATCTCTGCACCTCATCTCTACACATCATCTCTACACATCATCTCTACACATCATCTCCACACATCATCTCTACACATCATCTCCACACATCATCTCTACACATCATCTCCCCACATCATCTCTACACACATAATCTCTACACACATCATCTCCACACACCTCTCCACACACATAATCTATACACATCATCTCTACACATCATCTCCACTCACATCATCTATACACATCATTTATACACATCATCTCTGCACCTCATCTCTACACATCATCTATACACATCATCTATACACCTCATCTCTGCACCTCATCTCTACACATCATCTCTACACATCATCTCTACACATCATCTCCACACATCATCTCCACACATCATCTCTACACATCATCTCCCCACATCATCTCTACACACATAATCTCTACACACATCATCTCCACACATCATCTCTACACATCATCTCTACACATCATCTCCCCACATCATCTCTACACATCATCTACACATCATCTCCACACATCATCTCCACACACATCATCTCTACACATCATCTCTACACATCATCTCTACACATCATCTCCACACATCATCTCTACAAATCATCTCTACACACATCATCTCTACACATCATCTCTACACATCATCTCCACACATCATCTATGCACATCATCTCCACACACATCTATTCACATCATCTCTACACATCTCCACACATCATCTCTACACATCATCTCCACACATCATCTCTACACATATCATCTCTACACATCATTTCTACACATCATCTCCACACACATCATCTCTACACATCATCTATACACATAATCTACACATCATTTCTACACATCATCTCCACACACATCATCTCTACACATCATCTATACACATAATCTACACATCATCTCTACACATCATCTCCGCACATCATCTTCACACACATCTATACACATCATCTCTACACATCATCTCTACACATCATCTCCACACATCATCTCCACACACATCATCTATACACATCATCTATACACATCATATATAAACATCTCCACACATCATCTATACACATATTCTATACACATCATCTCCACACATCATCTCTACACATCATCTCCACACATCATCTCTACAAATGATCTCTACACACATCATCTCTACACATCATCTCTACACATCATCTATACACATCATCTCCACACATCATCTATACACACATCTCTACATATCTCCACACATAATCTCTACACATCTCCACACATCATCTCTACACATCATTTCTACACATCATCTCCACACACATCATCTATACACATCATCTCCACACATCATCTATGCACATCATCTTCACACACATCTATACACATCATCTCTACACATCTCCACACATCATCTCCACACATCATCTCCACACACATCATCTATACACATCATCTATACACATCATCTCTACACATCATTTCTACACATCATCATCCATACACATCATCTCTACACATCAATTAACAGGGTTTAAGTACAGGGACCCTTTACTTCTCACCTGCCCAAACACAGAGGACACAGTCGATGAGGTGAACACGGCAACATACGTTCTGAACAAAGCTTCTATGGCCTTCTGTAGCTCTTCAATTTGGTACTACAGAATCTGTAGAGGCATCACAATGGGGAATGATAGTGCAGTGACTTACCCAAGCAGACAGGTGTGACACCACTCCACCGTCCACCCTGCAGACAGTAGCTGTGGATATCCCCGTGGGCCAGTGTGTACCCTGCATAGCAGGCGTACTGGATATAGTGTTTGTAGTCCCGGGGACCGGGGTTGTCTACCGTACGGAAGTAGAAGGTGCCATGAGCTGGCAGGGGAGGGTAAGGGCACAGTGGACGCCTGTTTAGGGTCACAGGCCTGGGCAGCTCCTCTGTAGCACCCTTAATAAGATGCTGGTCTGACCTGTTTAAAGCCAGATATGATGAGGTCCCATTGTGTCGAGATGTTTCACCATCACCGGACAATGGCGATGATGATGTCTCGTTCGCCTGACTGTGATGACTGTCACTTGTGTCGGTTTCATTGTCCTGTGAGGACCCGTTTGATGCCAGATCCGGAGAGGTCACGTTGTGTTGATGAGTTTCACCAGCATCGTTATCATCATCAGATAATGATGCAGTCTCCTTCACTTGGATGTGATGACCATACATGTCTGTTCCACTGACCCAGTGGCTGGTGGTGTTGCTAGAGTTGATGAAGCTTGTGGAGCTTGTCTCAGTGGGTCTCTGAGGACGGGGCTCCTGTGTGTCTGTGCTGGACTCACTGAGCTCCTTTGTGTCTGTGCTGCTCACATCTGCTGGCTCCGTAACGCCCTGGCCATGCTCCAACTGGGTGGCCCCTGTCGGCACCCCCTTCCTGGGTAATGAATCCTCCTGCTCAGCCTGGGCTATGGAGGTCCCCTGGTGCCAATACCCTTCAGCGACCGGCAGGCTGGATGTGGAAGTAATGGTCTCGGTAGTAGCAGAGGAGGATGTGGAGGCCAGAGGTCTAGTGGGCTTCTCAGGGGCCCCTGCTCTGTCTGTTAAATCCCTGGTGTCTTTCAAAATCTCCTCCACAAGGTGAGCTTTGGGGCTGCGGCCTATGGAGTGTGGGTCTTTTAGGTGGGTGTGGGGGTCTTTAGGTGGTGCGTTGGCCAGCAACATGGGCTTGAAGAAGACATCCTTGGAGGCGGTGTTAGCGATGGTATTGTAGTGAAGCTGTAGGTGGTTCTTCAGAGCAGACAGCACATTAAGGTTCTGGCTCTGGATCCTGGGCATCGGCACGGCTGGCTCCTTCCATGAACTCATCATATCAGACTCTAGGAGGGAGAAGCATAGAGGAGGATCAATACCAGGAGACATCATCAGACTCTAGGAGGGAGAGGCACAGAGGAGGATCAATACCAGGAGACATCATCAGACTCTAGGAGGGAGAGGTACAGAGGAGGATCAATACCAGGAGACATCATCAGACTCTAGGAGGGAGAGGCACAGAGGAGGATCAATACCAGGAGACATCATCAGATTCTAGGAGGGGAGAAGCACAGAGGAGGATCAATACCAGGAGACATCATCAGACTCTAGGAGGGAGAGGCACAGAGGAGGATCAGGAGACATCATCAGACTCTAGGAGGGAGAGGCACAGAGGAGGATCAGGAGACATCATCAGACTCTAGGAGGGAGAGGCACAGAGGAGGATCAATACCAGGAGACATCATCAGACTCTAGGAGGGAGAGGCACAGAGGAGGATCAGGAGACATCATCAGACTCTAGGAGGGAGAGGCACAGAGGAGGATCAATACCAGGAGACATCATCAGCCTTTGTTTAAGGCAGGGTAAAAATCAGATTACAGGGTATGTTTTATAATTAGTTCACATGAAGGAGGTAGCCTACTGTAGAATATCATGCTGATAGTAATCCACAGCTGTCTCACGCTCAGGCCTCACACTGAAAAGAGAGAGGTGGAGTGCCACGGTGGACGCTCACCAAGGGGGCAAAGAGGACTAAGTCAGTAAGTCAAGTCTCTCACCCTTGCAGACAGGCTTGGTGCCGTTCCAGTTCTGGCCCTTGCAGTAGAGCAGTGAGTGTCCATAGAGCCTGTAACCAGCATCACAGCTGAAGAGAACCCAGGACCCGTCCTCTGTCACACTGGTAACCCCCTGCAGGAGATCCCCTGGGCTGAGACACCCAGAGGCTGGAATACACACACAGGAGATTCAACACAGATTAGAAGAGAAAGAGAGAAAGAAAGAGAGAGAGAGAAATCCAATTTTGATAAACTCCCATATCTATTGGGTGAAATACCACAGTGTGGAATCACAGCAGCAAGATTTGTGACCCGTTGCCACAAGAAAAGGTCAACCAGTGAAGAACAAACACCATTGTAAATTCACCCAATATTTATTTATTTTCTCTTTTGTACTTTAACTATTTGCACATCGTTACAACACTGTATATAAACATATGACATTTAAAATGTCTTTATTCTTTTGGAACTTTTGTGAGTGTAATATTTACAGTTTATTTTTTGTTTATTTCACTTTTGTTAATCCATTTCACTTGCTTTGGCAATGCAAACACATTTCCCATGCCGATAAAGCCCCTTGAATTGAATTGAGAGAGAGAGCGAAAGAGGGAGATTTAACAGCTCAACTCGTACATTTCCTCAGTGAAAACAATGTACTGAGCAAATGTCAAGTTGGCTTTTTACCAAATTACTGTACAACAGACCATGTATTCAACCTGCACACCCTAATTAACAAATAAACAAACCAAAACAAAGGCAAAGTCTTCTCATGCATTGTTGATTTCAAAAATTCTTTTGACTGAATTTGGCACGAGGGTCTTTTATACTAATTGATTGAAAATGGTGTTGGGGGAAAAACATGCGACATTACAAACAACAAGTGTGCAGTTAAAACTGGCAAAAAAAACTCACATTTCTTTCCACAGGGCTGTGGTGTGAGACAGGGATGCAGCTTAAGCCCCACCCTCTTCAACATATATATCAACGACTTGGCGAGGGCACTAGAACAGTCTGCAGCACCCGGCCTCACTCTACTAGAATCTGAAGTCAAATGTCTACCGTTGGCTGATGATCTGGTGCTTCTGTCCCCAACCAAGGAGGGCCTACAGCAGCACCTAGAAATTCTACACTGATTCTGTTAGACCTGGGCCCTGACAGTAAATCTCAGTAAGACCAAAATAATGGTGTTCCAAAGAAGGTCCAGTTGCCAGGAACACAAATACAAATTCCATCTAGACACCGTTTCCCTAGAGCACACAGGAAACTATACATACCCTGGCCTAAACATCAGGACCACAGGAAACTATACATACCCTGGCCTAAACATCAGGACCACAGGAAACTATACATACCCTGGCCTAAACATCAGGACCACAGGAAACTATACATACCCTGGCTTAAACATCAGGACCACAGGAAACTATACATACCCTGGCCTAAACATCAGGACCACAGGAAACTATACATACCCTGGCCTAAACATCAGGACCACAGGAAACTATACATACCCTGGCCTAAACATCAGGACCACAGGAAACTATACATACCCTGGCCTAAACATCAGGACCACAGGAAACTATACCTACCCTGGCCTAAACATCAGGACCACAGGAAACTATACATACCCTGGCCTAAACATCAGGACCACAGGAAACTATACATACCCTGGCCTAAACATCAGGACCACAGGAAACTATACATACCCTGGTCTAAACATCAGGACCACAGGAAACTATAGATACCTTGGCCTAAACATCAGGACCACAGGAAACTATACATACCCTTGCTTAAACATCAGGACCACAGGAAACTAAACATACCCTGGTCTAAACATCAGGACCACAGGAAACTATACATACCCTGGCCTAAACATCAGGACCACAGGAAACTATACATACCCTGGTCTAAACATCAGGACCACAGGAAACTATACATACCCTGGCCTAAACATCAGGACCACAGGAAACTATACATACCCTGGCCTAAACATCAGGACCACAGGAAACTATACATACCCTGGCCTAAACATCAGGACCACAGGAAACTATAGATACCCTGGCCTAAACATCAGGACCACAGGAAACTATACATACCCTGGCCTAAACATCAGGACCACAGGAAACTAAACATACCCTGGCCTAAACATCAGGACCACAGGAAACTATACATACCCTGGCCTAAACATCAGGACCACAGGAAACTATACATACCCTGGTCTAAACATCAGGACCACAGGAAACTATACATACCCTGGTCTAAACATCAGGACCACAGGAAACTATACATACCCTGGTCTAAACATCAGGACCACAGGAAACTATACATACCCTGGTCTAAACATCAGGACCACAGGAAACTATACATACCCTGGCCTAAACATCAGGACCACAGGAAACTATACATACCCTGGTCTAAACATCAGGACCACAGGAAACTATACATACCCTGGCTTAAACATCAGGACCACAGGAAACTATACATACCCTGGCCTAAACATCAGGACCACAGGAAACTATACATACCCTGGCCTAAACATCAGGACCACAGGAAACTATACATACCCTGGCCTAAACATCAGGACCACAGGAAACTATACATACCCTGGCTTAAACATCAGGACCACAGGAAACTATACATACCCTGGCCTAAACATCAGGACCACAGGAAACTATACATACCCTGGCCTAAACATCAGGACCACAGGAAACTATACATACCCTGGCCTAAACATCAGGACCACAGGAAACTATACATACCCTGGCCTAAACATCAGGACCACAGGAAACTATACATACCCTGGTCTAAACATCAGGACCACAGGAAACTATGCATACCCTGGCCTAAACATCAGGACCACAGGAAACTATACATACCCTGGCCTAAACATCAGGACCACAGGAAACTATACATACCCTGGTCTAAACATCAGGACCACAGGAAACTATACATACCCTGGTCTAAACATCAGGACCACAGGAAACTATACATACCCTGGTCTAAACATCAGGACCACAGGAAACTATACATACCCTGGTCTAAACATCAGGACCACAGGAAACTATACATACCCTGGTCTAAACATCAGGACCACAGGAAACTTCCACAAAGCTGTGAACGATCTGAGAGACAAGGCCAGAAGGGCCTTCTACGTCATCAAAAGGAACAGAAAATGTGACATACATATTAGGATCTGGCTAAACTTCAGTTATAGAACCCATCGCCCTTCATGGTTGTGAGGTCTGGGGTCCACTTACCAACCAAGAATTTACAAAATGTGACAAACATCAAATTGAGACTGCATGCAGAATTCTGCTAAATTATCCTCTGTGTACAATGTAAAACACCAAATAATGCATGCAGAGCAGAATTAGGCCGATACCAGTTAATGATCAAAATCCAGAAAAGAGACGTTAAATTCTACTACCACCTAAAAGGAAGCGATTCCCAAACCTTCCATAACAATGCCATCACCTACAGAGAGGGAAAGGGGGATACCTAGTCAGTTGTCCAACAATGTATTCAACTGAAATGTGTCTTCCGTATTTAACCCAACCCCTCTGAATCAGAGAGGTGCGGAGGGCTGCTTTAATCAACATCCACGTCTTCAGCACCCATGAACCTGGAGAAGAGTCACAGGACTGCAACACAATTAGACCCAACCAAATCATGAGAAAACTAAAAGATAACTACTTGACTCATCGGAAAGAATTAACAAAAAAACAGAGCAAACTAGAATGCTATTTGGCCCTAAACAGAGAGTACACAGTGGCAGAATACCTGACCACTGTGACTGACCCAAACTTAAGGAAAGCTTTGACTACGTACAGACTCAGTGAGCATAGCCTTGCTATTGAGAAATTGAGAGAGAGACGTGTAACTTGAAATAAATGTATCAAACTCAAGTCTAAAGTCACTTACCAACACACACTGGAGGTTCCCTGGACCATTGTCCAGACACACAGCTGTTGGTTCTATATCCATGGATCTTATAGCCAGGGTTACAGGTGAACGTCACATACAGCCCGCTGTAGCGGAAGAATGTTCTACCGTTCTCCAGATGTCTGAAACTACTGCATTCCTCACCCAATGACCCTGGAGACAGAACAGAGATCAACATAAAGACAGTCTGATGCCATGAGGAGTTCCCATTGATCTCAAAAGTCCTTTTACCAACCAAACAGAAACAACAGATCCAATAGATGAAATCCAATCCAGCTGACATTGTAGACTGACTGACCTGGAGGGAGGGTCCATAGCAGAGCGACTAGCGCAGAGAGAAGGCCTGTCAGAGCCCCCATGGTCACTCCCTGCAGCAGACTGAGGTGCTCTACTCTTTCTCTCTCTCTCTCTCTCTCTTTTCCTTCCTCTCCCTCTCTCTACTCTTCTCTCTCTCCCTCTCTCTACTCCTCTCTCTCTCCCCCTCTCTCTATACTCTTATCTCTCTCTACTCTTCTCTCTTCCCTTCCTCTCCCTCTCTCTACTCTTCTCTCTTCCCCTTCCTCTCCCTCTCTCTACTCTTCTCTCTTCCCCTTCCTCTCCCTCTCTCTACTCTTCTCTCTTCCCCTTCCTCTCCCTCTCTCTACTCTTCTCTCTTTCCCTTCCTCTCCCTCTCTACTCCTCTCTCTCCCTTCCTCTCCCTCTCTCTACTCTTCTCTCTCTCTCCCTTCCCCTTCCTCTCCCTCTCTCTACTCTTCTCTCTTTCCCTTCCTCTCCCTCTCTACTCCTCTCTCTCCCTTCCTCTCCCTCTCTCTACTCTTCTCTCTCTCTCCCTTCCCCTTCCTCTCCCTCTCTCTACTCTTCTCTCTTTCCCTTCCTCTCCCTCTCTCTACTCCTCTCTCTCTCCCTTCCCTCTTCTCTCCCATCCTCCCTCTCTTTCTGTGTATCTGTGATTCTCTGGCACCGTGTAGTTCTGAGTGTGCGTGTTCACATGCATGTGTGATCCTGTTTGTGTTGTCCTGTGTGTGTGTTGTCCTGTTTGTGTGTGTGATCCTGAACACCAGACCTGTGGAATGTCTCCTACCCTCCTGAGAGAGGCTGGTCCTGCCATTTGGCCTCCCTCCCTGCCTACCTGTCAGTCAGAAGTACGAGGTGTGTTTAACAGTGCTCACACATTGCTTTGTAATTATGGGTCTTCCAATACACACCCACATCTACATGCATGCACAAACATGTGCACAAACACACACACACACCAAATACAAATGTGAACCAACCGAGTAAGGAAACGGTCAAGAAAACAGCCAGTAAAGGGCATTTAAAACTGTTTTTATTGAGAAATGGTTCATATTCTTCTATGTCAGCATCATGGACTGTCAGCTCTGGTGGACATTCCTGCAGTCAGCATGCCAATTACATGCTCCCTCAAAACTTGTGACATCTGTGTTGTGTGACAAAACTGCACATTTTAAAGTGGCCTTTTATTGTACCCAGCGCACGGTGCACCTGTGTAATGATCTTGCTGTTTAATCAGCTTCTTGATAGTCCACCCACCTGACAGGTGTGGCATATTTTGGCAAAGGAGAAATGCTCACTAACAGGGATATAAACAAGGATGTAAACAAATTTGTGCACAAAATTAGAGAGAAATAAGCTTGGAACATTTGTGGGATCATTTATTTCAGCTTCATGAAACTTGGGACCAACACTTTACATGCTGCTTTTATGAGGTTGGAATAATACTGTCAAATGTAGAAAATTATGATAATGACCTTTTAAGTGTAAGAGGTGTTTAAAGTACATTTCAGCCTGTTCTGGTGGGGTGGTTTTGGCCTGCCTAGTGACATCACCAGGAGGTAAATTAGTCAATAGACCAATAAGAAAGACGTCGAAACCTCTCTGCCAATAACAGATAATTTTCAGTTTTCCAGACCACTCCCAGACAGTCATAGCTAAATTCTTGCTTGAGAAATGGCTCTTTGCTAACAAGCTATTTTAGTTTCTTTTTGACCATTTTAATTAAAAACAATCACAGTAAGGTACTTCATTGTTACCCAGAAATGATTTAATATTGAGAATTTAAATAAATAAAACTTCTGCATTGGACCTTTAACCCTGAAGAGAGGATGTAGCAGTCTGGTCTCAGGTTACAGCCCTGTCTCAGACTGAGAAAAGATGGGGCAAAGTGCTGTTTGTCTGCAGAGCAGAGCTAAGACATGCCGCGGGGAGCTCTTGTCTGCTTTGTATGTAGAAACCTCACATATGTGTGTTGGTCCGTCTCCATATCAGTAGCTGGTGAGAGTAGTGTGTTTGCATCCGGGTCTCTGGCATGCCACAAGACTGTTTTAGCCTGCAGAGCTAATGTGAGTCTTCAGGTCTACAACAAGGTTTCTCCCAGCCCTGCTGTTTGGTCCTTGACATCCAGTTTGTGCACCACCCTGAAGGCCTCTAGGAACTCGTTGAAGTCGATGCTGCCATCCTTGTTGAAGTCTATACTCTTAGCCAGTTCATCTATGGCCCGGTCATCCACCTCCACACCTAGGTGAGCACTAAACAGACGCCAGGTCTGACGGAACTCCTCGATGGAAATCTGACCTGGATGGGGAAAGACAGTGAGAGAATCTAAGAAATACTAAAAGCTTTTCTTTCTAACAAGCTAATGGTTAATGTAGCATGATGTGAACTAGCAGGCTTAGGAGCTGTAATAGTTATCATTAGAGTAACATGTACCAGAGTGGTCTTTGTCCATGATGTTGAAGATAATCTCAAGGTCTGTTCGATATCTGTAAAGAGTTTCAGCCAAGTTTGGAGTGACCTGAACAAAACACATAGAGAGAGTTTCTGTGAAAGGAGCAGCTTTATTCAACAGCTTTATTGATTACCAAATAACATCAATCAATTGATCGATCAGTCTCTTCCTGGTTCTGACCTGGGCTATGGGTTGTCCCGGGCCCATGTCCTCGAAGCAGGACTGGTAGTTGATTCTGCCATCTGGTGCCAGCTGTGCCAGGCGCGGGCGCAGAGTCCTCCAGGGCAGGTCCAGTCTCAGGACTGACTCCACCACCAGGGCCCACTCACTGACAGAGATACAGCCTGGAACAGACAGACAGTCTAACTCACTCACAGACAGAGATACAGCCTGGAACAGACAGACAGTCTAACTCACTGACAGAGATACAGCCGGGGACAGTCTAACTAACTGACAGAGGTATAGCCTGGAACAGACACAGCACAGAGTCACTAATGATACACAATGATGGGCGCGTTCCAGGTGATCTTTATGGCAGGTGGCTACACATCTCGGAATATGACTATGTCATAGGAGTTTGGGGTGTTCTTTAACAGCTGGCAGGCAGTGTGTGTGTGTGTGTTATTGCAAAAATATCTTACCACTGTTACTTGTGTCATACTGCTGAAAGGCAGCCATGAGTTCTGAGCGGTGAGCAAACAGCTTCTCCTGTACAGCCCTTACAGCCGAACCCTCTGCCACATTCACCCTGCGGATGGACACACACACACACGATAATCAACTCATTGTCACGCTCTGTATGTAGAGACCAGTAGGAACCATGATCCCCTACCTCCACCTCCACCCGAGCCCCAACCTCCATCCCAGCCCCTACCTCCACCTCCAGGCCCCTACCTCCACCTCCAGCCCCTACCTCCACCTCCAGCCCTTACCTCCACCTCCAGCCCCTACCTCCACCTCCAGCCCCTACCTCCACCTCCAGCCCCTACCTCCACCTCCAGCCCCTACCTCCACCTCCAGCCCCTACCTACAACCACAACCTACAACCCCAACACATCCAACCCTGCCTCCACCTCCATCTCCACCCCAAACCCCACCTCCACCCCAGTCCCTACACATCCAACCCAGCCTCCACCTCCAACCTCCACATTCAACCCAGCCCCTCCCTCCACCTCCAACCCAGACTCCAACCCAGCCCCCAACCCAGCCTCCAACCCAGCCCCCGCCTCCGCCTCCAACCCAGCCCCCGCCTCCGCCTCCAACCCAGCCCCCGCCTCCAACCCAGCCCCCGCCTCCGCCTCCAACCCAGCCCCCGCCTCCGCCTCCAACCCAGCCCCCACCTCCAACCCAACCCCCGCCTCCGCCTCCAACCCAACCCCCGCCTCCGCCTCCAACCCAACCCCCGCCTCCAACCCAGCCCCCGCCTCCAACCCAGCCCCCGCCTCCAACCCAGCCCCCGCCTCCAACCCCCGCCTCCAACCCCCGCCTCCAACCCCCGCCTCCAACCCCCGCCTCCACCTCCAACCCCCGCCTCCACCTCCAACCCCCGCCTCCACCTCCAACCCAGCCCCCGCCTCCACCTCCAACCCAGCCCCCGCCTCCACCTCCAACCCAGCCCCCGCCTCACCTCCACCTCCAACCCAGCCCCCGCCTCCACCTCCAACCCAGCCCCCGCCTCCACCTCCAACCCAGCCCCCGCCTCCACCTCCAACCCAGCCCCCGCCTCCACCTCCAACCCAGCCCCCGCCTCCACCTCCAACCCAGCCCCTGCCTCCACCTCCAACCCAGCCCCTGCCTCCACCTCCAACCCAGCCCCTGCCTCCACCTCCAACCCAGCCCCTGCCTCCACCTCCAACCCAGCCCCTGCCTCCACCTCCAACCCAGCCCCTACCTCCACCTCCAACCCAGCCCCTACCTCCACCTCCAACCCAGCCCCTACCTCCACCTCCAACCCAGCCCCTACCTCCACCTCCAACCCAGCCCCTACCTCCACCTCCAACCCAGCCCCTACCTCCACCTCCAACCCAGCCCCTACCTCCACCTCCAACCCAGCCCCTACCTCTGAGTCAGGGTGAGTTTCCTGGTGTTCCTGCTGACCTGGTACTGGAAGAAGCGAGGGACCAGCTCTCTGCCCAGCTTAATGTAGGCTCCACGGTTACTACCCTCCTCATAGTAGTTAGACGCAGAGAAAATGGTGATCACCTGAAAGAACAAAATACACATATATCTTATAGAGCTAGTCCTGTTGTCTACTAGCCATGGGAAGGGGGGGGCGGGGTCCGAGACATATTAACGATCATATATCTAATAGGGCTAGTCCTGTTGTCTACTAGCCATGGGAAGGGGGGGGGGGGTCCGAGACATATTAACTATCATATATCTAATAGGGCTAGTCCTGTTGTCTACTAGCCATGGGGGGGGGGTCCGAGACATATTAACTATCATATATCTAATAGAGCTAGTCCTGTTGTCTACTAGCCATGGGAAGGGGGGGGGGTCCCCAGACATATTAACTATCATATCTAATAGGGCTAGTCCTGTTGTCTACTAGCCATGGGGGGGGGGTCCGAGACATATTAACGATCATATATCTAATAGGGCTAGTCCTGTTGTCTACTAGCCATGGGGGGGGTCCCAGACATTAACTATCATATATCTAATAGAGCTAGTCCTGTTGTCTACTAGCCATGGGGGGGGGGGTCCCAGACATTAACTATCATATACAGCTAGTCCTGTTGTCTACTAGCCATGGGAAGGGGGGGGGGGTCCGAGACATATTAACTATCATATATCTAATAGGGCTAGTCCTGTTGTCTACTAGCCATGGGGGGGGGGTCCGAGACATATTAACTATCATATATCTAATAGAGCTAGTCCTGTTGTCTACTAGCCATGGGGGGGGGGGGGGTCCCCAGACATATTAACTATCATATCTAATAGAGCTAGTCCTGTTGTCTACTAGCCATGGGAAGGGGGGGGGGGGTTCGAGACATATTAACGATCATATATCTAATAGGGCTAGTCCTGTTGTCTACTAGCCATGGGGGGGGGGGGGTCCCCAGACATATTAACTATCATATCTAATAGAGCTAGTCCTGTTGTCTACTAGCCATGGGGGGGGTCCCAGACATTAACTATCATATATCTAATAGAGCTAGTCCTGTTGTCTACTAGCCATGGGGGGGGGGGGGTCCCAGACATATTAACTATCATATACAGCTAGTCCTGTTGTCTACTAGCCATGGGGGGGGGGGGGGTTCCAGACATATTAACTATCATATATCTAATAGAGCTAGTCCTGTTGTCTACTAGCCATGGGGGGGGGGGGGGAGTGGGGGTCCCAGTCATATTAACTATCATATCTAATAGAGCTAGTCCTGTTGTCTACTAGCCATGGGAAGGGGGGGGGGGTCCGAGACATATTAACGATCATATATCTAATAGGGCTAGTCCTGTTGTCTACTAGCCATGGGGGGGGTCCCAGACATTAACTATCATATATCTAATAGAGCTAGTCCTGTTGTCTACTAGCCATGGGGGGGGGGTCCCAGACATTAACTATCATATACAGCTAGTCCTGTTGTCTACTAGCCATGGGGGGGGGGGGGTCCCAGACATATTAACTATCATATATCTAATAGAGCTAGTCCTGTTGTCTACTAGCCATGGGCGGGGGGGGGTCCCAGACATATTAACTATCATATATCTAATAGAGCTAGTCCTGTTGTCTACTAGCCATGGGGGGAGGGGGGGGTCCCAGACATATTAACTATCATATATCTTATACAGCTAGTCCTGTTCAATAGAGATTAGAAGCAGGCCTAAGAAATCACCTGTCCGTCGTGGCAGAGTTCGTAGCCCTCCTGTTTACACTCATGTGATCTGATCAGCAGAGTCATGCCGTGTCTCTCCAGCAGGCGTCTGGTCACGTCTGGCCCGAAGTAACTGCCTCCTCCCCTGAAGGTGTTGGGACTGCAGCCTGGCTGGCTCTTCGGGTCGCTCCACAGCAAATCTACTACCTTCAACATGAGACAGAATGGTCACTACTACCGGAATGCAGGATTGGTGCATAGAATAACTTCCTGTTAGACAATGTTTCAACTATATATCAACTTTACTAGGAAGAGAAAAGAGCAGGAAACCAAATTCTGCAAGTCTATTTTGTTATCTTCTTGATCCACCGAACCACCACGGTTTGGCCTCCAGCCTGTAGGTGGCGCTCTGCTCTCACCTGTTTCCACTCCAACTCCTCCCTGGGCGGCTGACAGACGGGGAGGGCAGTGAAGGAGTCCAGGAAAGGCACCTAACAATAACTATATTATTAATATTGTTGTTATTATTATTATTGGTTATTATTATCATCAATAGGAAAAACACCTGGAGGTTGTCGGTGGGACTGAGCATGCTGGGAGAAAGGCAGCGGCGCAGAGTGAGGCGGGACGACCCCCGGGGGGAGCACAGCGAGGATGAGGAGGAAGAGCTGCCCTGTCTGGTGAGGTGACGTCTCTTCTTGGGGATGTTGCCATGGTCCTGACCCCTGCTCCTACACCGGGGGCTCTCTGGCTGGCCATGGTCCTGGCCCCTGCTCCTACACCGGGGGCTCTCTGGCTGGCCATGGTCCTGACCCCTGCTCCTACACCGGGGGCTCTCTGGCTGGCCATGGTCCTGGCCCCTGCTTCTACACCGGGGGCTCTCTGGCTGGCCATGGTCCTGGCCCCTGCTTCTACACCGGGGGCTCTCTGCCTGGCCATGGTCCTGGCCCCTGCTTCTACACCGGGGGCTCTCTGCCTGGCCATGGTCCTGACACCTGCTTCTACACCGGGGGCTCTCTGCCTGGCCATGGTCCTGACACCTGCTTCTACACCGGGGGCTCTCTGCCTGGCCCCTGCTCCTATACCGGGGGCTCTCTGGCTGGCCCTGAGTAGAGTAGAGAATCTTTATTATCCCTGAGGGTAAACTTTACAGCTGATAGCCAATAAAATACAAAATAAAACAAGAACACAATGTAATACTGAACATCCTACTATATCAGGACCTGACCTGTCTACTGCTCCTAGTCTCTCCATCCTACTGTATCAGGACCTGACCTGTCTACTGCTCCTAGTCTCTCCATCCTACTATATCAGGACCTGACCTGTCTACTGCTCCTAGTCTCTCCATCCTACTGTATCAGGACCTGACCTGACTACTGCTCCTAGTCATCTCCATCCTACTGTATCAGGAACTGACCTGACTACTGCTCCTAGTCACCTCCATCCTACTGTATCAGGACCTGTCTACTGCTCCTAGTCACCTCCATCCTACTGTATCAGGACCTGACCTGACTACTGCTCCTAGTCACCTCCATCCTACTGTATCAGGAACTGACCTGACTACTGCTCCTAGTCACCTCCATCCTACTGTATCAGGACCTGACCCGTCTACTGCTCCTAGTCACCTCCATCCTACTGTATCAGGACCTGACCTGTCTACTGCTCCTAGTCATCTCCATCCTACTGTATCAGGACCTGACCTGACTACTGCTCCTAGTCACCTCCATCCTACTGTATCAGGACCTGACCCGTCTACTGCTCCTAGTCACCTCCATCCTACTGTATCAGGACCTGACCTGTCTACTGCTCCTAGTCATCTCCATCCTACTGTATCAGGACCTGACCTGACTACTGCTCCTAGTCACCTCCATCCTACTGTATCAGGACCTGACCCGTCTACTGCTCCTAGTCATCTCCATCCTACTGTATCAGGACCTGACCTGACTACTGCTCCTAGTCACCTCCATCCTACTGTATCAGGACCTGACCTGTCTACTGCTCCTAGTCACCTCCATCCTACTGTATCAGGACCTGACCTGTCTACTGCTCCTAGTCACCTCCATCCTACTGTATCAGGACCTGACTACTGCTCCTAGTCACCTCTATCCTACTGTATCAGGACCTGACCCGACTACTGCTCCTAGTCACCTCCATCCTACTGTATGAGGACCTGACCTGTCTACTGCTCCTAGTCACCTCCATCCTACTGTATCAGGACCTGACCAGTCTACTGTCCCTAGTCACCTCCATCCTACTGTATCAGGACCTGACCCGTCTACTGCTCCTAGTCACCTCCATCCTACTGTATCAGGACCTGACTACTGCTCCTAGTCACCTCCATCCTACTGTATCAGGACCTGACCTGACTACTGCTCCTAGTCACCTCCATCCTACTGTATCAGGACCTGTCTACTGCTCCTAGTCACCTCCATCCTACTGTATCAGGACCTGTCTACTGCTCCTAGTCACCTCCATCCTAATGTATCAGGACCTGACCTGTCTACTGCTCCTAGTCACCTCCATCCTACTGTATCAGGACCTGACTACTGCTCCTAGTCACCTCCATCCTACTGTATCAGGACCTGACCCGACTACTGCTCCTAGTCACCTCCATCCTACTGTATCAGGACCTGACCTGTCTACTGCTCCTAGTCATCCTAATGTATCAGGACCTGACCTGTCTACTGCTCCTAGTCACCTCCATCCTACTGTATCAGGACCTGACCTGACTACTGCTCCTAGTCACCTCCATCCTACTGTATCAGGACCTGACCCGTCTACTGCTCCTAGTCACCTCCATCCTACTGTATCAGGACCTGACCCGTCTACTGCTCCTAGTCACCTCCATCCTACTCTATCAGGACCTGACCTGACTACTGCTCCTAGTCACCTCCATCCTACTGTATCAGGACCTGACCTGACTACTGCTCCTAGTCACCTCCATCCTACTGTATCAGGAACTGACCTGACTACTGCTCCTAGTCACCTCCATCCTACTGTATCAGGACCTGACCCGTCTACTGCTCCTAGTCACCTCCATCCTACTGTATCAGGACCTGACCTGACTACTGCTCCTAGTCACCTCCATCCTACTGTATCAGGACCTGACCTGTCTACTGCTCCTAGTCACCTCCATCCTACTGTATCAGGAACTGACCTGACTACTGCTCCTAGTCACCTCCATCCTACTGTATCAGGACCTGACCTGTCTACTGCTCCTAGTCACCTCCATCCTACTGTATCAGGACCTGACCCGTCTACTGCTCCTAGTCACCTCCATCCTACTGTATCAGGACCTGACCCGTCTACTGCTCCTAGTCACCTCCATCCTACTGTATCAGGACCTGACCTGTCTACTGCTCCTAGTCACCTCCATCCTACTGTATCAGGACCTGACCTGTCTACTGCTCCTAGTCACCTCCATCCTACTGTATCAGGACCTGACCTGTCTACTGCTCCTAGTCACCTCCATCCTACTGTATCAGGACCTGACCTGTCTACTGCTCCTAGTCACCTCCATCCTACTGTATCAGGACCTGACCTGACTACTGCTCCTAGTCACCTCCATCCTACTGTATCAGGACCTGACCTGTCTACTGCTCCTAGTCACCTCCATCCTACTGTATCAGGACCTGACCTGACTACTGCTCCTAGTCACCTCCATCCTACTGTATCAGGACCTGACCTGTCTACTGCTCCTAGTCACTCCATCCTACTGTATCAGGACCTGACCTGACTACTGCTCCTAGTCATCCTACTGTATCAGGACCTGACTACTGCTCCTAGTCACCTCCATCCTACTGTATCAGGCCCTGACCTGACTACTGCTCCTAGTCACCTCCATCCTACTGTATCAGGACCTGACTACTGCTCCTAGTCACCTCCATCCTACTGTATCAGGCCCTGACCTGACTACTGCTCCAAGTCACCTCCATCCTACTGTATCAGGACCTGACCGGTCTACTGCTCCTAGTCACCTCCATCCTACTGTATCAGGACCTGACCTGTCTACTGCTCCTAGTCACCTCCATCCTACTGTATCAGGACCTGACCTGTCTACTGCTCCTAGTCACCTCCATCCTACTGTATCAGGACCTGTCTACTGCTCCTAGTCACCTCCATCCTACTGTATCAGGACCTGACCTGTCTACTGCTCCTAGTCACCTCCATCCTACTGTATCAGGACCTGACCTGTCTACTGCTCCTAGTCACCTCCATCCTACTGTATCAGGACCTGACCTGACTACTGCTCCTAGTCACCTCCATCCTACTGTATCAGGACCTGACTACTGCTCCTAGTCACCTCCATCCTACTGTATCAGGACCTGACTACTGCTCCTAGTCACCTCCATCCTACTGTATCAGGACCTGACCTGACTACTGCTCCTAGTCACCTCCATCCTACTGTATCAGGACCTGACCTGTCTACTGCTCCTAGTCACCTCCATCCTACTGTATCAGGACCTGACCTGTCTACTGCTCCTAGTCACCTCCATCCTACTGTATCAGGACCTGACCCGTCTACTGCTCCTAGTCACCTCCATCCTACTGTATCAGGACCTGACCTGTCTACTGCTCCTAGTCACCTCCATCCTACTGTATCAGGACCTGACCTGACTACTGCTCCTAGTCACCTCCATCCTACTGTATCAGGACCTGACCTGTCTACTGCTCCTAGTCACGTCCATCCTACTGTATCAGGACCTGACCGGTCTACTGCTCCTAGTCACCTCCATCCTACTGTATCAGGACCTGACCCGTCCGCCCAGCCCTCCACCTCGCGGCCTGCCTGCCCAGTCACCTCCATCCTACTGTATCAGGACCTGACCTGACTACTGCTCCTAGTCACCTCCATCCTACTGTATCAGGACCTGACCTGTCTACTGCTCCTAGTCATCTCCATCCTACTGTATCAG
Source organism: Salmo salar (assembly GCF_965601325.2). Lineage (NCBI taxonomy): Eukaryota > Metazoa > Chordata > Actinopteri > Salmoniformes > Salmonidae > Salmo > Salmo salar. The sequence continues at coordinate 87,469,850 of NC_138306.1, read as the reverse complement.
GACCTGACCGGTCTACTGCTCCTAGTCACCTCCATCCTACTGTATCAGGACCTGACCCGTCTACTGCTCCTAGTCACCTCCATCCTACTGTATCAGGACCTGACTACTGCTCCTAGTCACCTCCATCCTACTGTATCAGGACCTGACCTGTCTACTGCTCCTAGTCACCTCCATCCTACTGTATCAGGACCTGACCTGACTACTGCTCCTAGTCACCTCCATCCTACTGTATCAGGACCTGACCTGTCTACTGCTCCTAGTCACCTCCATCCTACTGTATCAGGACCTGACCTGACTACTGCTCCTAGTCACCTCCATCCTACTGTATCAGGACCTGACCTGTCTACTGCTCCTAGTCACCTCCATCCTACTGTATCAGGACCTGACCTGTCTACTGCTCCTAGTCATCCTAATGTATCAGGACCTGACCTGACTACTGCTCCTAGTCACCTCCATCCTCCTGTATCAGGACCTGACCTGTCTACTGCTCCTAGTCACCTCCATCCTACTGTATCAGGAACTGAGCTGACTACTGCTCCTAGTCACCTCCATCCTACTGTATCAGGACCTGACCCGTCTACTGCTCCTAGTCACCTCCATCCTACTGTATCAGGACCTGACCTGTCTACTGCTCCTAGTCACCTCCATCCTACTGTATCAGGACCTGACCTGACTACTGCTCCTAGTCACCTCCATCCTACTGTATCAGGACCTGACCTGTCTACTGCTCCTAGTCACCTCCATCCTACTGTATCAGGACCTGACCTGTCTACTGCTCCTAGTCACCTCCATCCTACTGTATCAGGACCTGACCTGACTACTGCTCCTAGTCACCTCCATCCTACTGTATCAGGACCTGACCTGTCTACTGCTCCTAGTCACCTCCATCCTACTGTATCAGGAACTGACCCGACTACTGCTCCTAGTCACCTCCATCCTACTGTATCAGGACCTGACCCGTCTACTGCTCCTAGTCACCTCCATCCTACTGTATCAGGACCTGACCTGTCTACTGCTCCTAGTCACCTCCATCCTACTGTATCAGGACCTGACCGACTACTGCTCCTAGTCACCTCCATCCTACTGTATCAGGACCTGACCTGTCTACTGCTCCTAGTCACCTCCATCCTACTGTATCAGGACCTGACCTGTCTACTGCTCCTAGTCACCTCCATCCTACTGTATCAGGACCTGACCTGTCTACTGCTCCTAGTCACCTCCATCCTACTGTATCAGGACCTGACCCGACTACTGCTCCTAGTCACCTCCATCCTACTGTATCAGGACCTGATCTACTGCTCCTAGTCACCTCCATCCTACTGTATCAGGACCTGATCTACTGCTCCTAGTCACCTCCATCCTACTGTATCAGGACCTGACCTGACTACTGCTCCTAGTCACCTCCATCCTACTGTATCAGGACCTGACCTGACTACTGCTCCTAGTCACCTCCATCCTACTGTATCAGGACCTGACCTGTCTACTGCTCCTAGTCACCTCCATCCTACTGTATCAGGACCTGACCTGCTACTGCTCCTAGTCACCTCCATCCTACTGTATCAGGACCTGACCTGTCTACTGCTCCTAGTCACCTCCATCCTACTGTATCAGGACCTGACTACTGCTCCTAGTCACCTCCATCCTACTGTATCAGGACCTGACTACTGCTCCTAGTCACCTCCATCCTACTGTATCAGGACCTGACCTGTCTACTGCTCCTAGTCACCTCCATCCTACTGTATCAGGACCTGACCTGTCTACTGCTCCTAGTCACCTCCATCCTACTGTATCAGGCCCTGACCTGACTACTGCTCCTAGTCACCTCCATCCTACTGTATCAGGACCTGACTACTGCTCCTAGTCACCTCCATCCTACTGTATCAGGCCCTGACCTGACTACTGCTCCTAGTCACCTCCATCCTACTGTATCAGGACCTGACCGGTCTACTGCTCCTAGTCATCTCCATCCTACTGTATCAGGACCTGACCTGTCTACTGCTCCTAGTCACCTCCATCCTACTGTATCAGGACCTGACCTGCTACTGCTCCTAGTCACCTCCATCCTACTGTATCAGGACCTGACCTGTCTACTGCTCCTAGTCACCTCCATCCTACTGTATCAGGACCTGACCTGACTACTGCTCCTAGTCACCTCCATCCTACTGTATCAGGACCTGACCTGTCTACTGCTCCTAGTCACCTCCATCCTACTGTATCAGGCCCTGACCTGACTACTGCTCCTAGTCACCTCCATCCTACTGTATCAGGACCTGACCGCTACTGCTCCTAGTCACCTCCATCCTACTGTATCAGGACCTGACCTGTCTACTGCTCCTAGTCACCTCCATCCTACTGTATCAGGACCTGACCTGCACTGCTCCTAGTCACCTCCATCCTACTGTATCAGGACCTGCCTGCTACTGCTCCTAGTCACCTCCATCCTACTGTATCAGGACCTGACCTGTCTACTGCTCCTAGTCACCTCCATCCTACTGTATCAGGACCTGACCTGTCTACTGCTCCTAGTCACCTCCATCCTACTGTATCAGGACCTGACCTGACTACTGCTCCTAGTCACCTCCATCCTACTGTATCAGGACCTGACTACTGCTCCTAGTCACCTCCATCCTACTGTATCAGGACCTGACTACTGCTCCTAGTCACCTCCATCCTACTGTATCAGGACCTGACCTGACTACTGCTCCAAGTCACCTCCATCCTACTGTATCAGGACCTGACCTGTCTACTGCTCCTAGTCATCTCCATCCTACTGTATCAGGACCTGACCTGTCTACTGCTCCTAGTCACCTCCATCCTACTGTATCAGGACCTGACCCGTCTACTGCTCCTAGTCACCTCCATCCTACTGTATCAGGACCTGACTACTGCTCCTAGTCACCTCCATCCTACTGTATCAGGACCTGACCTGACTACTGCTCCTAGTCACCTCCATCCTACTGTATCAGGACCTGACCTGTCTACTGCTCCTAGTCACCTCCATCCTACTGTATCAGGACCTGACCTGTCTACTGCTCCTAGTCACCTCCATCCTACTGTATCAGGACCTGACCCGTCTACTGCTCCTAGTCACCTCCATCCTACTGTATCAGGACCTGACTACTGCTCCTAGTCACCTCCATCCTACTGTATCAGGACCTGACCTGTCTACTGCTCCTAGTCACCTCCATCCTACTGTATCAGGACCTGACCTGACTACTGCTCCTAGTCACCTCCATCCTACTGTATCAGGACCTGACCTGTCTACTGCTCCTAGTCACCTCCATCCTACTGTATCAGGACCTGACCTGTCTACTGCTCCTAGTCACCTCCATCCTACTGTATCAGGACCTGACCCGTCTACTGCTCCTAGTCACCTCCATCCTACTGTATCAGGACCTGACCTGCTACTGCTCCTAGTCACCTCCATCCTACTGTATCAGGACCTGACCTGACTACTGCTCCTAGTCACCTCCATCCTACTGTATCAGGACCTGACCTGTCTACTGCTCCTAGTCACCTCCATCCTACTGTATCAGGACCTGAGCTGACTACTGCTCCTAGTCACCTCCATCCTACTGTATCAGGACCTGACCTGTCTACTGCTCCTAGTCACCTCCATCCTACTGTATCAGGACCTGACCTGTCTACTGCTCCTAGTCACCTCCATCCTACTGTATCAGGACCTGACCTGTCTACTGCTCCTAGTCACCTCCATCCTACTGTATCAGGACCTGACCTGTCTACTGCTCCTAGTCACCTCCATCCTACTGTATCAGGACCTGACCTGTCTACTGCTCCTAGTCACCTCCATCCTACTGTATCAGGACCTGACCTGTCTACTGCTCCTAGTCACCTCCATCCTACTGTATCAGGACCTGACCTGTCTACTGCTCCTAGTCACCTCCATCCTACTGTATCAGGACCTGACCTGACTACTGCTCCTAGTCACCTCCATCCTACTGTATCAGGACCTGACCTGTCTACTGCTCCTAGTCACCTCCATCCTACTGTATCAGGACCTGACCCGACTACTGCTCCTAGTCACCTCCATCCTCCTGTATCAGGACCTGACCTGTCTACTGCTCCTAGTCACCTCCATCCTACTGTATCAGGAACTGACCTGACTACTGCTCCTAGTCACCTCCATCCTACTGTATCAGGACCTGACCTGTCTACTGCTCCTAGTCACCTCCATCCTACTGTATCAGGAACTGACCCGACTACTGCTCCTAGTCACCTCCATCCTACTGTATCAGGACCTGACCCGTCTACTGCTCCTAGTCACCTCCATCCTACTGTATCAGGACCTGACCCGTCTACTGCTCCTAGTCACCTCCATCCTACTGTATCAGGACCTGACCCGACTACTGCTCCTAGTCATCTCCATCCTACTGTATCAGGACCTGACCTGTCTACTGCTCCTAGTCACCTCCATCCTACTGTATCAGGAACTGACCCGACTACTGCTCCTAGTCAACTCTATCCTACTGTATCAGGACCTGACCCGTCTACTGCTCCTAGTCACCTCCATCCTACTGTATCAGGACCTGACCCGTCTACTGCTCCTAGTCACCTCCATCCTACTGTATCAGGACCTGACCCGACTACTGCTCCTAGTCATCTCCATCCTACTGTATCAGGACCTGACCTGTCTACTGCTCCTAGTCACCTCCATCCTACTGTATCAGGAACTGACCTGACTACTGCTCCTAGTCACCTCCATCCTACTGTATCAGGACCCGACCTGTCTACTGCTCCTAGTCACCTCCATCCTACTGTATCAGGACCTGACCCGTCTACTGCTCCTAGTCACCTCCATCCTACTGTATCAGGACCTGACCCGTCTACTGCTCCTAGTCACCTCCATCCTACTGTATCAGGACCTGACCTGTCTACTGCTCCTAGTCACCTCCATCCTACTGTATCAGGACCTGACCCGACTACTGCTCCTAGTCACCTCCATCCTACTGTATCAGGACCTGACCTGTCTACTGCTCCTAATCATCCTAATGTATCAGGACCTGACCTGTCTACTGCTCCTAGTCACCTCCATCCTACTGTATCAGGACCTGACCTGACTACTGCTCCTAGTCACCTCCATCCTACTGTATCAGGACCTGAACTGTCTACTGCTCCTAGTCACCTCCATCCTACTGTATCAGGACCTGACCTGACTACTGCTCCTAGTCACCTCCATCCTACTGTATCAGGACCTGACCCGTCTACTGCTCCTAGTCATCTCCATCCTACTGTATCAGGACCTGACCTGTCTACTGCTCCTAGTCACCTCCATCCTACTGTATCAGGACCTGACCTGTCTACTGCTCCTAGTCACCTCCAATTCTACTGTATCAGGACCTGACCCGTCTACTGCTCCTAGTCACCTCCATCCTACTGTATCAGGACCTGTCTACTGCTCCTAGTCACCTCCATCCTACTGTATCAGGACCTGACCTGTCTACTGCTCCTAGTCACCTCCATCCTACTGTATCAGGACCTGACTACTGCTCCAAGTCACCTCCATCCTACTGTATCAGGACCTGACCTGTCTACTGCTCCTAGTCACCTCCATCCTACTGTATCAGGACCTGACCTGTCTACTGCTCCTAGTCACCTCCATCCTACTGTATCAGGACCTGACCTGTCTACTGCTGCTAGTCACCTCCATCCTACTGTATCAGGACCTGACCCGACTACTGCTCCTAGTCACCTCCATCCTACTGTATCAGGACCTGACTACTGCTCCTAGTCAACTCCATCCTACTGTATCAGGACCTGACTACTGCTCCTAGTCAACTCCATCCTACTGTATCAGGACCTGACCTGTCTACTGCTCCTAGTCATCCTAATGTATCAGGACCTGACCTGACTACTGCTCCTAGTCACCTCCATCCTACTGTATCAGGACCTCACCTGTCTACTGCTCCTAGTCATCCTACTGTATCAGGACCTGACCTGACTACTGCTCCTAGTCATCCTACTGTATCAGGACCTGACTTGACTACTGCTCCTAGTCACCTCCATCCTACTGTATCAGGCCCTGACCTGACTACTGCTCCTAGTCACCTCCATCCTACTGTATCAGGACCTGACTACTGCTCCTAGTCACCTCCATCCTACTGTATCAGGACCTGACCTGTCTACTGCTCCTAGTCACCTCCATCCTACTGTATCAGGACCTGACCTGTCTACTGCTCCTAGTCACCTCCATCCTACTGTATCAGGACCTGACCTGACTACTGCTCCTAGTCACCTCCATCCTACTGTATCAGGACCTGACTACTGCTCCTAGTCACCTCCATCCTACTGTATCAGGACCTGACCTGACTACTGCTCCAAGTCACCTCCATCCTACTGTATCAGGACCTGACCTGACTACTGCTCCAAGTCACCTCCATCCTACTGTATCAGGACCTGACCTGACTACTGCTCCTAGTCACCTCCATCCTACTGTATCAGGACCTGACTACTGCTCCTAGTCACCTCCATCCTACTGTATCAGGACCTGACCTGTCTACTGCTCCTAGTCACCTCCATCCTACTGTATCAGGACCTGACTACTGCTCCTAGTCACCTCCATCCTACTGTATCAGGACCTGTCTACTGCTCCTAGTCACCTCCATCCTACTGTATCAGGACCTGACCTGTCTACTGCTCCTAGTCACCTCCATCCTACTGTATCAGGACCTGACCTGTCTACTGCTCCTAGTCACCTCCATCCTACTGTATCAGGACCTGACCTGTCTACTGCTCCTAGTCACCTCCATCCTACTGTATCAGGACCTGACCTGACTACTGCTCCTAGTCACCTCCATCCTACTGTATCAGGACCTGACTACTGCTCCTAGTCACCTCCATCCTACTGTATCAGGACCTGACTACTGCTCCTAGTCACCTCCATCCTACTGTATCAGGACCTGACCTGACTACTGCTCCAAGTCACCTCCATCCTACTGTATCAGGACCTGACCTGACTACTGCTCCTAGTCACCTCCATCCTACTGTATCAGGACCTGACCTGTCTACTGCTCCTAGTCATCTCCATCCTACTGTATCAGGACCTGACCGGTCTACTGCTCCTAGTCACCTCCATCCTACTGTATCAGGACCTGACCCGTCTACTGCTCCTAGTCACCTCCATCCTACTGTATCAGGACCTGACTACTGCTCCTAGTCACCTCCATCCTACTGTATCAGGACCTGACCTGACTACTGCTCCTAGTCACCTCCATCCTACTGTATCAGGACCTGACCTGTCTACTGCTCCTAGTCACCTCCATCCTACTGTATCAGGACCTGTCTACTGCTCCTAGTCACCTCCATCCTACTGTATCAGGACCTGACCTGACTACTGCTCCTAGTCACCTCCATCCTACTGTATCAGGACCTGACCTGTCTACTGCTCCTAGTCATCTCCATCCTACTGTATCAGGACCTGACCGGTCTACTGCTCCTAGTCACCTCCATCCTACTGTATCAGGACCTGACCCGTCTACTGCTCCTAGTCACCTCCATCCTACTGTATCAGGACCTGACCTGTCTACTGCTCCTAGTCACCTCCATCCTACTGTATCAGGACCTGACCTGTCTACTGCTCCTAGTCACCTCCATCCTACTGTATCAGGACCTGTCTACTGCTCCTAGTCACCTCCATCCTACTGTATCAGGACCTGACCTGACTACTGCTCCTAGTCACCTCCATCCTACTGTATCAGGACCTGACCTGTCTACTGCTCCTAGTCACCTCCATCCTACTGTATCAGGACCTGACCTGTCTACTGCTCCTAGTCACCTCCATCCTACTGTATCAGGACCTGACCTGTCTACTGCTCCTAGTCACCTCCATCCTACTGTATCAGGACCTGACCTGACTACTGCTCCTAGTCACCTCCATCCTACTGTATCAGGACCTGACCTGTCTACTGCTCCTAGTCACCTCCATCCTACTGTATCAGGACCTGACCTGTCTACTGCTCCTAGTCATCCTAATGTATCAGGACCTGACCTGACTACTGCTCCTAGTCACCTCCATCCTACTGTATCAGGACCTGACCTGTCTACTGCTCCTAGTCACCTCCATCCTACTGTATCAGGACCTGACCTGTCTACTGCTCCTAGTCACCTCCATCCTACTGTATCAGGACCTGACCCGTCTACTGCTCCTAGTCACCTCCATCCTACTGTATCAGGACCTGACCTGTCTACTGCTCCTAGTCACCTCCATCCTACTGTATCAGGACCTGACCTGACTACTGCTCCTAGTCACCTCCATCCTACTGTATCAGGACCTGACTACTGCTCCTAGTCACCTCCATCCTACTGTATCAGGACCTGACTACTGCTCCTAGTCACCTCCATCCTACTGTATCAGGACCTGACCTGACTACTGCTCCAAGTCACCTCCATCCTACTGTATCAGGACCTGACCTGACTACTGCTCCTAGTCACCTCCATCCTACTGTATCAGGACCTGACCTGTCTACTGCTCCTAGTCACCTCCATCCTACTGTATCAGGACCTGACCTGTCTACTGCTCCTAGTCACCTCCATCCTACTGTATCAGGACCTGACCCGTCTACTGCTCCTAGTCACCTCCATCCTACTGTATCAGGACCTGACCTGTCTACTGCTCCTAGTCACCTCCATCCTACTGTATCAGGACCTGACCCGACTACTGCTCCTAGTCACCTCCATCCTACTGTATCAGGACCTGACCTGTCTACTGCTCCTAGTCACCTCCATCCTACTGTATCAGGACCTGTACTGCTCCTAGTCACCTCCATCCTACTGTATCAGGACCTGTCTACTGCTCCTAGTCACCTCCATCCTACTGTATCAGGACCTGACCTGTCTACTGCTCCTAGTCACCTCCATCCTACTGTATCAGGACCTGACCTGTCTACTGCTCCTAGTCACCTCCATCCTACTGTATCAGGACCTGACCTGTCTACTGCTCCTAGTCACCTCCATCCTACTGTATCAGGACCTGACCTGTCTACTGCTCCTAGTCACCTCCATCCTACTGTATCAGGACCTGACTACTGCTCCTAGTCACCTCCATCCTACTGTATCAGGACCTGACCTGACTACTGCTCCTAGTCACCTCCATCCTACTGTATCAGGACCTGACCTGTCTACTGCTCCTAGTCACCTCCATCCTACTGTATCAGGACCTGACCTGACTACTGCTCCTAGTCACCTCCATCCTACTGTATCAGGACCTGACCTGTCTACTGCTCCAAGTCACCTCCATCCTCCTGTATCAGGACCTGACCTGTCTACTGCTCCTAGTCACCTCCATCCTACTGTATCAGGACCTGACCTGTCTACTGCTCCTAGTCACCTCCATCCTACTGTATCAGGACCTGACCTGTCTACTGCTCCTAGTCATCCTAATGTATCAGGACCTGACCTGACTACTGCTCCTAGTCACCTCCATCCTCCTGTATCAGGACCTGACCTGTCTACTGCTCCTAGTCACCTCCATCCTACTGTATCAGGAACTGAGCTGACTACTGCTCCTAGTCACCTCCATCCTACTGTATCAGGACCTGACCCGTCTACTGCTCCTAGTCACCTCCATCCTACTGTATCAGGACCTGACCTGTCTACTGCTCCTAGTCACCTCCATCCTACTGTATCAGGACCTGACCTGACTACTGCTCCTAGTCACCTCCATCCTACTGTATCAGGACCTGACCTGTCTACTGCTCCTAGTCACCTCCATCCTACTGTATCAGGACCTGACCTGTCTACTGCTCCTAGTCACCTCCATCCTACTGTATCAGGACCTGACCTGTCTACTGCTCCTAGTCACCTCCATCCTACTGTATCAGGACTGACCTGACTACTGCTCCTAGTCACCTCCATCCTACTGTATCAGGACCTGACCTGACTACTGCTCCTAGTCACCTCCATCCTACTGTATCAGGACCTGACCTGTCTACTGCTCCTAGTCACCTCCATCCTACTGTATCAGGACCTGACCGGTCTACTGCTCCTAGTCACCTCCATCCTACTGTATCAGGACCTGACCCGTCTACTGCTCCTAGTCACCTCCATCCTACTGTATCAGGACCTGACCTGTCTACTGCTCCTAGTCACCTCCATCCTACTGTATCAGGACCTGACCTGTCTACTGCTCCTAGTCACCTCCATCCTACTGTATCAGGACCTGTCTACTGCTCCTAGTCACCTCCATCCTACTGTATCAGGACCTGACCTGACTACTGCTCCTAGTCACCTCCATCCTACTGTATCAGGACCTGACCTGTCTACTGCTCCTAGTCACCTCCATCCTACTGTATCAGGACCTGACCTGACTACTGCTCCTAGTCACCTCCATCCTACTGTATCAGGACCTGACCTGTCTACTGCTCCTAGTCACCTCCATCCTACTGTATCAGGACCTGACCTGTCTACTGCTCCTAGTCACCTCCATCCTACTGTATCAGGACCTGACCTGTCTACTGCTCCTAGTCACCTCCATCCTACTGTATCAGGACCTGACCTGTCTACTGCTCCTAGTCATCCTAATGTATCAGGACCTGACCTGACTACTGCTCCTAGTCACCTCCATCCTCCTGTATCAGGACCTGACCTGTCTACTGCTCCTAGTCACCTCCATCCTACTGTATCAGGAACTGAGCTGACTACTGCTCCTAGTCACCTCCATCCTACTGTATCAGGACCTGACCCGTCTACTGCTCCTAGTCACCTCCATCCTACTGTATCAGGACCTGACCTGTCTACTGCTCCTAGTCACCTCCATCCTACTGTATCAGGACCTGACCTGACTACTGCTCCTAGTCACCTCCATCCTACTGTATCAGGACCTGACCTGTCTACTGCTCCTAGTCACCTCCATCCTACTGTATCAGGACCTGACCTGACTACTGCTCCTAGTCACCTCCATCCTACTGTATCAGGACCTGACCTGTCTACTGCTCCTAGTCACCTCCATCCTACTGTATCAGGAACTGACCTGACTACTGCTCCTAGTCACCTCCATCCTACTGTATCAGGACCCGACCCGTCTACTGCTCCTAGTCACCTCCATCCTACTGTATCAGGACCTGACCCGTCTACTGCTCCTAGTCACCTCCATCCTACTGTATCAGGACCTGACTACTGCTCCTAGTCACCTCCATCCTACTGTATCAGGACCTGACCTGTCTACTGCTCCTAGTCACCTCCATCCTACTGTATCAGGACCTGACCTGACTACTGCTCCTAGTCACCTCCATCCTACTGTATCAGGACCTGACCTGTCTACTGCTCCTAGTCACCTCCATCCTACTGTATCAGGACCTGACCTGACTACTGCTCCTAGTCACCTCCATCCTACTGTATCAGGACCTGACCTGTCTACTGCTCCTAGTCACCTCCATCCTACTGTATCAGGACCTGACCTGACTACTGCTCCTAGTCACCTCCATCCTACTGTATCAGGACCTGACCCGTCTACTGCTCCTAGTCACCTCCATCCTACTGTATCAGGACCTGACTACTGCTCCTAGTCACCTCCATCCTACTGTATCAGGACCTGACCCGACTACTGCTCCTAGTCACCTCCATCCTCCTGTATCAGGACCTGACCTGTCTACTGCTCCTAGTCACCTCCATCTTACTGTATCAGGAACTGACCTGACTACTGCTCCTAGTCAACTCCATCCTACTGTATCAGGACCTGACTACTGCTCCTAGTCAACTCCATCCTACTGTATCAGGACCTGACCTGTCTACTGCTCCTAGTCATCCTAATGTATCAGGACCTGACCTGACTACTGCTCCTAGTCACCTCCATCCTACTGTATCAGGACCTGACCTGTCTACTGCTCCTAGTCATCCTACTGTATCAGGACCTGACCTGACTACTGCTCCTAGTCATCCTACTGTATCAGGACCTGACCTGACTACTGCTCCTAGTCATCCTACTGTATCAGGACCTGACCTGACTACTGCTCCTAGTCACCTCCATCCTACTGTATCAGGCCCTGACCTGACTACTGCTCCTAGTCACCTCCATCCTACTGTATCAGGACCTGACTACTGCTCCTAGTCACCTCCATCCTACTGTATCAGGACCTGACCTGTCTACTGCTCCTAGTCACCTCCATCCTACTGTATCAGGACCTGACTACTGCTCCTAGTCACCTCCATCCTACTGTATCAGGACCTGTCTACTGCTCCTAGTCACCTCCATCCTACTGTATCAGGACCTGACCTGTCTACTGCTCCTAGTCACCTCCATCCTACTGTATCAGGACCTGACTACTGCTCCTAGTCACCTCCATCCTACTGTATCAGGCCCTGACCTGACTACTGCTCCTAGTCACCTCCATCCTACTGTATCAGGACCTGACTACTGCTCCTAGTCACCTCCATCCTACTGTATCAGGACCTGACCTGACTACTGCTCCAAGTCACCTCCATCCTACTGTATCAGGACCTGACCTGACTACTGCTCCTAGTCATCTCCATCCTACTGTATCAGGACCTGACCTGTCTACTGCTCCTAGTCACCTCCATCCTACTGTATCAGGACCTGACCCGTCTACTGCTCCTAGTCACCTCCATCCTACTGTATCAGGACCTGACCTGTCTACTGCTCCTAGTCACCTCCATCCTACTGTATCAGGACCTGACCTGTCTACTGCTCCTAGTCACCTCCATCCTACTGTATCAGGACCTGTCTACTGCTCCTAGTCACCTCCATCCTACTGTATCAGGACCTGACCTGACTACTGCTCCTAGTCACCTCCATCCTACTGTATCAGGACCTGACCTGTCTACTGCTCCTAGTCACCTCCATCCTACTGTATCAGGACCTGACCTGACTACTGCTCCTAGTCACCTCCATCCTACTGTATCAGGACCTGACCTGTCTACTGCTCCAAGTCACCTCCATCCTCCTGTATCAGGACCTGACCTGTCTACTGCTCCTAGTCACCTCCATCCTACTGTATCAGGACCTGACCTGTCTACTGCTCCTAGTCACCTCCATCCTACTGTATCAGGACCTGACCTGTCTACTGCTCCTAGTCATCCTAATGTATCAGGACCTGACCTGACTACTGCTCCTAGTCACCTCCATCCTCCTGTATCAGGACCTGACCTGTCTACTGCTCCTAGTCACCTCCATCCTACTGTATCAGGACCTGAGCTGACTACTGCTCCTAGTCACCTCCATCCTACTGTATCAGGACCTGACCCGTCTACTGCTCCTAGTCACCTCCATCCTACTGTATCAGGACCTGACCTGTCTACTGCTCCTAGTCACCTCCATCCTACTGTATCAGGACCTGACCTGACTACTGCTCCTAGTCACCTCCATCCTACTGTATCAGGACCTGACTACTGCTCCTAGTCACCTCCATCCTACTGTATCAGGACCTGACTACTGCTCCTAGTCACCTCCATCCTACTGTATCAGGACCTGACCTGACTACTGCTCCAAGTCACCTCCATCCTACTGTATCAGGACCTGACCTGACTACTGCTCCTAGTCACCTCCATCCTACTGTATCAGGACCTGACCTGTCTACTGCTCCTAGTCATCTCCATCCTACTGTATCAGGACCTGACCGGTCTACTGCTCCTAGTCACCTCCATCCTACTGTATCAGGACCTGACCCGTCTACTGCTCCTAGTCACCTCCATCCTACTGTATCAGGACCTGACTACTGCTCCTAGTCACCTCCATCCTACTGTATCAGGACCTGACCTGACTACTGCTCCTAGTCACCTCCATCCTACTGTATCAGGACCTGACCTGTCTACTGCTCCTAGTCACCTCCATCCTACTGTATCAGGACCTGACTACTGCTCCTAGTCACCTCCATCCTACTGTATCAGGCCCTGACCTGACTACTGCTCCTAGTCACCTCCATCCTACTGTATCAGGACCTGACTACTGCTCCTAGTCACCTCCATCCTACTGTATCAGGACCTGACCGGTCTACTGCTCCTAGTCACCTCCATCCTACTGTATCAGGACCTGACCCGTCTACTGCTCCTAGTCACCTCCATCCTACTGTATCAGGACCTGACCTGTCTACTGCTCCTAGTCACCTCCATCCTACTGTATCAGGACCTGACCTGTCTACTGCTCCTAGTCACCTCCATCCTACTGTATCAGGACCTGTCTACTGCTCCTAGTCACCTCCATCCTACTGTATCAGGACCTGACCTGACTACTGCTCCTAGTCACCTCCATCCTACTGTATCAGGACCTGACCTGTCTACTGCTCCTAGTCACCTCCATCCTACTGTATCAGGACCTGACCTGACTACTGCTCCTAGTCACCTCCATCCTACTGTATCAGGACCTGACCTGTCTACTGCTCCTAGTCACCTCCATCCTACTGTATCAGGACCTGACCTGTCTACTGCTCCTAGTCACCTCCATCCTACTGTATCAGGACCTGACCTGTCTACTGCTCCTAGTCACCTCCATCCTACTGTATCAGGACCTGACCTGTCTACTGCTCCTAGTCATCCTAATGTATCAGGACCTGACCTGACTACTGCTCCTAGTCACCTCCATCCTCCTGTATCAGGACCTGACCTGTCTACTGCTCCTAGTCACCTCCATCCTACTGTATCAGGAACTGAGCTGACTACTGCTCCTAGTCACCTCCATCCTACTGTATCAGGACCTGACCCGTCTACTGCTCCTAGTCACCTCCATCCTACTGTATCAGGACCTGACCTGTCTACTGCTCCTAGTCACCTCCATCCTACTGTATCAGGACCTGACCTGACTACTGCTCCTAGTCACCTCCATCCTACTGTATCAGGACCTGACCTGTCTACTGCTCCTAGTCACCTCCATCCTACTGTATCAGGACCTGACCTGACTACTGCTCCTAGTCAACTCCATCCTACTGTATCAGGACCTGACCTGTCTACTGCTCCTAGTCACCTCCATCCTACTGTATCAGGAACTGACCTGACTACTGCTCCTAGTCACCTCCATCCTACTGTATCAGGACCTGACCTGACTACTGCTCCTAGTCACCTCCATCCTACTGTATCAGGACCTGACCTGTCTACTGCTCCTAGTCACCTCCATCCTACTGTATCAGGACCTGACCGGTCTACTGCTCCTAGTCACCTCCATCCTACTGTATCAGGACCTGACCCGTCTACTGCTCCTAGTCACCTCCATCCTACTGTATCAGGACCTGACCTGTCTACTGCTCCTAGTCACCTCCATCCTACTGTATCAGGACCTGACCTGTCTACTGCTCCTAGTCACCTCCATCCTACTGTATCAGGACCTGTCTACTGCTCCTAGTCACCTCCATCCTACTGTATCAGGACCTGACCTGACTACTGCTCCTAGTCACCTCCATCCTACTGTATCAGGACCTGACCTGTCTACTGCTCCTAGTCACCTCCATCCTACTGTATCAGGACCTGACCTGACTACTGCGCCTAGTCACCTCCATCCTACTGTATCAGGACCTGACCTGTCTACTGCTCCAAGTCACCTCCATCCTCCTGTATCAGGACCTGACCTGTCTACTGCTCCTAGTCACCTCCATCCTACTGTATCAGGACCTGACCTGTCTACTGCTCCTAGTCACCTCCATCCTACTGTATCAGGACCTGACCTGTCTACTGCTCCTAGTCATCCTAATGTATCAGGACCTGACCTGACTACTGCTCCTAGTCACCTCCATCCTCCTGTATCAGGACCTGACCTGTCTACTGCTCCTAGTCACCTCCATCCTACTGTATCAGGAACTGAGCTGACTACTGCTCCTAGTCACCTCCATCCTACTGTATCAGGACCTGACCCGTCTACTGCTCCTAGTCACCTCCATCCTACTGTATCAGGACCTGACCTGTCTACTGCTCCTAGTCACCTCCATCCTACTGTATCAGGACCTGACCTGACTACTGCTCCTAGTCACCTCCATCCTACTGTATCAGGACCTGACCTGTCTACTGCTCCTAGTCACCTCCATCCTACTGTATCAGGACCTGACCTGACTACTGCTCCTAGTCACCTCCATCCTACTGTATCAGGACCTGACCTGTCTACTGCTCCTAGTCACCTCCATCCTACTGTATCAGGAACTGACCTGACTACTGCTCCTAGTCACCTCCATCCTTCTGTATCAGGACCCGACCCGTCTACTGCTCCTAGTCACCTCCATCCTACTGTATCAGGACCTGACCCGTCTACTGCTCCTAGTCACCTCCATCCTACTGTATCAGGACCTGACTACTGCTCCTAGTCACCTCCATCCTACTGTATCAGGACCTGACCTGTCTACTGCTCCTAGTCACCTCCATCCTACTGTATCAGGACCTGACCTGACTACTGCTCCTAGTCACCTCCATCCTACTGTATCAGGACCTGACCTGTCTACTGCTCCTAGTCACCTCCATCCTACTGTATCAGGACCTGACCTGACTACTGCTCCTAGTCACCTCCATCCTACTGTATCAGGACCTGACCTGTCTACTGCTCCTAGTCACCTCCATCCTACTGTATCAGGAACTGACCTGACTACTGCTCCTAGTCACCTCCATCCTACTGTATCAGGACCCGACCCGTCTACTGCTCCTAGTCACCTCCATCCTACTGTATCAGGACCTGACTACTGCTCCTAGTCACCTCCATCCTACTGTATCAGGACCTGACCCGACTACTGCTCCTAGTCACCTCCATCCTCCTGTATCAGGACCTGACCTGTCTACTGCTCCTAGTCACCTCCATCTTACTGTATCAGGAACTGACCTGACTACTGCTCCTAGTCAACTCCATCCTACTGTATCAGGACCTGACTACTGCTCCTAGTCAACTCCATCCTACTGTATCAGGACCTGACCTGTCTACTGCTCCTAGTCATCCTAATGTATCAGGACCTGACCTGACTACTGCTCCTAGTCACCTCCATCCTACTGTATCAGGACCTGACCTGTCTACTGCTCCTAGTCATCCTACTGTATCAGGACCTGACCTGACTACTGCTCCTAGTCATCCTACTGTATCAGGACCTGACCTGACTACTGCTCCTAGTCATCCTACTGTATCAGGACCTGACCTGACTACTGCTCCTAGTCACCTCCATCCTACTGTATCAGGCCCTGACCTGACTACTGCTCCTAGTCACCTCCATCCTACTGTATCAGGACCTGACTACTGCTCCTAGTCACCTCCATCCTACTGTATCAGGACCTGACCTGTCTACTGCTCCTAGTCACCTCCATCCTACTGTATCAGGACCTGACTACTGCTCCTAGTCACCTCCATCCTACTGTATCAGGACCTGTCTACTGCTCCTAGTCACCTCCATCCTACTGTATCAGGACCTGACCTGTCTACTGCTCCTAGTCACCTCCATCCTACTGTATCAGGACCTGACTACTGCTCCTAGTCACCTCCATCCTACTGTATCAGGACCTGACTACTGCTCCTAGTCACCTCCATCCTACTGTATCAGGACCTGACTACTGCTCCTAGTCACCTCCATCCTACTGTATCAGGACCTGACCTGACTACTGCTCCAAGTCACCTCCATCCTACTGTATCAGGACCTGACCTGACTACTGCTCCTAGTCATCTCCATCCTACTGTATCAGGACCTGATTACTGCTCCTAGTCACCTCCATCCTACTGTATCAGGACCTGACCTGTCTACTGCTCCTAGTCACCTCCATCCTACTGTATCAGGACCTGACTACTGCTCCTAGTCACCTCCATCCTACTGTATCAGGACCTGTCTACTGCTCCTAGTCACCTCCATCCTACTGTATCAGGACCTGACCTGTCTACTGCTCCTTGTCACCTCCATCCTACTGTATCAGGACCTGACCTGTCTACTGCTCCTAGTCACCTCCATCCTACTGTATCAGGACCTGACCTGACTACTGCTCCTAGTCACCTCCATCCTACTGTATCAGGACCTGACTACTGCTCCTAGTCACCTCCATCCTACTGTATCAGGACCTGACTACTGCTCCTAGTCACCTCCATCCTACTGTATCAGGACCTGACCTGACTACTGCTCCAAGTCACCTCCATCCTACTGTATCAGGACCTGACCTGACTACTGCTCCTAGTCACCTCCATCCTACTGTATCAGGACCTGACCTGTCTACTGCTCCTAGTCACCTCCATCCTACTGTATCAGGACCTGACCGGTCTACTGCTCCTAGTCACCTCCATCCTACTGTATCAGGACCTGACTACTGCTCCTAGTCACCTCCATCCTACTGTATCAGGACCTGACCTGACTACTGCTCCAAGTCACCTCCATCCTACTGTATCAGGACCTGACTACTGCTCCTAGTCACCTCCATCCTACTGTATCAGGACCTGACCTGTCTACTGCTCCTAGTCACCTCCATCCTACTGTATCAGGACCTGACCTGACTACTGCTCCTAGTCACCTCCATCCTACTGTATCAGGACCTGACCTGTCTACTGCTCCTAGTCACCTCCATCCTACTGTATCAGGACCTGACCTGACTACTGCTCCTAGTCACCTCCATCCTACTGTATCAGGACCTGACCTGTCTACTGCTCCTAGTCACCTCCATCCTACTGTATCAGGACCTGTCTACTGCTCCTAGTCACCTCCATCCTACTGTATCAGGACCTGACCTGACAACTGCTCCTAGTCACCTCCATCCTACTGTATCAGGACCTGACCTGTCTACTGCTCCTAGTCACCTCCATCCTACTGTATCAGGAACTGAGCTGACTACTGCTCCTAGTCACCTCCATCCTACTGTATCAGGACCTGACCCGTCTACTGCTCCTAGTCACCTCCATCCTACTGTATCAGGACCTGACCTGTCTACTGCTCCTAGTCACCTCCATCCTACTGTATCAGGACCTGACCTGACTACTGCGCCTAGTCACCTCCATCCTACTGTATCAGGACCTGACCTGTCTACTGCTCCTAGTCATCCTAATGTATCAGGACCTGACCTGACTACTGCTCCTAGTCACCTCCATCCTCCTGTATCAGGACCTGACCTGTCTACTGCTCCTAGTCACCTCCATCCTACTGTATCAGGAACTGAGCTGACTACTGCTCCTAGTCACCTCCATCCTACTGTATCAGGACCTGACCCGTCTACTGCTCCTAGTCACCTCCATCCTACTGTATCAGGACCTGACCTGTCTACTGCTCCTAGTCACCTCCATCCTACTGTATCAGGACCTGACCTGACTACTGCTCCTAGTCACCTCCATCCTACTGTATCAGGACCTGACCTGTCTACTGCTCCTAGTCACCTCCATCCTACTGTATCAGGACCTGACCTGACTACTGCTCCTAGTCACCTCCATCCTACTGTATCAGGACCTGACCTGTCTAATGCTCCTAGTCACCTCCATCCTACTGTATCAGGAACTGACCTGACTACTGCTCCTAGTCACCTCCATCCTACTGTATCAGGACCTGACCCGTCTACTGCTCCTAGTCACCTCCATCCTACTGTATCAGGACCTGACTACTGCTCCTAGTCACCTCCATCCTACTGTATCAGGACCTGACCCGACTACTGCTCCTAGTCACCTCCATCCTCCTGTATCAGGACCTGACCTGTCTACTGCTCCTAGTCACCTCCATCTTACTGTATCAGGAACTGACCTGACTACTGCTCCTAGTCACCTCCATCCTACTGTATCAGGACCTGACCCGTCAACTGCTCCTAGTCACCTCCATCCTACTGTATCAGGACCTGTCTACTGCTCCTAGTCACCTCCATCCTACTGTATCAGGACCTGACCTGTCTACTGCTCCTTGTCACCTCCATCCTACTGTATCAGGACCTGACCTGTCTACTGCTCCTAGTCACCTCCATCCTACTGTATCAGGACCTGACCTGACTACTGCTCCTAGTCACCTCCATCCTACTGTATCAGGACCTGACTACTGCTCCTAGTCACCTCCAACCTACTGTATCAGGACCTGACTACTGCTCCTAGTCACCTCCATCCTACTGTATCAGGACCTGACCTGACTACTGCTCCAAGTCACCTCCATCCTACTGTATCAGGACCTGACCTGACTACTGCTCCTAGTCACCTCCATCCTACTGTATCAGGACCTGACCTGTCTACTGCTCCTAGTCATCTCCATCCTACTGTATCAGGACCTGACCGGTCTACTGCTCCTAGTCACCTCCATCCTACTGTATCAGGACCTGACCCGTCTACTGCTCCTAGTCACCTCCATTCTACTGTATCAGGACCTGAATACTGCTCCTAGTCACCTCCATCCTACTGTATCAGGACCTGACCTGACTACTGCTCCTAGTCACCTCCATCCTACTGTATCAGGACCTGACCTGTCTACTGCTCCTAGTCACCTCCATCCTACTGTATCAGGACCTGTCTACTGCTCCTAGTCACCTCCATCCTACTGTATCAGGACCTGACCTGACTACTGCTCCTAGTCACCTCCATCTTACTGTATCAGGACCTGACCTGTCTACTGCTCCTAGTCATCTCCATCCTACTGTATCAGGACCTGACCGGTCTACTGCTACTAGTCACCTCCATCCTACTGTATCAGGACCTGACCCGTCTACTGCTCCTAGTCACCTCCATCCTACTGTATCAGGACCTGACCTGTCTACTGCTCCTAGTCACCTCCATCCTACTGTATCAGGACCTGTCTACTGCTCCTAGTCACCTCCATCCTACTGTATCAGGACCTGACCTGACTACTGCTCCTAGTCACCTCCATCCTACTGTATCAGGACCTGACCTGTCTACTGCTCCTAGTCACCTCCATCCTACTGTATCAGGAACTGAGCTGACTACTGCTCCTAGTCACCTCCATCCTACTGTATCAGGACCTGACCCGTCTACTGCTCCTAGTCACCTCCATCCTACTGTATCAGGACCTGACCTGTCTACTGCTCCTAGTCACCTCCATCCTACTGTATCAGGACCTGACCTGACTACTGCGCCTAGTCACCTCCATCCTACTGTATCAGGACCTGACCTGTCTACTGCTCCTAGTCATCCTAATGTATCAGGACCTGACCTGACTACTGCTCCTAGTCACCTCCATCCTCCTGTATCAGGACCTGACCTGTCTACTGCTCCTAGTCACCTCCATCCTACTGTATCAGGAACTGAGCTGACTACTGCTCCTAGTCACCTCCATCCTACTGTATCAGGACCTGACCCGTCTACTGCTCCTAGTCACCTCCATCCTACTGTATCAGGACCTGACCTGTCTACTGCTCCTAGTCACCTCCATCCTACTGTATCAGGACCTGACCTGACTACTGCTCCTAGTCAACTCCATCCTACTGTATCAGGACCTGACCTGTCTACTGCTCCTAGTCACCTCCATCCTACTGTATCAGGACCTGACCTGACTACTGCTCCTAGTCACCTCCATCCTACTGTATCAGGACCTGACCTGTCTAATGCTCCTAGTCACCTCCATCCTACTGTATCAGGAACTGACCTGACTACTGCTCCTAGTCACCTCCATCCTACTGTATCAGGACCTGACCCGTCTACTGCTCCTAGTCACCTCCATCCTACTGTATCAGGACCTGACTACTGCTCCTAGTCACCTCCATCCTACTGTATCAGGACCTGACCCGACTACTGCTCCTAGTCACCTCCATCCTCCTGTATCAGGACCTGACCTGTCTACTGCTCCTAGTCACCTCCATCTTACTGTATCAGGAACTGACCTGACTACTGCTCCTAGTCACCTCCATCCTACTGTATCAGGACCTGACCCGTCAACTGCTCCTAGTCACCTCCATCCTACTGTATCAGGACCTGACCTGTCTACTGCTCCTAGTCACCTCCATCCTACTGTATCAGGAACTGACCCGACTACTGCTCCTAGTCACCTCCATCCTACTGTATCAGGACCTGACCCGTCTACTGCTCCTGGTCACCTCCATCCTACTGTATCAGGACCTGACCCGTCTACTGCTCCTAGTCACCTCCATCCTATTGTATAAGGACCTGACCTGACTACTGCTCCTAGTCACCTCCATCCTACTGTATCAGGACCTGACTACTGCTCCTAGTCACCTCCATCCTACTGTATCAGGACCTGACCCGTCTACTGCTCCTAGTCACCTCCATCCTACTGTATCAGGACCTGACCTGTCTACTGCTCCTAGTCACCTCCATCCTACTGTATCAGGACCTGACCTGACTACTGCTCCTAGTCACCTCCATCCTACTGTATCAGGACCTGACCTGTCTACTGCTCCTAGTCATCTCCATCTTACTGTATCAGGAACTGACCTGACTACTGCTCCTAGTCACCTCCATCCTACTGTATCAGGACCTGACCCGTCAACTGCTCCTAGTCACCTCCATCCTACTGTATCAGGACCTGACCTGTCTACTGCTCCTAGTCACCTCCATCCTACTGTATCAGGACCTGACCTGTCTACTGCTCCTAGTCACCTCCATCCTACTGTATCAGGAACTGACCCGACTACTGCTCCTAGTCACCTCCATCCTACTGTATCAGGACCTGACCCGTCTACTGCTCCTAGTCACCTCCATCCTACTGTATCAGGACCTGACCCGTCTACTGCTCCTAGTCACCTCCATCCTACTGTATAAGGACCTGACCTGACTACTGCTCCTAGTCACCTCCATCCTACTGTATCAGGACCTGACCTGTCTACTGCTCCTAGTCACCTCCATCCTACTGTATCAGGACCTGACCGGTCTACTGCTCCTAGTCACCTCCATCCTACTGTATCAGGACCTGACCTGTCTACTGCTCCTAGTCGCCTCCATCCTACTGTATCAGGACCTGACTACTGCTCCTAGTCACCTCCATCCTACTGTATCAGGACCTGACCTGTCTACTGCTCCTAGTCACCTCCATCCTACTGTATCAGGACCTGACCCGACTACTGCTCCTAGTCACCTCCATCCTCCTGTATCAGGACCTGACCTGTCTACTGCTCCTAGTCACCTCCATCTTACTGTATCAGGAACTGACCTGACTACTGCTCCTAGTCACCTCCATCCTACTGTATCAGGACCTGTCTACTGCTCCTAGTCACCTCCATCCTACTGTATCAGGACCTGACCTGTCTACTGCTCCTAGTCACCTCCATCCTACTGTATCAGGACCTGACCTGTCTACTGCTCCTAGTCACCTCCATCCTACTGTATCAGGACCTGACCTGACTACTGCTCCTAGTCACCTCCATCCTACTGTATATGGACCTGACTACTGCTCCTAGTCACCTCCATCCTACTGTATCAGGACCTGACTACTGCTCCTAGTCACCTCCATCCTACTGTATCAGGACCTGACCTGACTACTGCTCCAAGTCACCTCCATCCTACTGTATCAGGACCTGACCTGACTACTGCTCCTAGTCACCTCCATCCTACTGTATCAGGACCTGACCTGTCTACTGCTCCTAGTCATCTCCATCCTACTGTATCAGGACCTGACCGGTCTACTGCTCCTAGTCACCTCCATCCTACTGTATCAGGACCTGACCCGTCTACTGCTCCTAGTCACCTCCATCCTACTGTATCAGGACCTGAATACTGCTCCTAGTCACCTCCATCCTACTGTATCAGGACCTGACCTGACTACTGCTCCTAGTCACCTCCATCCTACTGTATCAGGACCTGACCTGTCTACTGCTCCTAGTCACCTCCATCCTACTGTATCAGGACCTGTCTACTGCTCCTAGTCACCTCCATCCTACTGTATCAGGACCTGACCTGACTACTGCTCCTAGTCACCTCCATCCTACTGTATCAGGACCTGACCTGTCTACTGCTCCTAGTCATCTCCATCCTACTGTATCAGGACCTGACCGGTCTACTGCTACTAGTCACCTCCATCCTACTGTATCAGGACCTGACCCGTCTACTGCTCCTAGTCACCTCCATCCTACTGTATCAGGACCTGACCTGTCTACTGCTCCTAGTCACCTCCATCCTACTGTATCAGGACCTGTCTACTGCTCCTAGTCACCTCCATCCTACTGTATCAGGACCTGACCTGACTACTGCTCCTAGTCACCTCCATCCTACTGTATCAGGACCTGACCTGTCTACTGCTCCTAGTCACCTCCATCCTACTGTATCAGGAACTGAGCTGACTACTGCTCCTAGTCACCTCCATCCTACTGTATCAGGACCTGACCCGTCTACTGCTCCTAGTCACCTCCATCCTACTGTATCAGGACCTGACCTGTCTACTGCTCCTAGTCACCTCCATCCTACTGTATCAGGACCTGACCTGACTACTGCGCCTAGTCACCTCCATCCTACTGTATCAGGACCTGACCTGTCTACTGCTCCTAGTCATCCTAATGTATCAGGACCTGACCTGACTACTGCTCCTAGTCACCTCCATCCTCCTGTATCAGGACCTGACCTGTCTACTGCTCCTAGTCACCTCCATCCTACTGTATCAGGAACTGAGCTGACTACTGCTCCTAGTCACCTCCATCCTACTGTATCAGGACCTGACCCGTCTACTGCTCCTAGTCACCTCCATCCTACTGTATCAGGACCTGACCTGTCTACTGCTCCTAGTCACCTCCATCCTACTGTATCAGGACCTGACCTGACTACTGCTCCTAGTCACCTCCATCCTACTGTATCAGGACCTGACCTGTCTACTGCTCCTAGTCACCTCCATCCTACTGTATCAGGACCTGACCTGACTACTGCTCCTAGTCACCTCCATCCTACTGTATCAGGACCTGACCTGTCTAATGCTCCTAGTCACCTCCATCCTACTGTATCAGGAACTGACCTGACTACTGCTCCTAGTCACCTCCATCCTACTGTATCAGGACCCGACCCGTCTACTGCTCCTAGTCACCTCCATCCTACTGTATCAGGACCTGACCCGTCTACTGCTCCTAGTCACCTCCATCCTACTGTATCAGGACCTGACTACTGCTCCTAGTCACCTCCATCCTACTGTATCAGGACCTGACCCGACTACTGCTCCTAGTCACCTCCATCCTCCTGTATCAGGACCTGACCTGTCTACTGCTCCTAGTCACCTCCATCTTACTGTATCAGGAACTGACCCGACTACTGCTCCTAGTCACCTCCATCCTACTGTATCAGGACCTGACCCGTCAACTGCTCCTAGTCACCTCCATCCTACTGTATCAGGACCTGACCTGTCTACTGCTCCTAGTCACCTCCATCCTACTGTATCAGGAACTGACCCGACTACTGCTCCTAGTCACCTCCATCCTACTGTATCAGGACCTGACCCGTCTACTGCTCCTGGTCACCTCCATCCTACTGTATCAGGACCTGACCTGTCTACTGCTCCTTGTCACCTCCATCCTACTGTATCAGGACCTGACCTGTCTACTGCTCCTAGTCACCTCCATCCTACTGTATCAGGACCTGACCTGACTACTGCTCCTAGTCACCTCCATCCTACTGTATCAGGACCTGACTACTGCTCCTAGTCACCTCCATCCTACTGTATCAGGACCTGACTACTGCTCCTAGTCACCTCCATCCTACTGTATCAGGACCTGACTACTGCTCCTAGTCACCTCCATCCTACTGTATCAGGACCTGACCTGACTACTGCTCCAAGTCACCTCCATCCTACTGTATCAGGACCTGACCTGACTACTGCTCCTAGTCACCTCCATCCTACTGTATCAGGACCTGACCTGTCTACTGCTCCTAGTCATCTCCATCCTACTGTATCAGGACCTGACCGGTCTACTGCTCCTAGTCACCTCCATCCTACTGTATCAGGACCTGACCCGTCTACTGCTCCTAGTCACCTCCATCCTACTGTATCAGGACCTGAATACTGCTCCTAGTCACCTCCATCCTACTGTATCAGGACCTGACCTGACTACTGCTCCTAGTCACCTCCATCCTACTGTATCAGGACCTGACCTGTCTACTGCTCCTAGTCACCTCCATCCTACTGTATCAGGACCTGTCTACTGCTCCTAGTCACCTCCATCCTACTGTATCAGGACCTGACCTGACTACTGCTCCTAGTCACCTCCATCCTACTGTATCAGGACCTGACCTGTCTACTGCTCCTAGTCATCTCCATCCTACTGTATCAGGACCTGACCGGTCTACTGCTACTAGTCACCTCCATCCTACTGTATCAGGACCTGACCCGTCTACTGCTCCTAGTCACCTCCATCCTACTGTATCAGGACCTGACCTGTCTACTGCTCCTAGTCACCTCCATCCTACTGTATCAGGACCTGTCTACTGCTCCTAGTCACCTCCATCCTACTGTATCAGGACCTGACCTGACTACTGCTCCTAGTCACCTCCATCCTACTGTATCAGGACCTGACCTGTCTACTGCTCCTAGTCACCTCTATCCTACTGTATCAGGAACTGAGCTGACTACTGCTCCTAGTCACCTCCATCCTACTGTATCAGGACCTGACCCGTCTACTGCTCCTAGTCACCTCCATCCTACTGTATCAGGACCTGACCTGTCTACTGCTCCTAGTCACCTCCATCCTACTGTATCAGGACCTGACCTGACTACTGCGCCTAGTCACCTCCATCCTACTGTATCAGGACCTGACCTGTCTACTGCTCCTAGTCATCCTAATGTATCAGGACCTGACCTGACTACTGCTCCTAGTCACCTCCATCCTCCTGTATCAGGACCTGACCTGTCTACTGCTCCTAGTCACCTCCATCCTACTGTATCAGGAACTGAGCTGACTACTGCTCCTAGTCACCTCCATCCTACTGTATCAGGACCTGACCCGTCTACTGCTCCTAGTCACCTCCATCCTACTGTATCAGGACCTGACCTGTCTACTGCTCCTAGTCACCTCCATCCTACTGTATCAGGACCTGACCTGACTACTGCTCCTAGTCACCTCCATCCTACTGTATCAGGACCTGACCTGTCTACTGCTCCTAGTCACCTCCATCCTACTGTATCAGGACCTGACCTGACTACTGCTCCTAGTCACCTCCATCCTACTGTATCAGGACCTGACCTGTCTAATGCTCCTAGTCACCTCCATCCTACTGTATCAGGAACTGACCTGACTACTGCTCCTAGTCACCTCCATCCTACTGTATCAGGACCTGACCCGTCTACTGCTCCTAGTCACCTCCATCCTACTGTATCAGGACCTGACTACTGCTCCTAGTCACCTCCATCCTACTGTATCAGGACCTGACCCGACTACTGCTCCTAGTCACCTCCATCCTCCTGTATCAGGACCTGACCTGTCTACTGCTCCTAGTCACCTCCATCTTACTGTATCAGGAACTGACCTGACTACTGCTCCTAGTCACCTCCATCCTACTGTATCAGGACCTGACCCGTCAACTGCTCCTAGTCACCTCCATCCTACTGTATCAGGACCTGACCTGTCTACTGCTCCTAGTCACCTCCATCCTACTGTATCAGGAACTGACCCGACTACTGCTCCTAGTCACCTCCATCCTACTGTATCAGGACCTGACCCGTCTACTGCTCCTGGTCACCTCCATCCTACTGTATCAGGACCTGACCCGTCTACTGCTCCTAGTCACCTCCATCCTATTGTATAAGGACCTGACCTGACTACTGCTCCTAGTCACCTCCATCCTACTGTATCAGGACCTGACTACTGCTCCTAGTCACCTCCATCCTACTGTATCAGGACCTGACCCGTCTACTGCTCCTAGTCACCTCCATCCTACTGTATCAGGACCTGACCGGTCTACTGCTCCTAGTCACCTCCATCCTACTGTATCAGGACCTGACCTGTCTACTGCTCCTAGTCGCCTCCATCCTACTGTATCAGGACCTGACTACTGCTCCTAGTCACCTCCATCCTACTGTATCAGGACCTGACCTGTCTACTGCTCCTAGTCACCTCCATCCTACTGTATCAGGACCTGACCTGACTACTGCTCCTAGTCACCTCCATCCTACTGTATCAGGACCTGACCTGACTACTGCTCCTAGTCACCTCCATCCTACTGTATCAGGACCTGACCTGTCTACTGCTCCTAGTCATCTCCATCTTACTGTATCAGGAACTGACCTGACTACTGCTCCTAGTCACCTCCATCCTACTGTATCAGGACCTGACCCGTCAACTGCTCCTAGTCACCTCCATCCTACTGTATCAGGACCTGACCTGTCTACTGCTCCTAGTCACCTCCATCCTACTGTATCAGGAACTGACCCGACTACTGCTCCTAGTCACCTCCATCCTACTGTATCAGGACCTGACCCGTCTACTGCTCCTAGTCACCTCCATCCTACTGTATCAGGACCTGACCCGTCTACTGCTCCTAGTCACCTCCATCCTACTGTATAAGGACCTGACCTGACTACTGCTCCTAGTCACCTCCATCCTACTGTATCAGGACCTGACCTGTCTACTGCTCCTAGTCACCTCCATCCTACTGTATCAGGACCTGACCGGTCTACTGCTCCTAGTCACCTCCATCCTACTGTATCAGGACCTGACCTGTCTACTGCTCCTAGTCGCCTCCATCCTACTGTATCAGGACCTGACTACTGCTCCTAGTCACCTCCATCCTACTGTATCAGGACCTGACCTGTCTACTGCTCCTAGTCACCTCCATCCTACTGTATCAGGACCTGACCCGACTTCTGCTCCTAGTCACCTCCATCCTCCTGTATCAGGACCTGACCTGTCTACTGCTCCTAGTCACCTCCATCTTACTGTATCAGGAACTGACCTGACTACTGCTCCTAGTCACCTCCATCCTACTGTATCAGGACCTGTCTACTGCTCCTAGTCACCTCCATCCTACTGTATCAGGACCTGACCTGTCTACTGCTCCTAGTCACCTCCATCCTACTGTATCAGGACCTGACCTGTCTACTGCTCCTAGTCACCTCCATCCTACTGTATCAGGACCTGACCTGACTACTGCTCCTAGTCACCTCCATCCTACTGTATATGGACCTGACTACTGCTCCTAGTCACCTCCATCCTACTGTATCAGGACCTGACTACTGCTCCTAGTCACCTCCATCCTACTGTATCAGGACCTGACCTGACTACTGCTCCAAGTCACCTCCATCCTACTGTATCAGGACCTGACCTGACTACTGCTCCTAGTCACCTCCATCCTACTGTATCAGGACCTGACCTGTCTACTGCTCCTAGTCATCTCCATCCTACTGTATCAGGACCTGACCGGTCTACTGCTCCTAGTCACCTCCATCCTACTGTATCAGGACCTGACCCGTCTACTGCTCCTAGTCACCTCCATCCTACTGTATCAGGACCTGAATACTGCTCCTAGTCACCTCCATCCTACTGTATCAGGACCTGACCTGACTACTGCTCCTAGTCACCTCCATCCTACTGTATCAGGACCTGACCTGTCTACTGCTCCTAGTCACCTCCATCCTACTGTATCAGGACCTGTCTACTGCTCCTAGTCACCTCCATCCTACTGTATCAGGACCTGACCTGACTACTGCTCCTAGTCACCTCCATCCTACTGTATCAGGACCTGACCTGTCTACTGCTCCTAGTCATCTCCATCCTACTGTATCAGGACCTGACCGTTCTACTGCTACTAGTCACCTCCATCCTACTGTATCAGGACCTGACCCGTCTACTGCTCCTAGTCACCTCCATCCTACTGTATCAGGACCTGACCTGTCTACTGCTCCTAGTCACCTCCATCCTACTGTATCAGGACCTGTCTACTGCTCCTAGTCACCTCCATCCTACTGTATCAGGACCTGACCTGTCTACTGCTCCTAGTCACCTCCATCCTACTGTATCAGGACCTGACCTGTCTACTGCTCCTAGTCACCTCCATCCTACTGTATCAGGAACTGAGCTGACTACTGCTCCTAGTCACCTCCATCCTACTGTATCAGGACCTGACCCGTCTACTGCTCCTAGTCACCTCCATCCTACTGTATCAGGACCTGACCTGTCTACTGCTCCTAGTCACCTCCATCCTACTGTATCAGGACCTGACCTGACTACTGCGCCTAGTCACCTCCATCCTACTGTATCAGGACCTGACCTGTCTACTGCTCCTAGTCATCCTAATGTATCAGGACCTGACCTGACTACTGCTCCTAGTCACCTCCATCCTCCTGTATCAGGACCTGACCTGTCTACTGCTCCTAGTCACCTCCATCCTACTGTATCAGGAACTGAGCTGACTACTGCTCCTAGTCACCTCCATCCTACTGTATCAGGACCTGACCCGTCTACTGCTCCTAGTCACCTCCATCCTACTGTATCAGGACCTGACCTGTCTACTGCTCCTAGTCACCTCCATCCTACTGTATCAGGACCTGACCTGACTACTGCTCCTAGTCACCTCCATCCTACTGTATCAGGACCTGACCTGTCTACTGCTCCTAGTCACCTCCATCCTACTGTATCAGGACCTGACCTGACTACTGCTCCTAGTCACCTCCATCCTACTGTATCAGGACCTGACCTGTCTAATGCTCCTAGTCACCTCCATCCTACTGTATCAGGAACTGACCTGACTACTGCTCCTAGTCACCTCCATCCTACTGTATCAGGACCCGACCCGTCTACTGCTCCTAGTCACCTCCATCCTACTGTATCAGGACCTGACCCGTCTACTGCTCCTAGTCACCTCCATCCTACTGTATCAGGACCTGACTACTGCTCCTAGTCACCTCCATCCTACTGTATCAGGACCTGACCCGACTACTGCTCCTAGTCACCTCCATCCTCCTGTATCAGGACCTGACCTGTCTACTGCTCCTAGTCACCTCCATCTTACTGTATCAGGAACTGACCTGACTACTGCTCCTAGTCACCTCCATCCTACTGTATCAGGACCTGACCCGTCAACTGCTCCTAGTCACCTCCAT
This sequence comes from Salmo salar, assembly GCF_965601325.2. Lineage (NCBI taxonomy): Eukaryota > Metazoa > Chordata > Actinopteri > Salmoniformes > Salmonidae > Salmo > Salmo salar. The sequence goes on along the minus strand of NC_138306.1, from coordinate 87,439,014 downwards.
CCTACTGTATCAGGACCTGACCTGTCTACTGCTCCTAGTCACCTCCATCCTACTGTATCAGGAACTGACCCGACTACTGCTCCTAGTCACCTCCATCCTACTGTATCAGGACCTGACCCGTCTACTGCTCCTGGTCACCTCCATCCTACTGTATCAGGACCTGACCCGTCTACTGCTCCTAGTCACCTCCATCCTATTGTATAAGGACCTGACCTGACTACTGCTCCTAGTCACCTCCATCCTACTGTATCAGGACCTGACTACTGCTCCTAGTCACCTCCATCCTACTGTATCAGGACCTGACCCGTCTACTGCTCCTAGTCACCTCCATCCTACTGTATCAGGACCTGACCGGTCTACTGCTCCTAGTCACCTCCATCCTACTGTATCAGGACCTGACCTGTCTACTGCTCCTAGTCGCCTCCATCCTACTGTATCAGGACCTGACTACTGCTCCTAGTCACATCCATCCTACTGTATCAGGACCTGACCTGTCTACTGCTCCTAGTCACCTCCATCCTACTGTATCAGGACCTGACCGGTCTACTGCTCCTAGTCACCTCCATCCTACTGTATCAGGACCTGACCTGTCTACTGCTCCTAGTCGCCTCCATCCTACTGTATCAGGACCTGACCTGACTACTGCTCCTAGTCACCTCCATCCTACTGTATCAGGACCTGACCTGTCTACTGCTCCTAGTCATCTCCATCTTACTGTATCAGGAACTGACCTGACTACTGCTCCTAGTCACCTCCATCCTACTGTATCAGGACCTGACCCGTCAACTGCTCCTAGTCACCTCCATCCTACTGTATCAGGACCTGACCTGTCTACTGCTCCTAGTCACCTCCATCCTACTGTATCAGGAACTGACCCGACTACTGCTCCTAGTCACCTCCATCCTACTGTATCAGGACCTGACCCGTCTACTGCTCCTAGTCACCTCCATCCTACTGTATCAGGACCTGACCTGTCTACTGCTCCTAGTCACCTCCATCCTACTGTATAAGGACCTGACCTGACTACTGCTCCTAGTCACCTCCATCCTACTGTATCAGGACCTGACCGGTCTACTGCTCCTAGTCACCTCCATCCTACTGTATCAGGACCTGACCTGTCTACTGCTCCTAGTCGCCTCCATCCTACTGTATCAGGACCTGACTACTGCTCCTAGTCACCTCCATCCTACTGTATCAGGACCTGACCTGTCTACTGCTCCTAGTCACCTCCATCCTACTGTATCAGGACCTGACCCGACTACTGCTCCTAGTCACCTCCATCCTCCTGTATCAGGACCTGACCTGTCTACTGCTCCTAGTCACCTCCATCTTACTGTATCAGGAACTGACCTGACTACTGCTCCTAGTCACCTCCATCCTACTGTATCAGGACCTGACCTGTCTACTGCTCCTAGTCATCTCCATCTTACTGTATCAGGAACTGACCTGACTACTGCTCCTAGTCACCTCCATCCTACTGTATCAGCACCTGACCCGTCAACTGCTCCTAGTCACCTCCATCCTACTGTATCAGGACCTGACCTGTCTACTGCTCCTAGTCACCTCCATCCTACTGTATCAGGAACTGACCCGACTACTGCTCCTAGTCACCTCCATCCTACTGTATCAGGACCTGACCCGTCTACTGCTCCTAGTCACCTCCATCCTACTGTATCAGGACCTGACCCGTCTACTGCTCCTAGTCACCTCCATCCTACTGTATAAGGACCTGACCTGACTACTGCTCCTAGTCACCTCCATCCTACTGTATCAGGACCTGACTACTGCTCCTAGTCACCTCCATCCTACTGTATCAGGACCTGACTACTGCTCCTAGTCATCTCCATCCTACTGTATCAGGACCTGACCTGTCTACTGCTCCAAGTCACCTCCATCCTACTGTATCAGGACCTGACCTGTCTACTGCTCCTAGTCACCTCCATCCTACTGTATCAGGACCTGACCTGTCTACTGCTCCTAGTCACCTCCATCCTACTGTATCAGGACCTGACCCGACTACTGCTCCTAGTCACCTCCATCCTACTGTATCAGGACCTGACTACTGCTCTTAGTCAACTCCATCCTACTGTATCAGGACCTGACCTGTCTACCGCTCCTAGTCATCCTAATGTATCAGGACCTGACCTGTCTACTGCTCCTAGTCACCTCCATCCTACTGTATCAGGACCTGACCGGTCTACTGCTCCTAGTCACCTCCATCATACTGTATCAGGACCTGACCTGTCTACTGCTCCTAGTCGCCTCCATCCTACTGTATCAGGACCTGACTACTGCTCCTAGTCACCTCCATCCTACTGTATCAGGACCTGACCTGTCTACTGCTCCTAGTCACCTCCATCCTACTGTATCAGGACCTGACCGGTCTACTGCTCCTAGTCACCTCCATCCTACTGTATCAGGACCTGACCTGACTACTGCTCCTAGTCACCTCCATCCTACTGTATCAGGACCTGACCTGTCTACTGCTCCTAGTCATCTCCATCTTACTGTATCAGGAACTGACCTGACTACTGCTCCTAGTCACCTCCATCCTACTGTATCAGGACCTGACCCGTCAACTGCTCCTAGTCACCTCCATCCTACTGTATCAGGACCTGACCTGTCTACTGCTCCTAGTCACCTCCATCCTACTGTATCAGGAACTGACCCGACTACTGCTACTAGTCACCTCCATCCTACTGTATCAGGACCTGACCCGTCTACTGCTCCTAGTCACCTCCATCCTACTGTATCAGGACCTGACCCGTCTACTGCTCCTAGTCACCTCCATCCTACTGTATAAGGACCTGACCTGACTACTGCTCCTAGTCACCTCCATCCTACTGTATCAGGACCTGACTACTGCTCCTAGTCACCTCCATCCTACTGTATCAGGACCTGACCTGTCTACTGCTCCTAGTCACCTCCATCCTACTGTATCAGGACCTGACCGGTCTACTGCTCCTAGTCACCTCCATCCTACTGTATCAGGACCTGACCTGTCTACTGCTCCTAGTCGCCTCCATCCTACTGTATCAGGACCTGACTACTGCTCCTAGTCACCTCCATCCTACTGTATCAGGACCTGACCTGTCTACTGCTCCTAATCACCTCCATCCTACTGTATCAGGACCTGACCGGTCTACTGCTCCTAGTCACCTCCATCCTACTGTATCAGGACCTGACCTGTCTACTGCTCCTAGTCATCTCCATCTTACTGTATCAGGAACTGACCTGACTACTGCTCCTAGTCACCTCCATCCTACTGTATCAGGACCTGACCCGTCAACTGCTCCTAGTCACCTCCATCCTACTGTATCAGGACCTGACCTGTCTACTGCTCCTAGTCACCTCCATCCTACTGTATCAGGAACTGACCCGACTACTGCTCCTAGTCACCTCCATCCTACTGTATCAGGACCTGACCCGTCTACTGCTCCTAGTCACCTCCATCCTACTGTATCAGGACCTGACCCGTCTACTGCTCCTAGTCAACTCCATCCTACTGTATAAGGACCTGACCTGACTACTGCTCCTAGTCACCTCCATCCTACTGTATCAGGACCTGACCTGTCTACTGCTCCTAGTCACCTCCATCCTACTGTATCAGGACCTGACCGGTCTACTGCTCCTAGTCACCTCCATCCTACTGTATCAGGACCTGACCTGTCTACTGCTCCTAGTCGCCTCCATCCTACTGTATCAGGACCTGACTACTGCTCCTAGTCACCTCCATCCTACTGTATCAGGACCTGACCTGTCTACTGCTCCTAGTCACCTCCATCCTACTGTATCAGGACCTGACCCGACTACTGCTCCTAGTCACCTCCATCCTCCTGTATCAGGACCTGACCTGTCTACTGCTCCTAGTCACCTCCATCTTACTGTATCAGGAACTGACCTGACTACTGCTCCTAGTCACCTCCATCCTACTGTATCAGGACCTGACCTGTCTACTGCTCCTAGTCATCTCCATCTTACTGTATCAGGAACTGACCTGACTACTGCTCCTAGTCACCTCCATCCTACTGTATCAGGACCTGACCCGTCAACTGCTCCTAGTCACCTCCATCCTACTGTATCAGGACCTGACCTGTCTACTGCTCCTAGTCACCTCCATCCTACTGTATCAGGAACTGACCCGACTACTGCTCCTAGTCACCTCCATCCTACTGTATCAGGACCTGACCCGTCTACTGCTCCTAGTCACCTCCATCCTACTGTATCAGGACCTGACCCATCTACTGCTCCTAGTCACCTCCATCCTACTGTATAAGGACCTGACCTGACTACTGCTCCTAGTCACCTCCATCCTACTGTATCAGGACCTGACTACTGCTCCTAGTCACCTCCATCCTACTGTATCAGGACCTGACTACTGCTCCTAGTCAACTCCATCCTACTGTATCAGGACCTGACCTGTCTACTGCTCCAAGTCACCTCCATCCTACTGTATCAGGACCTGACCTGTCTACTGCTCCTAGTCACCTCCATCCTACTGTATCAGGACCTGACCTGTCTACTGCTCCTAGTCACCTCCATCCTACTGTATCAGGAACTGACCCGACTACTGCTCCTAGTCACCTCCATCCTACTGTATCAGGACCTGACCCGTCTACTGCTCCTAGTCACCTCCATCCTACTGTATCAGGACCTGACCCATCTACTGCTCCTAGTCACCTCCATCCTACTGTATAAGGACCTGACCTGACTACTGCTCCTAGTCACCTCCATCCTACTGTATCAGGACCTGACTACTGCTCCTAGTCACCTCCATCCTACTGTATCAGGACCTGACTACTGCTCCTAGTCAACTCCATTCTACTGTATCAGGACCTGACCTGTCTACTGCTCCAAGTCACCTCCATCCTACTGTATCAGGACCTGACCTGTCTACTGCTCCTAGTCACCTCCATCCTACTGTATCAGGACCTGACCTGTCTACTGCTCCTAGTCACCTCCATCCTACTGTATCAGGACCTGACCCGACTACTGCTCCTAGTCACCTCCATCCTACTGTATCAGGACCTGACTACTGCTCTTAGTCAACTCCATCCTACTGTATCAGGACCTGACCTGTCTACCGCTCCTAGTCATCCTAATGTATCAGGACCTGACCTGTCTACTGCTCCTAGTCATCTCCATCCTACTGTATCAGGACCTGACCGGTCTACTGCTCCTAGTCACCTCCATCATACTGTATCAGGACCTGACCTGTCTACTGCTCCTAGTCGCCTCCATCCTACTGTATCAGGACCTGACTACTGCTCCTAGTCACCTCCATCCTACTGTATCAGGACCTGACCTGTCTACTGCTCCTAGTCACCTCCATCCTACTGTATCAGGACCTGACCGGTCTACTGCTCCTAGTCACCTCCATCCTACTGTATCAGGACCTGACCTGACTACTGCTCCTAGTCACCTCCATCCTACTGTATCAGGACCTGACCTGTCTACTGCTCCTAGTCATCTCCATCCTACTGTATCAGGAACTGACCTGACTACTGCTCCTAGTCACCTCCATCCTACTGTATCAGGACCTGACCTGTCTACTGCTCCTAGTCACCTCCATCCTACTGTATCAGGACCTGACCGGTCTACTGCTCCTAGTCACCTCCATCCTACTGTATCAGGACCTGACCTGACTACTGCTCCTAGTCACCTCCATCCTACTGTATCAGGACCTGACCTGTCTACTGCTCCTAGTCATCTCCATCTTACTGTATCAGGAACTGACCTGACTACTGCTCCTAGTCACCTCCATCCTACTGTATCAGGACCTGACCCGTCAACTGCTCCTAGTCACCTCCATCCTACTGTATCAGGACCTGACCTGTCTACTGCTCCTAGTCACCTCCATCCTACTGTATCAGGAACTGACCCGACTACTGCTCCTAGTCACCTCCATCCTCCTGTATCAGGACCTGACCTGTCTACTGCTCCTAGTCACCTCCATCTTACTGTATCAGGAACTGACCTGACTACTGCTCCTAGTCACCTCCATCCTACTGTATCAGGACCTGACCTGTCTACTGCTCCTAGTCATCTCCATCTTACTGTATCAGGAACTGACCTGACTACTGCTCCTAGTCACCTCCATCCTACTGTATCAGGACCTGACCCGTCAACTGCTCCTAGTCACCTCCATCCTACTGTATCAGGACCTGACCTGTCTACTGCTCCTAGTCACCTCCATCCTACTGTATCAGGAACTGACCCGACTACTGCTCCTAGTCACCTCCATCCTACTGTATCAGGACCTGACCCGTCTACTGCTCCTAGTCACCTCCATCCTACTGTATCAGGACCTGACCCATCTACTGCTCCTAGTCACCTCCATCCTACTGTATAAGGACCTGACCTGACTACTGCTCCTAGTCACCTCCATCCTACTGTATCAGGACCTGACTACTGCTCCTAGTCACCTCCATCCTACTGTATCAGGACCTGACTACTGCTCCTAGTCAACTCCATCCTACTGTATCAGGACCTGACCTGTCTACTGCTCCAAGTCACCTCCATCCTACTGTATCAGGACCTGACCTGTCTACTGCTCCTAGTCACCTCCATCCTACTGTATCAGGACCTGACCTGTCTACTGCTCCTAGTCACCTCCATCCTACTGTATCAGGAACTGACCCGACTACTGCTCCTAGTCACCTCCATCCTACTGTATCAGGACCTGACCCGTCTACTGCTCCTAGTCACCTCCATCCTACTGTATCAGGACCTGACCCATCTACTGCTCCTAGTCACCTCCATCCTACTGTATAAGGACCTGACCTGACTACTGCTCCTAGTCACCTCCATCCTACTGTATCAGGACCTGACTACTGCTCCTAGTCACCTCCATCCTACTGTATCAGGACCTGACTACTGCTCCTAGTCAACTCCATTCTACTGTATCAGGACCTGACCTGTCTACTGCTCCAAGTCACCTCCATCCTACTGTATCAGGACCTGACCTGTCTACTGCTCCTAGTCACCTCCATCCTACTGTATCAGGACCTGACCTGTCTACTGCTCCTAGTCACCTCCATCCTACTGTATCAGGACCTGACCCGACTACTGCTCCTAGTCACCTCCATCCTACTGTATCAGGACCTGACTACTGCTCTTAGTCAACTCCATCCTACTGTATCAGGACCTGACCTGTCTACCGCTCCTAGTCATCCTAATGTATCAGGACCTGACCTGTCTACTGCTCCTAGTCATCTCCATCCTACTGTATCAGGACCTGACCGGTCTACTGCTCCTAGTCACCTCCATCATACTGTATCAGGACCTGACCTGTCTACTGCTCCTAGTCGCCTCCATCCTACTGTATCAGGACCTGACTACTGCTCCTAGTCACCTCCATCCTACTGTATCAGGACCTGACCTGTCTACTGCTCCTAGTCACCTCCATCCTACTGTATCAGGACCTGACCGGTCTACTGCTCCTAGTCACCTCCATCCTACTGTATCAGGACCTGACCTGACTACTGCTCCTAGTCACCTCCATCCTACTGTATCAGGACCTGACCTGTCTACTGCTCCTAGTCATCTCCATCCTACTGTATCAGGAACTGACCTGACTACTGCTCCTAGTCACCTCCATCCTACTGTATCAGGACCTGACCTGTCTACTGCTCCTAGTCACCTCCATCCTACTGTATCAGGACCTGACCGGTCTACTGCTCCTAGTCACCTCCATCCTACTGTATCAGGACCTGACCTGACTACTGCTCCTAGTCACCTCCATCCTACTGTATCAGGACCTGACCTGTCTACTGCTCCTAGTCATCTCCATCTTACTGTATCAGGAACTGACCTGACTACTGCTCCTAGTCACCTCCATCCTACTGTATCAGGACCTGACCCGTCAACTGCTCCTAGTCACCTCCATCCTACTGTATCAGGACCTGACCTGTCTACTGCTCCTAGTCACCTCCATCCTACTGTATCAGGAACTGACCCGACTACTGCTCCTAGTCACCTCCATCCTACTGTATCAGGACCTGACCCGTCTACTGCTCCTAGTCACCTCCATCCTACTGTATCAGGACCTGACCCGTCTACTGCTCCTAGTCACCTCCATCCTACTGTATAAGGACCTGACCTGACTACTGCTCCTAGTCACCTCCATCCTACTGTATCAGGACCTGACCTGTCTACTGCTCCTAGTCGCCTCCATCCTACTGTATCAGGACCTGACTACTGCTCCTAGTCACCTCCATCCTACTGTATCAGGACCTGACCTGTCTACTGCTCCTAATCACCTCCATCCTACTGTATCAGGACCTGACCGGTCTACTGCTCCTAGTCACCTCCATCCTACTGTATCAGGACCTGACCGGTCTACTGCTCCTAGTCGCCTCCATCCTACTGTATCAGGACCTGACCTGACTACTGCTCCTAGTCACCTCCATCCTACTGTATCAGGACCTGAACTGTCTACTGCTCCTAGTCATCTCCATCCTACTGTATCAGGACCTGACCTGTCTACTGCTCCTAGTCACCTCCATCCTACTGTATCAGGACCTGACCCGACTACTGCTCCTAGTCACCTCCATCCTCCTGTATCAGGACCTGACCTGTCTACTGCTCCTAGTCACCTCCATCTTACTGTATCAGGAACTGACCTGACTACTGCTCCTAGTCACCTCCATCCTACTGTATCAGGACCTGACCCGTCAACTGCTCCTAGTCACCTCCATCCTACTGTATCAGGACCTGACCTGTCTACTGCTCCTAGTCACCTCCATCCTACTGTATCAGGAACTGACCCGACTACTGCTCCTAGTCACCTCCATCCTACTGTATCAGGACCTGACCCGTCTACTGCTCCTAGTCACCTCCATCCTACTGTATCAGGACCTGACCCGTCTACTGCTCCTAGTCACCTCCATCCTACTGTATAAGGACCTGACCTGACTACTGCTCCTAGTCACCTCCATCCTACTGTATCAGGACCTGACTACTGCTCCTAGTCACCTCCATCCTACTGTATCAGGACCTGACTACTGCTCCTAGTCATCTCCATCCTACTGTATCAGGACCTGACCTGTCTACTGCTCCAAGTCACCTCCATCCTACTGTATCAGGACCTGACCTGTCTACTGCTCCTAGTCACCTCCATCCTACTGTATCAGGACCTGACCTGTCTACTGCTCCTAGTCACCTCCATCCTACTGTATCAGGACCTGACCTGTCTACTGCTCCTAGTCACCTCCATCCTACTGTATCAGGACCTGACCCGACTACTGCTCCTAGTCACCTCCATCCTACTGTATCAGGACCTGACTACTGCTCTTAGTCAACTCCATCCTACTGTATCAGGACCTGACCTGTCTACCGCTCCTAGTCATCCTAATGTATCAGGACCTGACCTGTCTACTGCTCCTAGTCATCCTACTGTATCAGGACCTGACCTGTCTACTGCTCCTAGTCATCCTACTGTATCAGGACCTGACCCGACTACTGCTCCTAGTCATCCTACTGTATCAGGACCTGACCCGACTACTGCTCCTAGTCACCTCCATCCTACTGTATCAGGCCCTGACCTGACTACTGCTCCTAGTCACCTCCATCCTACTGTATCAGGACCTGACTACTGCTCCTAGTCACCTCCATCCTACTGTATCAGGACCTGTCTACTGCTCCTAGTCACCTCCATCCTACTGTATCAGGACCTGACCTGTCTACTGCTCCTAGTCACCTCCATCCTACTGTATCAGGACCTGACCTGACTACTGCTCCTAGTCACCTCCATCCTACTGTATCAGGACCTGACCTGTCTACTGCTCCTAGTGACCTCCATCCTACTGTATCAGGACCTGACCTGTCTACTGCTCCTAGTCACCTCCATCGTACTGTGTCAGGACCTGACCTGTCTACTGCTCCTAGTCACCTCCATCCTACTGTATCAGGACCTGACCTGTCTACTGCTCCTAGTCACCTCCATCCTACTGTATCAGGACCTGACTACTGCTCCTAGTCACCTCCATCCTACTGTATCAGGACCTGACCTGACTACTGCTCCTAGTCACCTCCATCCTACTGTATCAGGACCTGACCTGACTACTGCTCCTAGTCACCTCCATCCTACTGTATCAGGACCTGACCTGTCTACTGCTCCTAGTCATCTCCATCCTACTGTATCAGGACCTGACCTGTCTACTGCTCCTAGTCAACTCCATCCTACTGTATCAGGACCTGACCTGACTACTGCTCCTAGTCACCTCCATCCTACTGTATCAGGACGTGACCTGTCTACTGCTCCTAGTCACCTCCATCCTACTGTATCAGGACCTGTCTACTGCTCCTAGTCACCTCCATCCTACTGTATCAGGACCTGACCTGTCTACTGCTCCTAGTCACCTCCATCCTACTGTATCAGGACCTGACTACTGCTCCTAGTCACCTCCATCCTACTGTATCAGGACCTAACTACTGCTCCTAGTCACCTCCATCCTACTGTATCAGGACCTGACCTGTCTACTGCTCCAAGTCACCTCCATCCTACTGTATCAGGACCTGACCTGTCTACTGCTCCTAGTCACCTCCATCCTACTGTATCAGGACCTGACCTGTCTACTGCTCCTAGTCACCTCCATCCTACTGTATCAGGACCTGACTACTGCTCCTAGTAACCTCCATCCTACTGTATCAGGACCTGACCTGTCTACCGCTCCTAGTCATCCTAATGTATCAGGACCTGACCTGACTACTGCTCCTAGTCACCTCCATCCTACTGTATCAGGACCTGACCTGTCTACTGCTCCTAGTCATCCTACTGTATCAGGACCTGACCTGTCTACTGCTCCTAGTCATCCTACTGTATCAGGACCTGACCCGACTACTGCTCCTAGTCATCCTACTGTATCAGGACCTGACCCGACTACTGCTCCTAGTCACCTCCATCCTACTGTATCAGGCCCTGACCTGACTACTGCTCCTAGTCACCTCCATCCTACTGTATCAGGACCTGACTACTGCTCCTAGTCACCTCCATCCTACTGTATCAGGACCTGACCTGTCTACTGCTCCTAGTCACCTCCATCCTACTGTATCAGGACCTGACCTGTCTACTGCTCCTAGTCACCTCCATCCTACTGTATCAGGACCTGACCTGTCTACTGCTCCTAGTCACCTCCATCGTACTGTGTCAGGACCTGACCTGTCTACTGCTCCTAGTCACCTCCATCCTACTGTATCAGGACCTGACCTGTCTACTGCTCCTAGTCACCTCCATCCTACTGTATCAGGACCTGACTACTGCTCCTAGTCACCTCCATCCTACTGTATCAGGACCTGACCTGACTACTGCTCCTAGTCACCTCCATCCTACTGTATCAGGACCTGACCTGACTACTGCTCCTAGACACCTCCATCCTACTGTATCAGGACCTGACCTGTCTACTGCTCCTAGTCATCTCCATCCTACTGTATCAGGACCTGACCTGTCTACTGCTCCTAGTCACCTCCATCCTACTGTATCAGGACCTGACCTGTCTACTGCTCCTAGTCACCTCCATTCTACTGTATCAGGACCTGACCTGTCTACTGCTCCTAGTCACCTCCATCCTACTGTATCAGGACCTGACCTGTCTACTGCTCCTAGTCAACTCCATCCTACTGTATCAGGACCTGTCTACTGCTCCTAGTCACCTCCATCCTACTGTATCAGGACCTGACCTGTCTACTGCTCCTAGTCACCTCCATCCTACTGTATCAGGACCTGACTACTGCTCCTAGTCACCTCCATCCTACTGTATCAGGACCTAACTACTGCTCCTAGTCACCTCCATCCTACTGTATCAGGACCTGACCTGTCTACTGCTCCAAGTCACCTCCATCCTACTGTATCAGGACCTGACCTGTCTACTGCTCCTAGTCACCTCCATCCTACTGTATCAGGACCTGACCTGTCTACTGCTCCTAGTCACCTCCATCCTACTGTATCAGGACCTGACTACTGCTCCTAGTCACCTCCATCCTACTGTATCAGGACCTGACCTGTCTACCGCTCCTAGTCATCCTACTGTATCAGGACCTGACGTGTCTACTGCTCCTAGTCACCTCCATCCTACTGTATCAGGACCTGACCTGTCTACTGCTCCTAGTCACCTCCATCCTACTGTATCAGGACCTGACCTGTCTACTGCTCCTAGTCACCTCCATCCTACTGTATCAGGACCTGACCTGTCTACTGCTCCTAGTCACCTCCATCCTACTGTATCAGGACCTGACCTGTCTACTGCTCCTAGTCACCTCCATCCTACTGTATCAGGACCTGACCCGTCTACTGCTCCTAGTCACCTCCATCCTACTGTATCAGGACCTGACCCGTCTACTGCTCCTAGTCACCTCCATCCTACTGTATCAGGACCTGACCCGTCTACTGCTCCTAGTCACCTCCATCCTACTGTATCAGGACCTGACCCGTCTACTGCTCCTAGTCATCTCCATCCTACTGTATCAGGACCTGAACTGTCTACTGCTCCTAGTCATCTCCATCCTACTGTATCAGGACCTGCACTGCTCCTAGTCACCTCCATCCTACTGTATCAGGACCTGACCTGTCTACTGCTCCTAGTCACCTCCATCCTACTGTATCAGGACCTGACTACTGCTCCTAGTCACCTCCATCCTACTGTATCAGGACCTGACCTGAATACTGCTCCTAGTCACCTCCATCCTACTGTATCAGGACCTGAACTGTCTACTGCTCCTAGTCATCTCCATCCTACTGTATCAGGACCTGTACTGCTCCTAGTCACCTCCATCCTACTGTATCAGGACCTGACCTGTCTACTGCTCCTAGTCACCTCCATCCTACTGTATCAGGACCTGACCTGTCTACTGCTCCTAGTCACCTCCATCCTACTGTATCAGGACCTGACCTGAATACTGCTCCTAGTCACCTCCATCCTACTGTATAGGGACCTGAACTGTCTACTCCTCCTAGTCATCTCCATCCTACTGTATCAGGACCTGTACTGCTCCTAGTCACCTCCATCCTACTGTATCAGGACCTGACCTGTCTACTGCTCCTAGTCACCTCCATCCTACTGTATCAGGACCTGACCTGTCTACTGCTCCTAGTCACCTCCATTCTACTGTATCAGGACCTGACCTGTCTACTGCTCCTAGTCACCTCCATTCTACTGTATCAGGACCTGACCTGTCTACTGCTCCTAGTCACCTCCATCCTACTGTATCAGGACCTGACCTGTCTACTGCTCCTAGTCAACTCCATCCTACTGTATCAGGACCTGACCTGACTACTGCTCCTAGTCACCTCCATCCTACTGTATCAGGACCTGACCTGTCTACTGCTCCTAGTCACCTCCATCCTACTGTATCAGGACCTGACTACTGCTCCTAGTCACCTCCATCCTACTGTATCAGGACCTGACCTGACTACTGCTCCTAGTCACCTCCATCCTACTGTATCAGGACCTGACCTGTCTACTGCTCCTAGTCACCTCCATCCTACTGTATCAGGACCTGACCTGTCTACTGCTCCTAGTCACCTCCATCCTACTGTATCAGGACCTGACCTGTCTACTGCTCCTAGTCACCTCCATCCTACTGTATCAGGACCTGACCTGTCTACTGCTCCTAGTCACCTCCATCCTACTGTATAAGGACCTGACCTGTCTACTGCTCCTAGTCACCTCCATCCTACTGTATCAGGACCTGACTACTGCTCCTAGTCACCTCCATCCTACTGTATCAGGACCTGACTACTGCTCCTAGTCACCTCGATCCTACTGTATCAGGACCTGACTACTGCTCCTAGTCACCTCCATCCTACTGTATCAGGACCTGACTACTGCTCCTAGTCACCTCCATCCTACTGTATCAGGACCTGACTACTGCTCCTAGTCAACTCCATCCTACTGTATCAGGACCTGACTACTGCTCCTAGTCACCTCCATCCTACTGTATCAGGACCTGCACTGTCTACTGCTCCTAGTCATCTCCATCCTACTGTATCAGGACCTGACCTGTCTACTGCTCCTAGTCACCTCCATTCTACTGTATCAGGACCTGACCTGTCTACTGCTCCTAGTCACCTCCATTCTACTGTATCAGGACCTGACCTGTCTACTGCTCCTAGTCACCTCCATCCTACTGTATCAGGACCTGACCTGTCTACTGCTCCTAGTCACCTCCATCCTACTGTATCAGGACCTGACCTGACTACTGCTCCTAGTCACCTCCATCCTACTGTATCAGGACCTGACCTGTCTACTGCTCCTAGTCACCTCCATCCTACTGTATCAGGACCTGACCTGTCTACTGCTCCTAGTCACCTCCATCCTACTGTATCAGGAACTGACCCGACTACTGCTCCTAGTCACCTCCATCCTACTGTATCAGGACCTGACCCGTCTACTGCTCCTAGTCACCTCCATCCTACTGTATCAGGACCTGACCCGTCTACTGCTCCTAGTCACCTCCATCCTACTGTATCAGGAACTGACCTGACTACTGCTCCTAGTCACCTCCATCCTACTGTATCAGGACCTGACCTGACTACTGCTCCTAGTCACCTCCATCCTACTGTATCAGGACCTGACCTGTCTACTGCTCCTAGTCACCTCCATCCTACTGTATCAGGACCTGACCTGACTACTGCTCCTAGTCACCTCCATCCTACTGTATCAGGACCTGACCTGTCTACTGCTCCTAGTCACCTCCATCCTACTGTATCAGGACCTGACCTGTCTACTGCTCCTAGTCACCTCTATCCTACTGTATCAGGACCTGACTACTGCTCCTAGTCACCTCCATCCTACTGTATCAGGACCTGACCTGACTACTGCTCCTAGTCACCTCCATCCTACTGTATCAGGATATGACCTGTCTACTGCTCCAAGTCACCTCCATCCTACTGTATCAGGACCTGACCTGTCTACTGCTCCTAGTCACCTCCATCCTACTGTATCAGGACCTGACCTGTCTACTGCTCCTAGTCACCTCCATCCTACTGTATCAGGACCTGACCTGTCTACTGCTCCTAGTCACCTCCATCCTACTGTATCAGGACCTGACTACTGCTCCTAGTCACCTCCATCCTACTGTATCAGGACCTGACCCGACTACTGCTCCTAGTCACCTCCATCCTACTGTATCAGGACCTGAACTGTCTACTGCTCCTAGTCATCCTAATGTATCAGGACCTGACCTGACTACTGCTCCTAGTCACCTCCATCCTACTGTATCAGGACCTGACCCGTCTACTGCTCCTAGTCACCTCCATCCTACTGTATCAGGACCTGACATGTCTACTGCTCCTAGTCACCTCCATCCTACTGTATCAGGACCTGACCTGACTACTGCTCCTAGTCACCTCCATCCTCCTGTATCAGGACCTGACCTGTCTACTGCTCCTAGTCATCTCCATCCTACTGTATCAGGAACTGACCTGACTACTGCTCCTAGTCACCTCCATCCTACTGTATCAGGACCTGACCCGTCTACTGCTCCTAGTCACCTCCATCCTACTGTATCAGGACCTGACCTGTCTACTGCTCCTAGTCACCTCCATCCTACTGTATCAGGACCTGACCTGACTACTGCTCCTAGTCACCTCCATCCTACTGTATCAGGACCTGACCTGTCTACTGCTCCTAGTCACCTCCATCCTACTGTATCAGGACCTGACCTGTCTACTGCTCCTAGTCACCTCCATCCTACTGTATCAGGAACTGACCCGACTACTGCTCCTAGTCACCTCCATCCTACTGTATCAGGACCTGACCCGTCTACTGCTCCTAGTCACCTCCATCCTACTGTATCAGGACCTGACCCGTCTACTGCTCCTAGTCACCTCCATCCTACTGTATCAGGAACTGACCTGACTACTGCTCCTAGTCACCTCCATCCTACTGTATCAGGACCTGACCTGACTACTGCTCCTAGTCACCTCCATCCTACTGTATCAGGACCTGACCTGTCTACTGCTCCTAGTCACCTCCATCCTACTGTATCAGGACCTGACCTGACTACTGCTCCTAGTCACCTCCATCCTACTGTATCAGGACCTGACCTGTCTACTGCTCCTAGTCACCTCCATCCTACTGTATCAGGACCTGACCTGTCTACTGCTCCTAGTCACCTCTATCCTACTGTATCAGGACCTGACTACTGCTCCTAGTCACCTCCATCCTACTGTATCAGGACCTGACCTGACTACTGCTCCTAGTCACCTCCATCCTACTGTATCAGGATATGACCTGTCTACTGCTCCAAGTCACCTCCATCCTACTGTATCAGGACCTGACCTGTCTACTGCTCCTAGTCACCTCCATCCTACTGTATCAGGACCTGACTACTGCTCCTAGTCACCTCCATCCTACTGTATCAGGACCTGACTACTGCTCCTAGTCACCTCCATCCTACTGTATCAGGACCTGACTACTGCTCCTAGTCACCTCCATCCTACTGTATCAGGACCTGACTACTGCTCCTAGTCACCTCCATCCTACTGTATCAGGACCTGACCCGACTACTGCTCCTAGTCACCTCCATCCTACTGTATCAGGACCTGAACTGTCTACTGCTCCTAGTCATCCTAATGTATCAGGACCTGACCTGACTACTGCTCCTAGTCACCTCCATCCTACTGTATCAGGACCTGACCCGTCTACTGCTCCTAGTCACCTCCATCCTACTGTATCAGGACCTGACATGTCTACTGCTCCTAGTCACCTCCATCCTACTGTATCAGGACCTGACCTGTCTACTGCTCCTAGTCATCTCCATCCTACTGTATCAGGAACTGACCTGACTACTGCTCCTAGTCACCTCCATCCTACTGTATCAGGACCTGACCCGTCTACTGCTCCTAGTCACCTCCATCCTACTGTATCAGGACCTGACCTGTCTACTGCTCCTAGTCACCTCCATCCTACTGTATCAGGACCTGACCTGACTACTGCTCCTAGTCACCTCCATCCTACTGTATCAGGACCTGACCTGTCTACTGCTCCTAGTCACCTCCATCCTACTGTATCAGGACCTGACCTGTCTACTGCTCCTAGTCACCTCCATCCTACTGTATCAGGACCTGACCCGACTACTGCTCCTAGTCACCTCCATCCTACTGTATCAGGACCTGACTACTGCTCTTAGTCAACTCCATCCTACTGTATCAGGACCTGACCTGTCTACCGCTCCTAGTCATCCTAATGTATCAGGACCTGACCTGACTACTGCTCCTAGTCACCTCCATCCTACTGTATCAGGACCTGACCTGTCTACTGCTCCTAGTCATCCTACTGTATCAGGACCTGACCTGTCTACTGCTCCTAGTCATCCTACTGTATCAGGACCTGACTCGACTACTGCTCCTAGTCATCCTACTGTATCAGGACCTGACCCGACTACTGCTCCTAGTCACCTCCATCCTACTGTATCAGGCCCTGACCTGACTACTGCTCCTAGTCACCTCCATCCTACTGTATCAGGACCTGACTACTGCTCCTAGTCACCTCCATCCTACTGTATCAGGACCTGTCTACTGCTCCTAGTCACCTCCATCCTACTGTATCAGGACCTGACCTGTCTACTGCTCCTAGTCACCTCCATCCTACTGTATCAGGACCTGACCTGACTACTGCTCCTAGTGACCTCCATCCTACTGTATCAGGACCTGACCTGTCTACTGCTCCTAGTCACCTCCATCGTACTGTGTCAGGACCTGACCTGTCTACTGCTCCTAGTCACCTCCATCCTACTGTATCAGGACCTGACCTGTCTACTGCTCCTAGTCACCTCCATCCTACTGTATCAGGACCTGACTACTGCTCCTAGTCACCTCCATCCTACTGTATCAGGACCTGACCTGACTACTGCTCCTAGTCACCTCCATCCTACTGTATCAGGACCTGACCTGACTACTGCTCCTAGTCACCTCCATCCTACTGTATCAGGACCTGACCTGTCTACTGCTCCTAGTCATCTCCATCCTACTGTATCAGGACCTGACCTGTCTACTGCTCCTAGTCAACTCCATCCTACTGTATCAGGACCTGACCTGACTACTGCTCCTAGTCACCTCCATCCTACTGTATCAGGACGTGACCTGTCTACTGCTCCTAGTCACCTCCATCCTACTGTATCAGGACCTGTCTACTGCTCCTAGTCACCTCCATCCTACTGTATCAGGACCTGACCTGTCTACTGCTCCTAGTCACCTCCATCCTACTGTATCAGGACCTGACTACTGCTCCTAGTCACCTCCATCCTACTGTATCAGGACCTAACTACTGCTCCTAGTCACCTCCATCCTACTGTATCAGGACCTGACCTGTCTACTGCTCCAAGTCACCTCCATCCTACTGTATCAGGACCTGACCTGTCTACTGCTCCTAGTCACCTCCATCCTACTGTATCAGGACCTGACCTGTCTACTGCTCCTAGTCACCTCCATCCTACTGTATCAGGACCTGACCTGACTACTGCTCCTAGTCACCTCCATCCTACTGTATCAGGACCTGACTACTGCTCCTAGTCACCTCCATCCTACTGTATCAGGACCTGACTACTGCTCCTAGTCACCTCCATCCTACTGTATCAGGACCTGACCTGAATACTGCTCCTAGTCACCTCCATCCTACTGTATCAGGACCTGAACTGTCTACTGCTCCTAGTCATCTCCATCCTACTGTATCAGGACCTGTACTGCTCCTAGTCACCTCCATCCTACTGTATCAGGACCTGACCTGTCTACTGCTCCTAGTCACCTCCATCCTACTGTATCAGGACCTGACCTGTCTACTGCTCCTAGTCACCTCCATCCTACTGTATCAGGACCTGACCTGAATACTGCTCCTAGTCACCTCCATCCTACTGTATAGGGACCTGAACTGTCTACTCCTCCTAGTCATCTCCATCCTACTGTATCAGGACCTGTACTGCTCCTAGTCACCTCCATCCTACTGTATCAGGACCTGACCTGTCTACTGCTCCTAGTCACCTCCATCCTACTGTATCAGGACCTGACCTGTCTACTGCTCCTAGTCACCTCCATTCTACTGTATCAGGACCTGACCTGTCTACTGCTCCTAGTCACCTCCATTCTACTGTATCAGGACCTGACCTGTCTACTGCTCCTAGTCACCTCCATCCTACTGTATCAGGACCTGACCTGTCTACTGCTCCTAGTCAACTCCATCCTACTGTATCAGGACCTGACCTGACTACTGCTCCTAGTCACCTCCATCCTACTGTATCAGGACCTGACCTGTCTACTGCTCCTAGTCACCTCCATCCTACTGTATCAGGACCTGACTACTGCTCCTAGTCACCTCCATCCTACTGTATCAGGACCTGACCTGACTACTGCTCCTAGTCACCTCCATCCTACTGTATCAGGACCTGACCTGTCTACTGCTCCTAGTCACCTCCATCCTACTGTATCAGGACCTGACCTGTCTACTGCTCCTAGTCACCTCCATCCTACTGTATCAGGACCTGACCTGTCTACTGCTCCTAGTCACCTCCATCCTACTGTATCAGGACCTGACCTGTCTACTGCTCCTAGTCACCTCCATCCTACTGTATAAGGACCTGACCTGTCTACTGCTCCTAGTCACCTCCATCCTACTGTATCAGGACCTGACTACTGCTCCTAGTCACCTCCATCCTACTGTATCAGGACCTGACTACTGCTCCTAGTCACCTCGATCCTACTGTATCAGGACCTGACTACTGCTCCTAGTCACCTCCATCCTACTGTATCAGGACCTGACTACTGCTCCTAGTCACCTCCATCCTACTGTATCAGGACCTGACTACTGCTCCTAGTCAACTCCATCCTACTGTATCAGGACCTGACTACTGCTCCTAGTCACCTCCATCCTACTGTATCAGGACCTGCACTGTCTACTGCTCCTAGTCACCTCCATCCTACTGTATCAGGACCTGACCTGTCTACTGCTCCTAGTCACCTCCATCCTACTGTATCAGGAACTGACCCGACTACTGCTCCTAGTCACCTCCATCCTACTGTATCAGGACCTGACCCGTCTACTGCTCCTAGTCACCTCCATCCTACTGTATCAGGACCTGACCCGTCTACTGCTCCTAGTCACCTCCATCCTACTGTATCAGGAACTGACCTGACTACTGCTCCTAGTCACCTCCATCCTACTGTATCAGGACCTGACCTGACTACTGCTCCTAGTCACCTCCATCCTACTGTATCAGGACCTGACCTGTCTACTGCTCCTAGTCACCTCCATCCTACTGTATCAGGACCTGACCTGACTACTGCTCCTAGTCACCTCCATCCTACTGTATCAGGACCTGACCTGTCTACTGCTCCTAGTCACCTCCATCCTACTGTATCAGGACCTGACCTGTCTACTGCTCCTAGTCACCTCTATCCTACTGTATCAGGACCTGACTACTGCTCCTAGTCACCTCCATCCTACTGTATCAGGACCTGACCTGACTACTGCTCCTAGTCACCTCCATCCTACTGTATCAGGATATGACCTGTCTACTGCTCCAAGTCACCTCCATCCTACTGTATCAGGACCTGACCTGTCTACTGCTCCTAGTCACCTCCATCCTACTGTATCAGGACCTGACCTGTCTACTGCTCCTAGTCACCTCCATCCTACTGTATCAGGACCTGACCTGTCTACTGCTCCTAGTCACCTCCATCCTACTGTATCAGGACCTGACTACTGCTCCTAGTCACCTCCATCCTACTGTATCAGGACCTGACCCGACTACTGCTCCTAGTCACCTCCATCCTACTGTATCAGGACCTGAACTGTCTACTGCTCCTAGTCATCCTAATGTATCAGGACCTGACCTGACTACTGCTCCTAGTCACCTCCATCCTACTGTATCAGGACCTGACCCGTCTACTGCTCCTAGTCACCTCCATCCTACTGTATCAGGACCTGACATGTCTACTGCTCCTAGTCACCTCCATCCTACTGTATCAGGACCTGACCTGACTACTGCTCCTAGTCACCTCCATCCTCCTGTATCAGGACCTGACCTGTCTACTGCTCCTAGTCATCTCCATCCTACTGTATCAGGAACTGACCTGACTACTGCTCCTAGTCACCTCCATCCTACTGTATCAGGACCTGACCCGTCTACTGCTCCTAGTCACCTCCATCCTACTGTATCAGGACCTGACCTGTCTACTGCTCCTAGTCACCTCCATCCTACTGTATCAGGACCTGACCTGACTACTGCTCCTAGTCACCTCCATCCTACTGTATCAGGACCTGACCTGTCTACTGCTCCTAGTCACCTCCATCCTACTGTATCAGGACCTGACCTGTCTACTGCTCCTAGTCACCTCCATCCTACTGTATCAGGAACTGACCCGACTACTGCTCCTAGTCACCTCCATCCTACTGTATCAGGACCTGACCCGTCTACTGCTCCTAGTCACCTCCATCCTACTGTATCAGGACCTGACCCGTCTACTGCTCCTAGTCACCTCCATCCTACTGTATCAGGAACTGACCTGACTACTGCTCCTAGTCACCTCCATCCTACTGTATCAGGACCTGACCTGACTACTGCTCCTAGTCACCTCCATCCTACTGTATCAGGACCTGACCTGTCTACTGCTCCTAGTCACCTCCATCCTACTGTATCAGGACCTGACCTGACTACTGCTCCTAGTCACCTCCATCCTACTGTATCAGGACCTGACCTGTCTACTGCTCCTAGTCACCTCCATCCTACTGTATCAGGACCTGACCTGTCTACTGCTCCTAGTCACCTCTATCCTACTGTATCAGGACCTGACTACTGCTCCTAGTCACCTCCATCCTACTGTATCAGGACCTGACCTGACTACTGCTCCTAGTCACCTCCATCCTACTGTATCAGGATATGACCTGTCTACTGCTCCAAGTCACCTCCATCCTACTGTATCAGGACCTGACCTGTCTACTGCTCCTAGTCACCTCCATCCTACTGTATCAGGACCTGACTACTGCTCCTAGTCACCTCCATCCTACTGTATCAGGACCTGACTACTGCTCCTAGTCACCTCCATCCTACTGTATCAGGACCTGACTACTGCTCCTAGTCACCTCCATCCTACTGTATCAGGACCTGACTACTGCTCCTAGTCACCTCCATCCTACTGTATCAGGACCTGACCCGACTACTGCTCCTAGTCACCTCCATCCTACTGTATCAGGACCTGAACTGTCTACTGCTCCTAGTCATCCTAATGTATCAGGACCTGACCTGACTACTGCTCCTAGTCACCTCCATCCTACTGTATCAGGACCTGACCCGTCTACTGCTCCTAGTCACCTCCATCCTACTGTATCAGGACCTGACATGTCTACTGCTCCTAGTCACCTCCATCCTACTGTATCAGGACCTGACCTGTCTACTGCTCCTAGTCATCTCCATCCTACTGTATCAGGAACTGACCTGACTACTGCTCCTAGTCACCTCCATCCTACTGTATCAGGACCTGACCCGTCTACTGCTCCTAGTCACCTCCATCCTACTGTATCAGGACCTGACCTGTCTACTGCTCCTAGTCACCTCCATCCTACTGTATCAGGACCTGACCTGACTACTGCTCCTAGTCACCTCCATCCTACTGTATCAGGACCTGACCTGTCTACTGCTCCTAGTCACCTCCATCCTACTGTATCAGGACCTGACCTGTCTACTGCTCCTAGTCACCTCCATCCTACTGTATCAGGACCTGACCCGACTACTGCTCCTAGTCACCTCCATCCTACTGTATCAGGACCTGACTACTGCTCTTAGTCAACTCCATCCTACTGTATCAGGACCTGACCTGTCTACCGCTCCTAGTCATCCTAATGTATCAGGACCTGACCTGACTACTGCTCCTAGTCACCTCCATCCTACTGTATCAGGACCTGACCTGTCTACTGCTCCTAGTCATCCTACTGTATCAGGACCTGACCTGTCTACTGCTCCTAGTCATCCTACTGTATCAGGACCTGACTCGACTACTGCTCCTAGTCATCCTACTGTATCAGGACCTGACCCGACTACTGCTCCTAGTCACCTCCATCCTACTGTATCAGGCCCTGACCTGACTACTGCTCCTAGTCACCTCCATCCTACTGTATCAGGACCTGACTACTGCTCCTAGTCACCTCCATCCTACTGTATCAGGACCTGTCTACTGCTCCTAGTCACCTCCATCCTACTGTATCAGGACCTGACCTGTCTACTGCTCCTAGTCACCTCCATCCTACTGTATCAGGACCTGACCTGACTACTGCTCCTAGTGACCTCCATCCTACTGTATCAGGACCTGACCTGTCTACTGCTCCTAGTCACCTCCATCGTACTGTGTCAGGACCTGACCTGTCTACTGCTCCTAGTCACCTCCATCCTACTGTATCAGGACCTGACCTGTCTACTGCTCCTAGTCACCTCCATCCTACTGTATCAGGACCTGACTACTGCTCCTAGTCACCTCCATCCTACTGTATCAGGACCTGACCTGACTACTGCTCCTAGTCACCTCCATCCTACTGTATCAGGACCTGACCTGACTACTGCTCCTAGTCACCTCCATCCTACTGTATCAGGACCTGACCTGTCTACTGCTCCTAGTCATCTCCATCCTACTGTATCAGGACCTGACCTGTCTACTGCTCCTAGTCAACTCCATCCTACTGTATCAGGACCTGACCTGACTACTGCTCCTAGTCACCTCCATCCTACTGTATCAGGACGTGACCTGTCTACTGCTCCTAGTCACCTCCATCCTACTGTATCAGGACCTGTCTACTGCTCCTAGTCACCTCCATCCTACTGTATCAGGACCTGACCTGTCTACTGCTCCTAGTCACCTCCATCCTACTGTATCAGGACCTGACTACTGCTCCTAGTCACCTCCATCCTACTGTATCAGGACCTAACTACTGCTCCTAGTCACCTCCATCCTACTGTATCAGGACCTGACCTGTCTACTGCTCCAAGTCACCTCCATCCTACTGTATCAGGACCTGACCTGTCTACTGCTCCTAGTCACCTCCATCCTACTGTATCAGGACCTGACCTGTCTACTGCTCCTAGTCACCTCCATCCTACTGTATCAGGACCTGACCTGTCTACTGCTCCTAGTCACCTCCATCCTACTGTATCAGGACCTGACTACTGCTCCTAGTCACCTCCATCCTACTGTATCAGGACCTAACTACTGCTCCTAGTCACCTCCATCCTACTGTATCAGGACCTGACCTGTCTACTGCTCCAAGTCACCTCCATCCTACTGTATCAGGACCTGACCTGTCTACTGCTCCTAGTCACCTCCATCCTACTGTATCAGGACCTGACCTGTCTACTGCTCCTAGTCACCTCCATCCTACTGTATCAGGACCTGACCTGACTACTGCTCCTAGTCACCTCCATCCTACTGTATCAGGACCTGACCTGTCTACTGCTCCTAGTCACCTCCATCCTACTGTATCAGGAACTGACCCGACTACTGCTCCTAGTCACCTCCATCCTACTGTATCAGGACCTGACCCGTCTACTGCTCCTAGTCACCTCCATCCTACTGTATCAGGACCTGACCCGTCTACTGCTCCTAGTCACCTCCATCCTACTGTATCAGGACCTGACCTGACTACTGCTCCTAGTCACCTCCATCCTACTGTATCAGGACCTGACCTGACTACTGCTCCTAGTCACCTCCATCCTACTGTATCAGGACCTGACCTGTCTACTGCTCCTAGTCACCTCCATCCTACTGTATCAGGACCTGACCTGACTACTGCTCCTAGTCACCTCCATCCTACTGTATCAGGACCTGACCTGTCTACTGCTCCTAGTCACCTCCATCCTACTGTATCAGGACCTGACCTGTCTACTGCTCCTAGTCACCTCTATCCTACTGTATCAGGACCTGACTACTGCTCCTAGTCACCTCCATCCTACTGTATCAGGACCTGACCTGACTACTGCTCCTAGTCACCTCCATCCTACTGTATCAGGATATGACCTGTCTACTGCTCCAAGTCACCTCCATCCTACTGTATCAGGACCTGACCTGTCTACTGCTCCTAGTCACCTCCATCCTACTGTATCAGGACCTGACTACTGCTCCTAGTCACCTCCATCCTACTGTATCAGGACCTGACTACTGCTCCTAGTCACCTCCATCCTACTGTATCAGGACCTGACTACTGCTCCTAGTCACCTCCATCCTACTGTATCAGGACCTGACCCGACTACTGCTCCTAGTCACCTCCATCCTACTGTATCAGGACCTGAACTGTCTACTGCTCCTAGTCATCCTAATGTATCAGGACCTGACCTGACTACTGCTCCTAGTCACCTCCATCCTACTGTATCAGGACCTGACCCGTCTACTGCTCCTAGTCACCTCCATCCTACTGTATCAGGACCTGACATGTCTACTGCTCCTAGTCACCTCCATCCTACTGTATCAGGACCTGACCTGACTACTGCTCCTAGTCACCTCCATCCTCCTGTATCAGGACCTCACCTGTCTACTGCTCCTAGTCATCTCCATCCTACTGTATCAGGAACTGACCTGACTACTGCTCCTAGTCACCTCCATCCTACTGTATCAGGACCTGACCCGTCTACTGCTCCTAGTCACCTCCATCCTACTGTATCAGGACCTGACCTGTCTACTGCTCCTAGTCACCTCCATCCTACTGTATCAGGACCTGACCTGACTACTGCTCCTAGTCACCTCCATCCTACTGTATCAGGACCTGACCTGTCTACTGCTCCTAGTCACCTCCATCCTACTGTATCAGGAACTGACCTGAATACTGCTCCTAGTCACCTCCATCCTACTGTATCAGAACCTGACCCGTCTACTGCTCCTAGTCACCTCCATCCTACTGTATCAGGACCTGACCTGTCTACTGCTCCTAGTCACCTCCATCCTACTGTATCAGGACCTGACCCGACTACTGCTCCTAGTCACCTCCATCCTACTGTATCAGGACCTGACCTGTCTACTGCTCCTAGTCACCTCCATCCTACTGTATCAGGAACTGACCTGACTACTGCTCCTAGTCACCTCCATCCTACTGTATCAGGACCTGACCCGTCTACTGCTCCTAGTCACCTCCATGCTACTGTATCAGGACCTGACCTGTCTACTGCTCCTAGTCACCTCCATCCTACTGTATCAGGACCTGACTACTGCTCTTAGTCAACTCCATCCTACTGTATCAGGACCTGACCTGTCTACCGCTCCTAGTCATCCTAATGTATCAGGACCTGACCTGACTACTGCTCCTAGTCACCTCCATCCTACTGTATCAGGACCTGACCTGTCTACTGCTCCTAGTCATCCTACTGTATCAGGACCTGACCTGTCTACTGCTCCTAGTCATCCTACTGTATCAGGACCTGACCCGACTACTGCTCCTAGTCATCCTACTGTATCAGGACCTGACCCGACTACTGCTCCTAGTCACCTCCATCCTACTGTATCAGGCCCTGACCTGACTACTGCTCCTAGTCACCTCCATCCTACTGTATCAGGACCTGACTACTGCTCCTAGTCACCTCCATCCTACTGTATCAGGACCTGTCTACTGCTCCTAGTCACCTCCATCCTACTGTATCAGGACCTGACCTGTCTACTGCTCCTAGTCACCTCCATCCTACTGTATCAGGACCTGACCTGACTACTGCTCCTAGTCACCTCCATCCTACTGTATCAGGACCTGACCTGTCTACTGCTCCTAGTCACCTCCATCCTACTGTATCAGGACCTGACCTGTCTACTGCTCCTAGTCACCTCCATCGTACTGTGTCAGGACCTGACCTGTCTACTGCTCCTAGTCACCTCCATCCTACTGTATCAGGACCTGACCTGTCTACTGCTCCTAGTCACCTCCATCCTACTGTATCAGGACCTGACTACTGCTCCTAGTCACCTCCATCCTACTGTATCAGGACCTGACCTGACTACTGCTCCTAGTCACCTCCATCCTACTGTATCAGGACCTGACCTGACTACTGCTCCTAGTCACCTCCATCCTACTGTATCAGGACCTGACCTGTCTACTGCTCCTAGTCATCTCCATCCTACTGTATCAGGACCTGACCTGTCTACTGCTCCTAGTCAACTCCATCCTACTGTATCAGGACCTGACCTGACTACTGCTCCTAGTCAACTCCATCCTACTGTATCAGGACGTGACCTGTCTACTGCTCCTAGTCACCTCCATCCTACTGTATCAGGACCTGTCTACTGCTCCTAGTCACCTCCATCCTACTGTATCAGGACCTGACCTGTCTACTGCTCCTAGTCACCTCCATCCTACTGTATCAGGACCTGACTACTGCTCCTAGTCACCTCCATCCTACTGTATCAGGACCTGACCTGTCTACTGCCCCAAGTCACCTCCATCCTACTGTATCAGGAACTGACCTGAATACTGCTCCTAGTCACCTCCATCCTACTGTATCAGGACCTGACCCGTCTACTGCTCCTAGTCACCTCCATCCTACTGTATCAGGACCTGACCTGTCTACTGCTCCTAGTCACCTCCATCCTACTGTATCAGGACCTGACCCGACTACTGCTCCTAGTCACCTCCATCCTACTGTATCAGGACCTGACCTGTCTACTGCTCCTAGTCACCTCCATCCTACTGTATCAGGAACTGACCTGACTACTGCTCCTAGTCACCTCCATCCTACTGTATCAGGACCTGACCCGTCTACTGCTCCTAGTCACCTCCATCCTACTGTATCAGGACCTGACCTGTCTACTGCTCCTAGTCACCTCCATCCTACTGTATCAGGACCTGACTACTGCTCTTAGTCAACTCCATCCTACTGTATCAGGACCTGACCTGTCTACCGCTCCTAGTCATCCTAATGTATCAGGACCTGACCTGACTACTGCTCCTAGTCACCTCCATCCTACTGTATCAGGACCTGACCTGTCTACTGCTCCTAGTCATCCTACTGTATCAGGACCTGACCTGTCTACTGCTCCTAGTCATCCTACTGTATCAGGACCTGACCCGACTACTGCTCCTAGTCATCCTACTGTATCAGGACCTGACCCGACTACTGCTCCTAGTCACCTCCATCCTACTGTATCAGGCCCTGACCTGACTACTGCTCCTAGTCACCTCCATCCTACTGTATCAGGACCTGACTACTGCTCCTAGTCACCTCCATCCTACTGTATCAGGACCTGTCTACTGCTCCTAGTCACCTCCATCCTACTGTATCAGGACCTGACCTGTCTACTGCTCCTAGTCACCTCCATCCTACTGTATCAGGACCTGACCTGACTACTGCTCCTAGTCACCTCCATCCTACTGTATCAGGACCTGACCTGTCTACTGCTCCTAGTCACCTCCATCCTACTGTATCAGGACCTGACCTGTCTACTGCTCCTAGTCACCTCCATCGTACTGTGTCAGGACCTGACCTGTCTACTGCTCCTAGTCACCTCCATCCTACTGTATCAGGACCTGACCTGTCTACTGCTCCTAGTCACCTCCATCCTACTGTATCAGGACCTGACTACTGCTCCTAGTCACCTCCATCCTACTGTATCAGGACCTGACCTGACTACTGCTCCTAGTCACCTCCATCCTACTGTATCAGGACCTGACCTGACTACTGCTCCTAGTCACCTCCATCCTACTGTATCAGGACCTGTCTACTGCTCCTAGTCACCTCCATCCTACTGTATCAGGACCTGACCTGTCTACTGCTCCTAGTCACCTCCATCCTACTGTATCAGGACCTGACCTGACTACTGCTCCTAGTCACCTCCATCCTACTGTATCAGGACCTGACCTGTCTACTGCTCCTAGTCACCTCCATCCTACTGTATCAGGACCTGACCTGTCTACTGCTCCTAGTCACCTCCATCGTACTGTGTCAGGACCTGACCTGTCTACTGCTCCTAGTCACCTCCATCCTACTGTATCAGGACCTGACCTGTCTACTGCTCCTAGTCACCTCCATCCTACTGTATCAGGACCTGACTACTGCTCCTAGTCACCTCCATCCTACTGTATCAGGACCTGACCTGACTACTGCTCCTAGTCACCTCCATCCTACTGTATCAGGACCTGACCTGACTACTGCTCCTAGTCACCTCCATCCTACTGTATCAGGACCTGACCTGTCTACTGCTCCTAGTCATCTCCATCCTACTGTATCAGGACCTGACCTGTCTACTGCTCCTAGTCAACTCCATCCTACTGTATCAGGACCTGACCTGACTACTGCTCCTAGTCAACTCCATCCTACTGTATCAGGACGTGACCTGTCTACTGCTCCTAGTCACCTCCATCCTACTGTATCAGGACCTGTCTACTGCTCCTAGTCACCTCCATCCTACTGTATCAGGACCTGACCTGTCTACTGCTCCTAGTCACCTCCATCCTACTGTATCAGGACCTGACTACTGCTCCTAGTCACCTCCATCCTACTGTATCAGGACCTGACCTGTCTACTGCCCCAAGTCACCTCCATCCTACTGTATCAGGACCTGACCTGTCTACTGCTCCTAGTCACCTCCATTCTACTGTATCAGGACCTGACCTGTCTACTGCTCCTAGTCACCTCCATCCTACTGTATCAGGACCTGACCTGTCTACTGCTCCTAGTCAACTCCATCCTACTGTATCAGGACCTGACCTGACTACTGCTCCTAGTCACCTCCATCCTACTGTATCAGGACCTGACCTGTCTACTGCTCCTAGTCACCTCCATCCTACTGTATCAGGACCTGACTACTGCTCCTAGTCACCTCCATCCTACTGTATCAGGACCTGACCTGACTACTGCTCCTAGTCACCTCCATCCTACTGTATCAGGACCTGACCTGTCTACTGCTCCTAGTCACCTCCATCCTACTGTATCAGGACCTGACCTGTCTACTGCTCCTAGTCACCTCCATCCTACTGTATCAGGACCTGACCTGTCTACTGCTCCTAGTCACCTCCATCCTACTGTATCAGGACCTGACCTGTCTACTGCTCCTAGTCACCTCCATCCTACTGTATAAGGACCTGACCTGTCTACTGCTCCTAGTCACCTCCATCCTACTGTATCAGGACCTGACTACTGCTCCTAGTCACCTCCATCCTACTGTATCAGGACCTGACTACTGCTCCTAGTCACCTCGATCCTACTGTATCAGGACCTGACTACTGCTCCTAGTCACCTCCATCCTACTGTATCAGGACCTGACTACTGCTCCTAGTCACCTCCATCCTACTGTATCAGGACCTGACTACTGCTCCTAGTCACCTCCATCCTACTGTATCAGGACCTGACTACTGCTCCTAGTCACCTCCATCCTACTGTATCAGGACCTGCACTGTCTACTGCTCCTAGTCATCTCCATCCTACTGTATCAGGACCTGACCTGTCTACTGCTCCTAGTCACCTCCATTCTACTGTATCAGGACCTGACCTGTCTACTGCTCCTAGTCACCTCCATTCTACTGTATAAGGACCTGACCTGTCTACTGCTCCTAGTCACCTCCATCCTACTGTATCAGGACCTGACCTGTCTACTGCTCCTAGTCACCTCCATCCTACTGTATCAGGACCTGACCTGACTACTGCTCCTAGTCACCTCCATCCTACTGTATCAGGACCTGACCTGTCTACTGCTCCTAGTCACCTCCATCCTACTGTATCAGGACCTGACCTGTCTACTGCTCCTAGTCACCTCCATCCTACTGTATCAGGAACTGACCCGACTACTGCTCCTAGTCACCTCCATCCTACTGTATCAGGACCTGACCCGTCTACTGCTCCTAGTCACCTCCATCCTACTGTATCAGGACCTGACCCGTCTACTGCTCCTAGTCACCTCCATCCTACTGTATCAGGAACTGACCTGACTACTGCTCCTAGTCACCTCCATCCTACTGTATCAGGACCTGACCTGACTACTGCTCCTAGTCACCTCCATCCTACTGTATCAGGACCTGACCTGTCTACTGCTCCTAGTCACCTCCATCCTACTGTATCAGGACCTGACCTGACTACTGCTCCTAGTCACCTCCATCCTACTGTATCAGGACCTGACCTGTCTACTGCTCCTAGTCACCTCCATCCTACTGTATCAGGACCTGACCTGTCTACTGCTCCTAGTCACCTCTATCCTACTGTATCAGGACCTGACTACTGCTCCTAGTCACCTCCATCCTACTGTATCAGGACCTGACCTGACTACTGCTCCTAGTCACCTCCATCCTACTGTATCAGGATATGACCTGTCTACTGCTCCAAGTCACCTCCATCCTACTGTATCAGGACCTGACCTGTCTACTGCTCCTAGTCACCTCCATCCTACTGTATCAGGACCTGACCTGTCTACTGCTCCTAGTCACCTCCATCCTACTGTATCAGGACCTGACCTGTCTACTGCTCCTAGTCACCTCCATCCTACTGTATCAGGACCTGACTACTGCTCCTAGTCACCTCCATCCTACTGTATCAGGACCTGACCCGACTACTGCTCCTAGTCACCTCCATCCTACTGTATCAGGACCTGAACTGTCTACTGCTCCTAGTCATCCTAATGTATCAGGACCTGACCTGACTACTGCTCCTAGTCACCTCCATCCTACTGTATCAGGACCTGACCCGTCTACTGCTCCTAGTCACCTCCATCCTACTGTATCAGGACCTGACATGTCTACTGCTCCTAGTCACCTCCATCCTACTGTATCAGGACCTGACCTGACTACTGCTCCTAGTCACCTCCATCCTCCTGTATCAGGACCTGACCTGTCTACTGCTCCTAGTCATCTCCATCCTACTGTATCAGGAACTGACCTGACTACTGCTCCTAGTCACCTCCATCCTACTGTATCAGGCCCTGACCTGACTACTGCTCCTAGTCACCTCCATCCTACTGTATCAGGACCTGACTACTGCTCCTAGTCACCTCCATCCTACTGTATCAGGACCTGTCTACTGCTCCTAGTCACCTCCATCCTACTGTATCAGGACCTGACCTGTCTACTGCTCCTAGTCACCTCCATCCTACTGTATCAGGACCTGACCTGACTACTGCTCCTAGTCACCTCCATCCTACTGTATCAGGACCTGACCTGTCTACTGCTCCTAGTCACCTCCATCCTACTGTATCAGGACCTGACCTGTCTACTGCTCCTAGTCACCTCCATCGTACTGTGTCAGGACCTGACCTGTCTACTGCTCCTAGTCACCTCCATCCTACTGTATCAGGACCTGACCTGTCTACTGCTCCTAGTCACCTCCATCCTACTGTATCAGGACCTGACTACTGCTCCTAGTCACCTCCATCCTACTGTATCAGGACCTGACCTGACTACTGCTCCTAGTCACCTCCATCCTACTGTATCAGGACCTGACCTGACTACTGCTCCTAGTCACCTCCATCCTACTGTATCAGGACCTGTCTACTGCTCCTAGTCACCTCCATCCTACTGTATCAGGACCTGACCTGTCTACTGCTCCTAGTCACCTCCATCCTACTGTATCAGGACCTGACCTGACTACTGCTCCTAGTCACCTCCATCCTACTGTATCAGGACCTGACCTGTCTACTGCTCCTAGTCACCTCCATCCTACTGTATCAGGACCTGACCTGTCTACTGCTCCTAGTCACCTCCATCGTACTGTGTCAGGACCTGACCTGTCTACTGCTCCTAGTCACCTCCATCCTACTGTATCAGGACCTGACCTGTCTACTGCTCCTAGTCACCTCCATCCTACTGTATCAGGACCTGACTACTGCTCCTAGTCACCTCCATCCTACTGTATCAGGACCTGACCTGACTACTGCTCCTAGTCACCTCCATCCTACTGTATCAGGACCTGACCTGACTACTGCTCCTAGTCACCTCCATCCTACTGTATCAGGACCTGACCTGTCTACTGCTCCTAGTCATCTCCATCCTACTGTATCAGGACCTGACCTGTCTACTGCTCCTAGTCAACTCCATCCTACTGTATCAGGACCTGACCTGACTACTGCTCCTAGTCAACTCCATCCTACTGTATCAGGACGTGACCTGTCTACTGCTCCTAGTCACCTCCATCCTACTGTATCAGGACCTGTCTACTGCTCCTAGTCACCTCCATCCTACTGTATCAGGACCTGACCTGTCTACTGCTCCTAGTCACCTCCATCCTACTGTATCAGGACCTGACTACTGCTCCTAGTCACCTCCATCCTACTGTATCAGGACCTGACCTGTCTACTGCCCCAAGTCACCTCCATCCTACTGTATCAGGACCTGACCTGTCTACTGCTCCTAGTCACCTCCATTCTACTGTATCAGGACCTGACCTGTCTACTGCTCCTAGTCACCTCCATCCTACTGTATCAGGACCTGACCTGTCTACTGCTCCTAGTCAACTCCATCCTACTGTATCAGGACCTGACCTGACTACTGCTCCTAGTCACCTCCATCCTACTGTATCAGGACCTGACCTGTCTACTGCTCCTAGTCACCTCCATCCTACTGTATCAGGACCTGACTACTGCTCCTAGTCACCTCCATCCTACTGTATCAGGACCTGACCTGACTACTGCTCCTAGTCACCTCCATCCTACTGTATCAGGACCTGACCTGTCTACTGCTCCTAGTCACCTCCATCCTACTGTATCAGGACCTGACCTGTCTACTGCTCCTAGTCACCTCCATCCTACTGTATCAGGACCTGACCTGTCTACTGCTCCTAGTCACCTCCATCCTACTGTATCAGGACCTGACCTGTCTACTGCTCCTAGTCACCTCCATCCTACTGTATAAGGACCTGACCTGTCTACTGCTCCTAGTCACCTCCATCCTACTGTATCAGGACCTGACTACTGCTCCTAGTCACCTCCATCCTACTGTATCAGGACCTGACTACTGCTCCTAGTCACCTCGATCCTACTGTATCAGGACCTGACTACTGCTCCTAGTCACCTCCATCCTACTGTATCAGGACCTGACTACTGCTCCTAGTCACCTCCATCCTACTGTATCAGGACCTGACTACTGCTCCTAGTCACCTCCATCCTACTGTATCAGGACCTGACTACTGCTCCTAGTCACCTCCATCCTACTGTATCAGGACCTGCACTGTCTACTGCTCCTAGTCATCTCCATCCTACTGTATCAGGACCTGACCTGTCTACTGCTCCTAGTCACCTCCATTCTACTGTATCAGGACCTGACCTGTCTACTGCTCCTAGTCACCTCCATTCTACTGTATAAGGACCTGACCTGTCTACTGCTCCTAGTCACCTCCATCCTACTGTATCAGGACCTGACCTGTCTACTGCTCCTAGTCACCTCCATCCTACTGTATCAGGACCTGACCTGACTACTGCTCCTAGTCACCTCCATCCTACTGTATCAGGACCTGACCTGTCTACTGCTCCTAGTCACCTCCATCCTACTGTATCAGGACCTGACCTGTCTACTGCTCCTAGTCACCTCCATCCTACTGTATCAGGAACTGACCCGACTACTGCTCCTAGTCACCTCCATCCTACTGTATCAGGACCTGACCCGTCTACTGCTCCTAGTCACCTCCATCCTACTGTATCAGGACCTGACCCGTCTACTGCTCCTAGTCACCTCCATCCTACTGTATCAGGAACTGACCTGACTACTGCTCCTAGTCACCTCCATCCTACTGTATCAGGACCTGACCTGACTACTGCTCCTAGTCACCTCCATCCTACTGTATCAGGACCTGACCTGTCTACTGCTCCTAGTCACCTCCATCCTACTGTATCAGGACCTGACCTGACTACTGCTCCTAGTCACCTCCATCCTACTGTATCAGGACCTGACCTGTCTACTGCTCCTAGTCACCTCCATCCTACTGTATCAGGACCTGACCTGTCTACTGCTCCTAGTCACCTCTATCCTACTGTATCAGGACCTGACTACTGCTCCTAGTCACCTCCATCCTACTGTATCAGGACCTGACCTGACTACTGCTCCTAGTCACCTCCATCCTACTGTATCAGGATATGACCTGTCTACTGCTCCAAGTCACCTCCATCCTACTGTATCAGGACCTGACCTGTCTACTGCTCCTAGTCACCTCCATCCTACTGTATCAGGACCTGACCTGTCTACTGCTCCTAGTCACCTCCATCCTACTGTATCAGGACCTGACCTGTCTACTGCTCCTAGTCACCTCCATCCTACTGTATCAGGACCTGACTACTGCTCCTAGTCACCTCCATCCTACTGTATCAGGACCTGACCCGACTACTGCTCCTAGTCACCTCCATCCTACTGTATCAGGACCTGAACTGTCTACTGCTCCTAGTCATCCTAATGTATCAGGACCTGACCTGACTACTGCTCCTAGTCACCTCCATCCTACTGTATCAGGACCTGACCCGTCTACTGCTCCTAGTCACCTCCATCCTACTGTATCAGGACCTGACATGTCTACTGCTCCTAGTCACCTCCATCCTACTGTATCAGGACCTGACCTGACTACTGCTCCTAGTCACCTCCATCCTCCTGTATCAGGACCTGACCTGTCTACTGCTCCTAGTCATCTCCATCCTACTGTATCAGGAACTGACCTGACTACTGCTCCTAGTCACCTCCATCCTACTGTATCAGGACCTGACCCGTCTACTGCTCCTAGTCACCTCCATCCTACTGTATCAGGACCTGACCTGTCTACTGCTCCTAGTCACCTCCATCCTACTGTATCAGGACCTGACCTGTCTACTGCTCCTAGTCACCTCCATCCTACTGTATCAGGACCTGACCTGTCTACTGCTCCTAGTCACCTCCATCCTACTGTATCAGGAACTGACCCGACTACTGCTCCTAGTCACCTCCATCCTACTGTATCAGGACCTGACCCGTCTACTGCTCCTAGTCACCTCCATCCTACTGTATCAGGACCTGACCCGTCTACTGCTCCTAGTCACCTCCATCCTACTGTATCAGGAACTGACCTGACTACTGCTCCTAGTCACCTCCATCCTACTGTATCAGGACCTGACCTGACTACTGCTCCTAGTCACCTCCATCCTACTGTATCAGGACCTGACCTGTCTACTGCTCCTAGTCACCTCCATCCTACTGTATCAGGACCTGACCTGACTACTGCTCCTAGTCACCTCCATCCTACTGTATCAGGACCTGACCTGTCTACTGCTCCTAGTCACCTCCATCCTACTGTATCAGGACTTGACCTGTCTACTGCTCCTAGTCACCTCTATCCTACTGTATCAGGACCTGACTACTGCTCCTAGTCACCTCCATCCTACTGTATCAGGACCTGACCTGACTACTGCTCCTAGTCACCTCCATCCTACTGTATCAGGATATGACCTGTCTACTGCTCCAAGTCACCTCCATCCTACTGTATCAGGACCTGACCTGTCTACTGCTCCTAGTCACCTCCATCCTACTGTATCAGGACCTGACTACTGCTCCTAGTCACCTCCATCCTACTGTATCAGGACCTGACTACTGCTCCTAGTCACCTCCATCCTACTGTATCAGGACCTGACTACTGCTCCTAGTCACCTCCATCCTACTGTATCAGGACCTGACTACTGCTCCTAGTCACCTCCATCCTACTGTATCAGGACCTGACCCGACTACTGCTCCTAGTCACCTCCATCCTACTGTATCAGGACCTGAACTGTCTACTGCTCCTAGTCATCCTAATGTATCAGGACCTGACCTGACTACTGCTCCTAGTCACCTCCATCCTACTGTATCAGGACCTGACCCGTCTACTGCTCCTAGTCACCTCCATCCTACTGTACCAGGACCTGACATGTCTACTGCTCCTAGTCACCTCCATCCTACTGTATCAGGACCTGACCTGTCTACTGCTCCTAGTCATCTCCATCCTACTGTATCAGGAACTGACCTGACTACTGCTCCTAGTCACCTCCATCCTACTGTATCAGGACCTGACCCGTCTACTGCTCCTAGTCACCTCCATCCTACTGTATCAGGACCTGACCTGTCTACTGCTCCTAGTCACCTCCATCCTACTGTATCAGGACCTGACCTGACTACTGCTCCTAGTCACCTCCATCCTACTGTATCAGGACCTGACCTGTCTACTGCTCCTAGTCACCTCCATCCTACTGTATCAGGACCTGACCTGTCTACTGCTCCTAGTCACCTCCATCCTACTGTATCAGGACCTGACCCGACTACTGCTCCTAGTCACCTCCATCCTACTGTATCAGGACCTGACTACTGCTCTTAGTCAACTCCATCCTACTGTATCAGGACCTGACCTGTCTACCGCTCCTAGTCATCCTAATGTATCAGGACCTGACCTGACTACTGCTCCTAGTCACCTCCATCCTACTGTATCAGGACCTGACCTGTCTACTGCTCCTAGTCATCCTACTGTATCAGGACCTGACCTGTCTACTGCTCCTAGTCATCCTACTGTATCAGGACCTGACTCGACTACTGCTCCTAGTCATCCTACTGTATCAGGACCTGACCCGACTACTGCTCCTAGTCACCTCCATCCTACTGTATCAGGCCCTGACCTGACTACTGCTCCTAGTCACCTCCATCCTACTGTATCAGGACCTGACTACTGCTCCTAGTCACCTCCATCCTACTGTATCAGGACCTGTCTACTGCTCCTAGTCACCTCCATCCTACTGTATCAGGACCTGACCTGTCTACTGCTCCTAGTCACCTCCATCCTACTGTATCAGGACCTGACCTGACTACTGCTCCTAGTGACCTCCATCCTACTGTATCAGGACCTGACCTGTCTACTGCTCCTAGTCACCTCCATCGTACTGTGTCAGGACCTGACCTGTCTACTGCTCCTAGTCACCTCCATCCTACTGTATCAGGACCTGACCTGTCTACTGCTCCTAGTCACCTCCATCCTACTGTATCAGGACCTGACTACTGCTCCTAGTCACCTCCATCCTACTGTATCAGGACCTGACCTGACTACTGCTCCTAGTCACCTCCATCCTACTGTATCAGGACCTGACCTGACTACTGCTCCTAGTCACCTCCATCCTACTGTATCAGGACCTGACCTGTCTACTGCTCCTAGTCATCTCCATCCTACTGTATCAGGACCTGACCTGTCTACTGCTCCTAGTCAACTCCATCCTACTGTATCAGGACCTGACCTGACTACTGCTCCTAGTCACCTCCATCCTACTGTATCAGGACGTGACCTGTCTACTGCTCCTAGTCACCTCCATCCTACTGTATCAGGACCTGTCTACTGCTCCTAGTCACCTCCATCCTACTGTATCAGGACCTGACCTGTCTACTGCTCCTAGTCACCTCCATCCTACTGTATCAGGACCTGACTACTGCTCCTAGTCACCTCCATCCTACTGTATCAGGACCTAACTACTGCTCCTAGTCACCTCCATCCTACTGTATCAGGACCTGACCTGTCTACTGCTCCAAGTCACCTCCATCCTACTGTATCAGGACCTGACCTGTCTACTGCTCCTAGTCACCTCCATCCTACTGTATCAGGACCTGACCTGTCTACTGCTCCTAGTCACCTCCATCCTACTGTATCAGGACCTGACCTGACTACTGCTCCTAGTCACCTCCATCCTACTGTATCAGGACCTGACCTGTCTACTGCTCCTAGTCACCTCCATCCTACTGTATCAGGACCTGACCTGTCTACTGCTCCTAGTCACCTCCATCCTACTGTATCAGGACCTGACCTGTCTACTGCTCCTAGTCACCTCCATCCTACTGTATCAGGAACTGACCCGACTACTGCTCCTAGTCACCTCCATCCTACTGTATCAGGACCTGACCCGTCTACTGCTCCTAGTCACCTCCATCCTACTGTATCAGGACCTGACCCGTCTACTGCTCCTAGTCACCTCCATCCTACTGTATCAGGAACTGACCTGACTACTGCTCCTAGTCACCTCCATCCTACTGTATCAGGACCTGACCTGACTACTGCTCCTAGTCACCTCCATCCTACTGTATCAGGACCTGACCTGTCTACTGCTCCTAGTCACCTCCATCCTACTGTATCAGGACCTGACCTGTCTACTGCTCCTAGTCACCTCTATCCTACTGTATCAGGACCTGACTACTGCTCCTAGTCACCTCCATCCTACTGTATCAGGACCTGACCTGACTACTGCTCCTAGTCACCTCCATCCTACTGTATCAGGATATGACCTGTCTACTGCTCCAAGTCACCTCCATCCTACTGTATCAGGACCTGACCTGTCTACTGCTCCTAGTCACCTCCATCCTACTGTATCAGGACCTGACTACTGCTCCTAGTCACCTCCATCCTACTGTATCAGGACCTGACTACTGCTCCTAGTCACCTCCATCCTACTGTATCAGGACCTGACTACTGCTCCTAGTCACCTCCATCCTACTGTATCAGGACCTGACCCGACTACTGCTCCTAGTCACCTCCATCCTACTGTATCAGGACCTGAACTGTCTACTGCTCCTAGTCATCCTAATGTATCAGGACCTGACCTGACTACTGCTCCTAGTCACCTCCATCCTACTGTATCAGGACCTGACCCGTCTACTGCTCCTAGTCACCTCCATCCTACTGTATCAGGACCTGACATGTCTACTGCTCCTAGTCACCTCCATCCTACTGTATCAGGACCTGACCTGACTACTGCTCCTAGTCACCTCCATCCTCCTGTATCAGGACCTGACCTGTCTACTGCTCCTAGTCATCTCCATCCTACTGTATCAGGAACTGACCTGACTACTGCTCCTAGTCACCTCCATCCTACTGTATCAGGACCTGACCCGTCTACTGCTCCTAGTCACCTCCATCCTACTGTATCAGGACCTGACCTGTCTACTGCTCCTAGTCACCTCCATCCTACTGTATCAGGACCTGACCTGACTACTGCTCCTAGTCACCTCCATCCTACTGTATCAGGACCTGACCTGACTACTGCTCCTAGTCACCTCCATCCTACTGTATCAGGATATGACCTGTCTACTGCTCCAAGTCACCTCCATCCTACTGTATCAGGACCTGACCTGTCTACTGCTCCTAGTCACCTCCATCCTACTGTATCAGGACCTGACCTGTCTACTGCTCCTAGTCACCTCCATCCTACTGTATCAGGACCTGACCTGTCTACTGCTCCTAGTCACCTCCATCCTACTGTATCAGGACCTGACTACTGCTCCTAGTCACCTCCATCCTACTGTATCAGGACCTGACCCGACTACTGCTCCTAGTCACCTCCATCCTACTGTATCAGGACCTGAACTGTCTACTGCTCCTAGTCATCCTAATGTATCAGGACCTGACCTGACTACTGCTCCTAGTCACCTCCATCCTACTGTATCAGGACCTGACCCGTCTACTGCTCCTAGTCACCTCCATCCTACTGTATCAGGACCTGACATGTCTACTGCTCCTAGTCACCTCCATCCTACTGTATCAGGACCTGACCTGACTACTGCTCCTAGTCACCTCCATCCTCCTGTATCAGGACCTCACCTGTCTACTGCTCCTAGTCATCTCCATCCTACTGTATCAGGAACTGACCTGACTACTGCTCCTAGTCACCTCCATCCTACTGTATCAGGACCTGACCCGTCTACTGCTCCTAGTCACCTCCATCCTACTGTATCAGGACCTGACCTGTCTACTGCTCCTAGTCACCTCCATCCTACTGTATCAGGACCTGACCTGACTACTGCTCCTAGTCACCTCCATCCTACTGTATCAGGACCTGACCTGTCTACTGCTCCTAGTCACCTCCATCCTACTGTATCAGGAACTGACCTGAATACTGCTCCTAGTCACCTCCATCCTACTGTATCAGGACCTGACCCGTCTACTGCTCCTAGTCACCTCCATCCTACTGTATCAGGACCTGACCTGTCTACTGCTCCTAGTCACCTCCATCCTACTGTATCAGGACCTGACCCGACTACTGCTCCTAGTCACCTCCATCCTACTGTATCAGGACCTGACCTGTCTACTGCTCCTAGTCACCTCCATCCTACTGTATCAGGAACTGACCTGACTACTGCTCCTAGTCACCTCCATCCTACTGTATCAGGACCTGACCCGTCTACTGCTCCTAGTCACCTCCATGCTACTGTATCAGGACCTGACCTGTCTACTGCTCCTAGTCACCTCCATCCTACTGTATCAGGACCTGACTACTGCTCTTAGTCAACTCCATCCTACTGTATCAGGACCTGACCTGTCTACCGCTCCTAGTCATCCTAATGTATCAGGACCTGACCTGACTACTGCTCCTAGTCACCTCCATCCTACTGTATCAGGACCTGACCTGTCTACTGCTCCTAGTCATCCTACTGTATCAGGACCTGACCTGTCTACTGCTCCTAGTCATCCTACTGTATCAGGACCTGACCCGACTACTGCTCCTAGTCATCCTACTGTATCAGGACCTGACCCGACTACTGCTCCTAGTCACCTCCATCCTACTGTATCAGGCCCTGACCTGACTACTGCTCCTAGTCACCTCCATCCTACTGTATCAGGACCTGACTACTGCTCCTAGTCACCTCCATCCTACTGTATCAGGACCTGTCTACTGCTCCTAGTCACCTCCATCCTACTGTATCAGGACCTGACCTGTCTACTGCTCCTAGTCACCTCCATCCTACTGTATCAGGACCTGACCTGACTACTGCTCCTAGTCACCTCCATCCTACTGTATCAGGACCTGACCTGTCTACTGCTCCTAGTCACCTCCATCCTACTGTATCAGGACCTGACCTGTCTACTGCTCCTAGTCACCTCCATCGTACTGTGTCAGGACCTGACCTGTCTACTGCTCCTAGTCACCTCCATCCTACTGTATCAGGACCTGACCTGTCTACTGCTCCTAGTCACCTCCATCCTACTGTATCAGGACCTGACTACTGCTCCTAGTCACCTCCATCCTACTGTATCAGGACCTGACCTGACTACTGCTCCTAGTCACCTCCATCCTACTGTATCAGGACCTGACCTGACTACTGCTCCTAGTCACCTCCATCCTACTGTATCAGGACCTGACCTGTCTACTGCTCCTAGTCATCTCCATCCTACTGTATCAGGACCTGACCTGTCTACTGCTCCTAGTCAACTCCATCCTACTGTATCAGGACCTGACCTGACTACTGCTCCTAGTCAACTCCATCCTACTGTATCAGGACGTGACCTGTCTACTGCTCCTAGTCACCTCCATCCTACTGTATCAGGACCTGTCTACTGCTCCTAGTCACCTCCATCCTACTGTATCAGGACCTGACCTGTCTACTGCTCCTAGTCACCTCCATCCTACTGTATCAGGACCTGACTACTGCTCCTAGTCACCTCCATCCTACTGTATCAGGACCTGACCTGTCTACTGCCCCAAGTCACCTCCATCCTACTGTATCAGGAACTGACCTGAATACTGCTCCTAGTCACCTCCATCCTACTGTATCAGGACCTGACCCGTCTACTGCTCCTAGTCACCTCCATCCTACTGTATCAGGACCTGACCTGTCTACTGCTCCTAGTCACCTCCATCCTACTGTATCAGGACCTGACCCGTCTACTGCTCCTAGTCACCTCCATCCTACTGTATCAGGACCTGACATGTCTACTGCTCCTAGTCACCTCCATCCTACTGTATCAGGACCTGACCTGACTACTGCTCCTAGTCACCTCCATCCTCCTGTATCAGGACCTCACCTGTCTACTGCTCCTAGTCATCTCCATCCTACTGTATCAGGAACTGACCTGACT
This sequence comes from Salmo salar, assembly GCF_965601325.2. Taxonomy (NCBI): domain Eukaryota; kingdom Metazoa; phylum Chordata; class Actinopteri; order Salmoniformes; family Salmonidae; genus Salmo; species Salmo salar. Next base: position 87,396,282 of record NC_138306.1, on the reverse strand, counting down.
ACTGCTCCTAGTCACCTCCATCCTACTGTATCAGGACCTGACCCGTCTACTGCTCCTAGTCACCTCCATCCTACTGTATCAGGACCTGACCTGTCTACTGCTCCTAGTCACCTCCATCCTACTGTATCAGGACCTGACCTGACTACTGCTCCTAGTCACCTCCATCCTACTGTATCAGGACCTGACCTGTCTACTGCTCCTAGTCACCTCCATCCTACTGTATCAGGAACTGACCTGAATACTGCTCCTAGTCACCTCCATCCTACTGTATCAGGACCTGACCCGTCTACTGCTCCTAGTCACCTCCATCCTACTGTATCAGGACCTGACCTGTCTACTGCTCCTAGTCACCTCCATCCTACTGTATCAGGACCTGACCCGACTACTGCTCCTAGTCACCTCCATCCTACTGTATCAGGACCTGACCTGTCTACTGCTCCTAGTCACCTCCATCCTACTGTATCAGGAACTGACCTGACTACTGCTCCTAGTCACCTCCATCCTACTGTATCAGGACCTGACCCGTCTACTGCTCCTAGTCACCTCCATGCTACTGTATCAGGACCTGACCTGTCTACTGCTCCTAGTCACCTCCATCCTACTGTATCAGGACCTGACTACTGCTCTTAGTCAACTCCATCCTACTGTATCAGGACCTGACCTGTCTACCGCTCCTAGTCATCCTAATGTATCAGGACCTGACCTGACTACTGCTCCTAGTCACCTCCATCCTACTGTATCAGGACCTGACCTGTCTACTGCTCCTAGTCATCCTACTGTATCAGGACCTGACCTGTCTACTGCTCCTAGTCATCCTACTGTATCAGGACCTGACCCGACTACTGCTCCTAGTCATCCTACTGTATCAGGACCTGACCCGACTACTGCTCCTAGTCACCTCCATCCTACTGTATCAGGCCCTGACCTGACTACTGCTCCTAGTCACCTCCATCCTACTGTATCAGGACCTGACTACTGCTCCTAGTCACCTCCATCCTACTGTATCAGGACCTGTCTACTGCTCCTAGTCACCTCCATCCTACTGTATCAGGACCTGACCTGTCTACTGCTCCTAGTCACCTCCATCCTACTGTATCAGGACCTGACCTGACTACTGCTCCTAGTCACCTCCATCCTACTGTATCAGGACCTGACCTGTCTACTGCTCCTAGTCACCTCCATCCTACTGTATCAGGACCTGACCTGTCTACTGCTCCTAGTCACCTCCATCGTACTGTGTCAGGACCTGACCTGTCTACTGCTCCTAGTCACCTCCATCCTACTGTATCAGGACCTGACCTGTCTACTGCTCCTAGTCACCTCCATCCTACTGTATCAGGACCTGACTACTGCTCCTAGTCACCTCCATCCTACTGTATCAGGACCTGACCTGACTACTGCTCCTAGTCACCTCCATCCTACTGTATCAGGACCTGACCTGACTACTGCTCCTAGTCACCTCCATCCTACTGTATCAGGACCTGACCTGTCTACTGCTCCTAGTCATCTCCATCCTACTGTATCAGGACCTGACCTGTCTACTGCTCCTAGTCAACTCCATCCTACTGTATCAGGACCTGACCTGACTACTGCTCCTAGTCAACTCCATCCTACTGTATCAGGACGTGACCTGTCTACTGCTCCTAGTCACCTCCATCCTACTGTATCAGGACCTGTCTACTGCTCCTAGTCACCTCCATCCTACTGTATCAGGACCTGACCTGTCTACTGCTCCTAGTCACCTCCATCCTACTGTATCAGGACCTGACTACTGCTCCTAGTCACCTCCATCCTACTGTATCAGGACCTGACCTGTCTACTGCCCCAAGTCACCTCCATCCTACTGTATCAGGAACTGACCTGAATACTGCTCCTAGTCACCTCCATCCTACTGTATCAGGACCTGACCCGTCTACTGCTCCTAGTCACCTCCATCCTACTGTATCAGGACCTGACCTGTCTACTGCTCCTAGTCACCTCCATCCTACTGTATCAGGACCTGACCCGACTACTGCTCCTAGTCACCTCCATCCTACTGTATCAGGACCTGACCTGTCTACTGCTCCTAGTCACCTCCATCCTACTGTATCAGGAACTGACCTGACTACTGCTCCTAGTCACCTCCATCCTACTGTATCAGGACCTGACCCGTCTACTGCTCCTAGTCACCTCCATCCTACTGTATCAGGACCTGACCTGTCTACTGCTCCTAGTCACCTCCATCCTACTGTATCAGGACCTGACTACTGCTCTTAGTCAACTCCATCCTACTGTATCAGGACCTGACCTGTCTACCGCTCCTAGTCATCCTAATGTATCAGGACCTGACCTGACTACTGCTCCTAGTCACCTCCATCCTACTGTATCAGGACCTGACCTGTCTACTGCTCCTAGTCATCCTACTGTATCAGGACCTGACCTGTCTACTGCTCCTAGTCATCCTACTGTATCAGGACCTGACCCGACTACTGCTCCTAGTCATCCTACTGTATCAGGACCTGACCCGACTACTGCTCCTAGTCACCTCCATCCTACTGTATCAGGCCCTGACCTGACTACTGCTCCTAGTCACCTCCATCCTACTGTATCAGGACCTGACTACTGCTCCTAGTCACCTCCATCCTACTGTATCAGGACCTGTCTACTGCTCCTAGTCACCTCCATCCTACTGTATCAGGACCTGACCTGTCTACTGCTCCTAGTCACCTCCATCCTACTGTATCAGGACCTGACCTGACTACTGCTCCTAGTCACCTCCATCCTACTGTATCAGGACCTGACCTGTCTACTGCTCCTAGTCACCTCCATCCTACTGTATCAGGACCTGACCTGTCTACTGCTCCTAGTCACCTCCATCGTACTGTGTCAGGACCTGACCTGTCTACTGCTCCTAGTCACCTCCATCCTACTGTATCAGGACCTGACTACTGCTCCTAGTCACCTCCATCCTACTGTATCAGGACCTGACCTGACTACTGCTCCTAGTCACCTCCATCCTACTGTATCAGGACCTGACCTGACTACTGCTCCTAGTCACCTCCATCCTACTGTATCAGGACCTGTCTACTGCTCCTAGTCACCTCCATCCTACTGTATCAGGACCTGACCTGTCTACTGCTCCTAGTCACCTCCATCCTACTGTATCAGGACCTGACCTGACTACTGCTCCTAGTCACCTCCATCCTACTGTATCAGGACCTGACCTGTCTACTGCTCCTAGTCACCTCCATCCTACTGTATCAGGACCTGACCTGTCTACTGCTCCTAGTCACCTCCATCGTACTGTGTCAGGACCTGACCTGTCTACTGCTCCTAGTCACCTCCATCCTACTGTATCAGGACCTGACCTGTCTACTGCTCCTAGTCACCTCCATCCTACTGTATCAGGACCTGACTACTGCTCCTAGTCACCTCCATCCTACTGTATCAGGACCTGACCTGACTACTGCTCCTAGTCACCTCCATCCTACTGTATCAGGACCTGACCTGACTACTGCTCCTAGTCACCTCCATCCTACTGTATCAGGACCTGACCTGTCTACTGCTCCTAGTCATCTCCATCCTACTGTATCAGGACCTGACCTGTCTACTGCTCCTAGTCAACTCCATCCTACTGTATCAGGACCTGACCTGACTACTGCTCCTAGTCAACTCCATCCTACTGTATCAGGACGTGACCTGTCTACTGCTCCTAGTCACCTCCATCCTACTGTATCAGGACCTGTCTACTGCTCCTAGTCACCTCCATCCTACTGTATCAGGACCTGACCTGTCTACTGCTCCTAGTCACCTCCATCCTACTGTATCAGGACCTGACTACTGCTCCTAGTCACCTCCATCCTACTGTATCAGGACCTGACCTGTCTACTGCCCCAAGTCACCTCCATCCTACTGTATCAGGACCTGACCTGTCTACTGCTCCTAGTCACCTCCATCCTACTGTATCAGGACCTGACCTGTCTACTGCTCCTAGTCACCTCCATCCTACTGTATCAGGACCTGACTACTGCTCCTAGTCACCTCCATCCTACTGTATCAGGACCTGACCTGTCTACCGCTCCTAGTCATCCTAATCTATCAGGACCTGACCTGACTACTGCTCCTAGTCACCTCCATCCTACTGTATCAGGACCTGACCTGTCTACTGCTCCTAGTCATCCTACTGTATCAGGACCTGACCTGTCTACTGCTCCTAGTCATCCTACTGTATCAGGACCTGACCCGACTACTGCTCCTAGTCATCCTACTGTATCAGGACCTGACCCGACTACTGCTCCTAGTCACCTCCATCCTACTGTATCAGGCCCTGACCTGACTACTGCTCCTAGTCACCTCCATCCTACTGTATCAGGACCTGACTACTGCTCCTAGTCACCTCCATCCTACTGTATCAGGACCTGACCTGTCTACTGCTCCTAGTCACCTCCATCCTACTGTATCAGGACCTGACCTGTCTACTGCTCCTAGTCACCTCCATCCTACTGTATCAGGACCTGACCTGTCTACTGCTCCTAGTCACCTCCATCGTACTGTGTCAGGACCTGACCTGTCTACTGCTCCTAGTCACCTCCATCCTACTGTATCAGGACCTGACCTGTCTACTGCTCCTAGTCACCTCCATTCTACTGTATCAGGACCTGACTACTGCTCCTAGTCACCTCCATCCTACTGTATCAGGACCTGACCTGACTACTGCTCCTAGTCACCTCCATCCTACTGTATCAGGACCTGACCTGACTACTGCTCCTAGTCACCTCCATCCTACTGTATCAGGACCTGACCTGTCTACTGCTCCTAGTCACCTCCATCCTACTGTATCAGGACCTGACTACTGCTCCTAGTCACCTCCATCCTACTGTATCAGGACCTGACTACTGCTCCTAGTCACCTCGATCCTACTGTATCAGGACCTGACTACTGCTCCTAGTCACCTCCATCCTACTGTATCAGGACCTGACTACTGCTCCTAGTCACCTCCATCCTACTGTATCAGGACCTGACTACTGCTCCTAGTCAACTCCATCCTACTGTATCAGGACCTGACTACTGCTCCTAGTCACCTCCATCCTACTGTATCAGGACCTGCACTGTCTACTGCTCCTAGTCATCTCCATCCTACTGTATCAGGACCTGACCTGTCTACTGCTCCTAGTCACCTCCATTCTACTGTATCAGGACCTGACCTGTCTACTGCTCCTAGTCACCTCCATTCTACTGTATCAGGACCTGACCTGTCTACTGCTCCTAGTCACCTCCATCCTACTGTATCAGGACCTGACCTGTCTACTGCTCCTAGTCACCTCCATCCTACTGTATCAGGAACTGACCTGACTACTGCTCCTAGTCACCTCCATCCTACTGTATCAGGACCTGACCCGTCTACTGCTCCTAGTCACCTCCATCCTACTGTATCAGGACCTGACCTGTCTACTGCTCCTAGTCACCTCCATCCTACTGTATCAGGACCTGACTACTGCTCTTAGTCAACTCCATCCTACTGTATCAGGACCTGACCTGTCTACCGCTCCTAGTCATCCTAATGTATCAGGACCTGACCTGACTACTGCTCCTAGTCACCTCCATCCTACTGTATCAGGACCTGACCTGTCTACTGCTCCTAGTCATCCTACTGTATCAGGACCTGACCTGTCTACTGCTCCTAGTCATCCTACTGTATCAGGACCTGACCCGACTACTGCTCCTAGTCATCCTACTGTATCAGGACCTGACCCGACTACTGCTCCTAGTCACCTCCATCCTACTGTATCAGGCCCTGACCTGACTACTGCTCCTAGTCACCTCCATCCTACTGTATCAGGACCTGACTACTGCTCCTAGTCACCTCCATCCTACTGTATCAGGACCTGTCTACTGCTCCTAGTCACCTCCATCCTACTGTATCAGGACCTGACCTGTCTACTGCTCCTAGTCACCTCCATCCTACTGTATCAGGACCTGACCTGACTACTGCTCCTAGTCACCTCCATCCTACTGTATCAGGACCTGACCTGTCTACTGCTCCTAGTCACCTCCATCCTACTGTATCAGGACCTGACCTGTCTACTGCTCCTAGTCACCTCCATCGTACTGTGTCAGGACCTGACCTGTCTACTGCTCCTAGTCACCTCCATCCTACTGTATCAGGACCTGACTACTGCTCCTAGTCACCTCCATCCTACTGTATCAGGACCTGACCTGACTACTGCTCCTAGTCACCTCCATCCTACTGTATCAGGACCTGACCTGACTACTGCTCCTAGTCACCTCCATCCTACTGTATCAGGACCTGTCTACTGCTCCTAGTCACCTCCATCCTACTGTATCAGGACCTGACCTGTCTACTGCTCCTAGTCACCTCCATCCTACTGTATCAGGACCTGACCTGACTACTGCTCCTAGTCACCTCCATCCTACTGTATCAGGACCTGACCTGTCTACTGCTCCTAGTCACCTCCATCCTACTGTATCAGGACCTGACCTGTCTACTGCTCCTAGTCACCTCCATCGTACTGTGTCAGGACCTGACCTGTCTACTGCTCCTAGTCACCTCCATCCTACTGTATCAGGACCTGACCTGTCTACTGCTCCTAGTCACCTCCATCCTACTGTATCAGGACCTGACTACTGCTCCTAGTCACCTCCATCCTACTGTATCAGGACCTGACCTGACTACTGCTCCTAGTCACCTCCATCCTACTGTATCAGGACCTGACCTGACTACTGCTCCTAGTCACCTCCATCCTACTGTATCAGGACCTGACCTGTCTACTGCTCCTAGTCATCTCCATCCTACTGTATCAGGACCTGACCTGTCTACTGCTCCTAGTCAACTCCATCCTACTGTATCAGGACCTGACCTGACTACTGCTCCTAGTCAACTCCATCCTACTGTATCAGGACGTGACCTGTCTACTGCTCCTAGTCACCTCCATCCTACTGTATCAGGACCTGTCTAATGCTCCTAGTCACCTCCATCCTACTGTATCAGGACCTGACCTGTCTACTGCTCCTAGTCACCTCCATCCTACTGTATCAGGACCTGACCTGTCTACTGCCCCAAGTCACCTCCATCCTACTGCATCAGGACCTGACCTGTCTACTGCCCCAAGTCACCTCCATCCTACTGTATCAGGACCTGACCTGTCTACTGCTCCTAGTCACCTCCATCCTACTGTATCAGGACCTGACCTGTCTACTGCTCCTAGTCACCTCCATCCTACTGTATCAGGACCTGACTACTGCTCCTAGTCACCTCCATCCTACTGTATCAGGACCTGACCTGTCTACCGCTCCTAGTCATCCTAATCTATCAGGACCTGACCTGACTACTGCTCCTAGTCACCTCCATCCTACTGTATCAGGACCTGACCTGTCTACTGCTCCTAGTCATCCTACTGTATCAGGACCTGACCTGTCTACTGCTCCTAGTCATCCTACTGTATCAGGACCTGACCCGACTACTGCTCCTAGTCATCCTACTGTATCAGGACCTGACCCGACTACTGCTCCTAGTCACCTCCATCCTACTGTATCAGGCCCTGACCTGACTACTGCTCCTAGTCACCTCCATCCTACTGTATCAGGACCTGACTACTGCTCCTAGTCACCTCCATCCTACTGTATCAGGACCTGACCTGTCTACTGCTCCTAGTCACCTCCATCCTACTGTATCAGGACCTGACCTGTCTACTGCTCCTAGTCACCTCCATCCTACTGTATCAGGACCTGACCTGTCTACTGCTCCTAGTCACCTCCATCGTACTGTGTCAGGACCTGACCTGTCTACTGCTCCTAGTCACCTCCATCCTACTGTATCAGGACCTGACCTGTCTACTGCTCCTAGTCACCTCCATTCTACTGTATCAGGACCTGACTACTGCTCCTAGTCACCTCCATCCTACTGTATCAGGACCTGACCTGACTACTGCTCCTAGTCACCTCCATCCTACTGTATCAGGACCTGACCTGACTACTGCTCCTAGTCACCTCCATCCTACTGTATCAGGACCTGACCTGTCTACTGCTCCTAGTCACCTCCATCCTACTGTATCAGGACCTGACTACTGCTCCTAGTCACCTCCATCCTACTGTATCAGGACCTGACTACTGCTCCTAGTCACCTCGATCCTACTGTATCAGGACCTGACTACTGCTCCTAGTCACCTCCATCCTACTGTATCAGGACCTGACTACTGCTCCTAGTCACCTCCATCCTACTGTATCAGGACCTGACTACTGCTCCTAGTCAACTCCATCCTACTGTATCAGGACCTGACTACTGCTCCTAGTCACCTCCATCCTACTGTATCAGGACCTGCACTGTCTACTGCTCCTAGTCATCTCCATCCTACTGTATCAGGACCTGACCTGTCTACTGCTCCTAGTCACCTCCATTCTACTGTATCAGGACCTGACCTGTCTACTGCTCCTAGTCACCTCCATTCTACTGTATCAGGACCTGACCTGTCTACTGCTCCTAGTCACCTCCATCCTACTGTATCAGGACCTGACCTGTCTACTGCTCCTAGTCACCTCCATCCTACTGTATCAGGACCTGACCTGACTACTGCTCCTAGTCACCTCCATCCTACTGTATCAGGACCTGACCTGTCTACTGCTCCTAGTCACCTCCATCCTACTGTATCAGGACCTGACCTGTCTACTGCTCCTAGTCACCTCCATCCTACTGTATCAGGAACTGACCCGACTACTGCTCCTAGTCACCTCCATCCTACTGTATCAGGACCTGACCCGTCTACTGCTCCTAGTCACCTCCATCCTACTGTATCAGGACCTGACCCGTCTACTGCTCCTAGTCACCTCCATCCTACTGTATCAGGAACTGACCTGACTACTGCTCCTAGTCACCTCCATCCTACTGTATCAGGACCTGACCTGACTACTGCTCCTAGTCACCTCCATCCTACTGTATCAGGACCTGACCTGTCTACTGCTCCTAGTCACCTCCATCCTACTGTATCAGGACCTGACCTGACTACTGCTCCTAGTCACCTCCATCCTACTGTATCAGGACCTGACCTGTCTACTGCTCCTAGTCACCTCCATCCTACTGTATCAGGACCTGACCTGTCTACTGCTCCTAGTCACCTCTATCCTACTGTATCAGGACCTGACTACTGCTCCTAGTCACCTCCATCCTACTGTATCAGGACCTGACCTGACTACTGCTCCTAGTCACCTCCATCCTACTGTATCAGGATCTGACCTGTCTACTGCTCCAAGTCACCTCCATCCTACTGTATCAGGACCTGACCTGTCTACTGCTCCTAGTCACCTCCATCCTACTGTATCAGGACCTGACCTGTCTACTGCTCCTAGTCACCTCCATCCTACTGTATCAGGACCTGACCTGTCTACTGCTCCTAGTCACCTCCATCCTACTGTATCAGGACCTGACTACTGCTCCTAGTCACCTCCATCCTACTGTATCAGGACCTGACCCGACTACTGCTCCTAGTCACCTCCATCCTACTGTATCAGGACCTGAACTGTCTACTGCTACTAGTCATCCTAATGTATCAGGACCTGACCTGACTACTGCTCCTAGTCACCTCCATCCTACTGTATCAGGACCTGACCCGTCTACTGCTCCTAGTCACCTCCATCCTACTGTATCAGGACCTGACATGTCTACTGCTCCTAGTCACCTCCATCCTACTGTATCAGGACCTGACCTGACTACTGCTCCTAGTCACCTCCATCCTCCTGTATCAGGACCTGACCTGTCTACTGCTCCTAGTCATCTCCATCCTACTGTATCAGGAACTGACCTGACTACTGCTCCTAGTCACCTCCATCCTACTGTATCAGGACCTGACCCGTCTACTGCTCCTAGTCACCTCCATCCTACTGTATCAGGACCTGACCTGTCTACTGCTCCTAGTCACCTCCATCCTACTGTATCAGGACCTGACCTGACTACTGCTCCTAGTCACCTCCATCCTACTGTATCAGGACCTGACCTGTCTACTGCTCCTAGTCACCTCCATCCTACTGTATCAGGAACTGACCTGAATACTGCTCCTAGTCACCTCCATCCTACTGTATCAGGACCTGACCCGTCTACTGCTCCTAGTCACCTCCATCCTACTGTATCAGGACCTGACCTGTCTACTGCTCCTAGTCACCTCCATCCTACTGTATCAGGACCTGACCCGACTACTGCTCCTAGTCACCTCCATCCTACTGTATCAGGACCTGACCTGTCTACTGCTCCTAGTCACCTCCATCCTACTGTATCAGGAACTAACCTGACTACTGCTCCTAGTCACCTCCATCCTACTGTATCAGGACCTGACCCGTCTACTGCTCCTAGTCACCTCCATCCTACTGTATCAGGACCTGACTACTGCTCCTAGTCACCTCCATCCTACTGTATCAGGACCTGACTACTGCTCCTAGTCACCTCGATCCTACTGTATCAGGACCTGACTACTGCTCCTAGTCACCTCCATCCTACTGTATCAGGACCTGACTACTGCTCCTAGTCACCTCCATCCTACTGTATCAGGACCTGACTACTGCTCCTAGTCAACTCCATCCTACTGTATCAGGACCTGACTACTGCTCCTAGTCACCTCCATCCTACTGTATCAGGACCTGCACTGTCTACTGCTCCTAGTCATCTCCATCCTACTGTATCAGGACCTGACCTGTCTACTGCTCCTAGTCACCTCCATTCTACTGTATCAGGACCTGACCTGTCTACTGCTCCTAGTCACCTCCATTCTACTGTATCAGGACCTGACCTGTCTACTGCTCCTAGTCACCTCCATCCTACTGTATCAGGACCTGACCTGTCTACTGCTCCTAGTCACCTCCATCCTACTGTATCAGGACCTGACCTGACTACTGCTCCTAGTCACCTCCATCCTACTGTATCAGGACCTGACCTGTCTACTGCTCCTAGTCACCTCCATCCTACTGTATCAGGACCTGACCTGTCTACTGCTCCTAGTCACCTCCATCCTACTGTATCAGGAACTGACCCGACTACTGCTCCTAGTCACCTCCATCCTACTGTATCAGGACCTGACCCGTCTACTGCTCCTAGTCACCTCCATCCTACTGTATCAGGACCTGACCCGTCTACTGCTCCTAGTCACCTCCATCCTACTGTATCAGGAACTGACCTGACTACTGCTCCTAGTCACCTCCATCCTACTGTATCAGGACCTGACCTGACTACTGCTCCTAGTCACCTCCATCCTACTGTATCAGGACCTGACCTGTCTACTGCTCCTAGTCACCTCCATCCTACTGTATCAGGACCTGACCTGACTACTGCTCCTAGTCACCTCCATCCTACTGTATCAGGACCTGACCTGTCTACTGCTCCTAGTCACCTCCATCCTACTGTATCAGGACCTGACCTGTCTACTGCTCCTAGTCACCTCTATCCTACTGTATCAGGACCTGACTACTGCTCCTAGTCACCTCCATCCTACTGTATCAGGACCTGACCTGACTACTGCTCCTAGTCACCTCCATCCTACTGTATCAGGATCTGACCTGTCTACTGCTCCAAGTCACCTCCATCCTACTGTATCAGGACCTGACCTGTCTACTGCTCCTAGTCACCTCCATCCTACTGTATCAGGACCTGACCTGTCTACTGCTCCTAGTCACCTCCATCCTACTGTATCAGGACCTGACCTGTCTACTGCTCCTAGTCACCTCCATCCTACTGTATCAGGACCTGACCTGTCTACTGCTCCTAGTCACCTCTATCCTACTGTATCAGGACCTGACTACTGCTCCTAGTCACCTCCATCCTACTGTATCAGGAACTGACCTGACTACTGCTCCTAGTCACCTCCATCCTACTGTATCAGGACCTGACCCGTCTACTGCTCCTAGTCACCTCCATCCTACTGTATCAGGACCTGACCTGTCTACTGCTCCTAGTCACCTCCATCCTACTGTATCAGGACCTGACCTGACTACTGCTCCTAGTCACCTCCATCCTACTGTATCAGGACCTGACCTGTCTACTGCTCCTAGTCACCTCCATCCTACTGTATCAGGACCTGACCTGTCTACTGCTCCTAGTCACCTCCATCCTACTGTATCAGGACCTGACTACTGCTCCTAGTCACCTCCATCCTACTGTATCAGGACCTGACCCGACTACTGCTCCTAGTCACCTCCATCCTACTGTATCAGGACCTGAACTGTCTACTGCTACTAGTCATCCTAATGTATCAGGACCTGACCTGACTACTGCTCCTAGTCACCTCCATCCTACTGTATCAGGACCTGACCCGTCTACTGCTCCTAGTCACCTCCATCCTACTGTATCAGGACCTGACATGTCTACTGCTCCTAGTCACCTCCATCCTACTGTATCAGGACCTGACCTGACTACTGCTCCTAGTCACCTCCATCCTCCTGTATCAGGACCTGACCTGTCTACTGCTCCTAGTCATCTCCATCCTACTGTATCAGGAACTGACCTGACTACTGCTCCTAGTCACCTCCATCCTACTGTATCAGGACCTGACCCGTCTACTGCTCCTAGTCACCTCCATCCTACTGTATCAGGACCTGACCTGTCTACTGCTCCTAGTCACCTCCATCCTACTGTATCAGGACCTGACCTGACTACTGCTCCTAGTCACCTCCATCCTACTGTATCAGGACCTGACCTGTCTACTGCTCCTAGTCACCTCCATCCTACTGTATCAGGAACTGACCTGAATACTGCTCCTAGTCACCTCCATCCTACTGTATCAGGACCTGACCCGTCTACTGCTCCTAGTCACCTCCATCCTACTGTATCAGGACCTGACCTGTCTACTGCTCCTAGTCACCTCCATCCTACTGTATCAGGACCTGACCCGACTACTGCTCCTAGTCACCTCCATCCTACTGTATCAGGACCTGACCTGTCTACTGCTCCTAGTCACCTCCATCCTACTGTATCAGGAACTAACCTGACTACTGCTCCTAGTCACCTCCATCCTACTGTATCAGGACCTGACCCGTCTACTGCTCCTAGTCACCTCCATCCTACTGTATCAGGACCTGACTACTGCTCCTAGTCACCTCCATCCTACTGTATCAGGACCTGACTACTGCTCCTAGTCACCTCGATCCTACTGTATCAGGACCTGACTACTGCTCCTAGTCACCTCCATCCTACTGTATCAGGACCTGACTACTGCTCCTAGTCACCTCCATCCTACTGTATCAGGACCTGACTACTGCTCCTAGTCAACTCCATCCTACTGTATCAGGACCTGACTACTGCTCCTAGTCACCTCCATCCTACTGTATCAGGACCTGCACTGTCTACTGCTCCTAGTCATCTCCATCCTACTGTATCAGGACCTGACCTGTCTACTGCTCCTAGTCACCTCCATTCTACTGTATCAGGACCTGACCTGTCTACTGCTCCTAGTCACCTCCATTCTACTGTATCAGGACCTGACCTGTCTACTGCTCCTAGTCACCTCCATCCTACTGTATCAGGACCTGACCTGTCTACTGCTCCTAGTCACCTCCATCCTACTGTATCAGGACCTGACCTGACTACTGCTCCTAGTCACCTCCATCCTACTGTATCAGGACCTGACCTGTCTACTGCTCCTAGTCACCTCCATCCTACTGTATCAGGACCTGACCTGTCTACTGCTCCTAGTCACCTCCATCCTACTGTATCAGGAACTGACCCGACTACTGCTCCTAGTCACCTCCATCCTACTGTATCAGGACCTGACCCGTCTACTGCTCCTAGTCACCTCCATCCTACTGTATCAGGACCTGACCCGTCTACTGCTCCTAGTCACCTCCATCCTACTGTATCAGGAACTGACCTGACTACTGCTCCTAGTCACCTCCATCCTACTGTATCAGGACCTGACCTGACTACTGCTCCTAGTCACCTCCATCCTACTGTATCAGGACCTGACCTGTCTACTGCTCCTAGTCACCTCCATCCTACTGTATCAGGACCTGACCTGACTACTGCTCCTAGTCACCTCCATCCTACTGTATCAGGACCTGACCTGTCTACTGCTCCTAGTCACCTCCATCCTACTGTATCAGGACCTGACCTGTCTACTGCTCCTAGTCACCTCTATCCTACTGTATCAGGACCTGACTACTGCTCCTAGTCACCTCCATCCTACTGTATCAGGACCTGACCTGACTACTGCTCCTAGTCACCTCCATCCTACTGTATCAGGATCTGACCTGTCTACTGCTCCAAGTCACCTCCATCCTACTGTATCAGGACCTGACCTGTCTACTGCTCCTAGTCACCTCCATCCTACTGTATCAGGACCTGACCTGTCTACTGCTCCTAGTCACCTCCATCCTACTGTATCAGGACCTGACCTGTCTACTGCTCCTAGTCACCTCCATCCTACTGTATCAGGACCTGACCTGTCTACTGCTCCTAGTCACCTCTATCCTACTGTATCAGGACCTGACTACTGCTCCTAGTCACCTCCATCCTACTGTATCAGGAACTGACCTGACTACTGCTCCTAGTCACCTCCATCCTACTGTATCAGGACCTGACCCGTCTACTGCTCCTAGTCACCTCCATCCTACTGTATCAGGACCTGACCTGTCTACTGCTCCTAGTCACCTCCATCCTACTGTATCAGGACCTGACCTGACTACTGCTCCTAGTCACCTCCATCCTACTGTATCAGGACCTGACCTGTCTACTGCTCCTAGTCACCTCCATCCTACTGTATCAGGAACTGACCTGAATACTGCTCCTAGTCACCTCCATCCTACTGTATCAGGACCTGACCCGTCTACTGCTCCTAGTCACCTCCATCCTACTGTATCAGGACCTGACCTGTCTACTGCTCCTAGTCACCTCCATCCTACTGTATCAGGACCTGACCCGACTACTGCTCCTAGTCACCTCCATCCTACTGTATCAGGACCTGACCTGTCTACTGCTCCTAGTCACCTCCATCCTACTGTATCAGGAACTGACCTGACTACTGCTCCTAGTCACCTCCATCCTACTGTATCAGGACCTGACCCGTCTACTGCTCCTAGTCACCTCCATCCTACTGTATCAGGACCTGACCTGTCTACTGCTCCTAGTCACCTCCATCCTACTGTATCAGGACCTGACTACTGCTCTTAGTCAACTCCATCCTACTGTATCAGGACCTGACCTGTCTACCGCTCCTAGTCATCCTAATGTATCAGGACCTGACCTGACTACTGCTCCTAGTCACCTCCATCCTACTGTATCAGGACCTGACCTGTCTACTGCTCCTAGTCATCCTACTGTATCAGGACCTGACCTGTCTACTGCTCCTAGTCATCCTACTGTATCAGGACCTGACCCGACTACTGCTCCTAGTCATCCTACTGTATCAGGACCTGACCCGACTACTGATCCTAGTCACCTCCATCCTACTGTATCAGGACCTGACTACTGCTCCTAGTCACCTCCATCCTACTGTATCAGGACCTGACTACTGCTCCTAGTCACCTCCATCCTACTGTATCAGGACCTGTCTACTGCTCCTAGTCACCTCCATCCTACTGTATCAGGACCTGACCTGTCTACTGCTCCTAGTCACCTCCATCCTACTGTATCAGGACCTGACCTGACTACTGCTCCTAGTCACCTCCATCCTACTGTATCAGGACCTGACCTGTCTACTGCTCCTAGTCACCTCCATCCTACTGTATCAGGACCTGACCTGTCTACTGCTCCTAGTCACCTCCATCGTACTGTGTCAGGACCTGACCTGTCTACTGCTCCTAGTCACCTCCATCCTACTGTATCAGGACCTGACCTGTCTACTGCTCCTAGTCACCTCCATCCTACTGTATCAGGACCTGACCTGACTACTGCTCCTAGTCACCTCCATCCTACTGTATCAGGACCTGACCTGACTACTGCTCCTAGTCACCTCCATCCTACTGTATCAGGACCTGACCTGACTACTGCTCCTAGTCACCTCCATCCTACTGTATCAGGACCTGACCTGTCTACTGCTCCTAGTCATCTCCATCCTACTGTATCAGGACCTGACCTGTCTACTGCTCCTAGTCAACTCCATCCTACTGTATCAGGACCTGACCTGACTACTGCTCCTAGTCAACTCCATCCTACTGTATCAGGACGTGACCTGTCTACTGCTCCTAGTCACCTCCATCCTACTGTATCAGGACCTGTCTACTGCTCCTAGTCACCTCCATCCTACTGTATCAGGACCTGACCTGTCTACTGCTCCTAGTCACCTCCATCCTACTGTATCAGGACCTGACTACTGCTCCTAGTCACCTCCATCCTACTGTATCAGGACCTGACCTGTCTACTGCTCCAAGTCACCTGCATCCTACTGTATCAGGAACTGACCTGAATACTGCTCCTAGTCACCTCCATCCTACTGTATCAGGACCTGACCCGTCTACTGCTCCTAGTCACCTCCATCCTACTGTATCAGGACCTGACCTGTCTACTGCTCCTAGTCACCTCCATCCTACTGTATCAGGACCTGACCCGACTACTGCTCCTAGTCACCTCCATCCTACTGTATCAGGACCTGACCTGTCTACTGCTCCTAGTCATCCTACTGTATCAGGACCTGACCTGTCTACTGCTCCTAGTCATCCTACTGTATCAGGACCTGACCCGACTACTGCTCCTAGTCATCCTACTGTATCAGGACCTGACCCGACTACTGCTCCTAGTCATCCTACTGTATCAGGACCTGACCCGACTACTGCTCCTAGTCACCTCCATCCTACTGTATCAGGCCCTGACCTGACTACTGCTCCTAGTCACCTCCATCCTACTGTATCAGGACCTGACTACTGCTCCTAGTCACCTCCATCCTACTGTATCAGGACCTGACCTGTCTACTGCTCCTAGTCACCTCCATCCTACTGTATCAGGACCTGACCTGTCTACTGCTCCTAGTCACCTCCATCCTACTGTATCAGGACCTGACCTGTCTACTGCTCCTAGTCACCTCCATCGTACTGTGTCAGGACCTGACCTGTCTACTGCTCCTAGTCACCTCCATCCTACTGTATCAGGACCTGACCTGTCTACTGCTCCTAGTCACCTCCATTCTACTGTATCAGGACCTGACTACTGCTCCTAGTCACCTCCATCCTACTGTATCAGGACCTGACCTGACTACTGCTCCTAGTCACCTCCATCCTACTGTATCAGGACCTGACCTGACTACTGCTCCTAGTCACCTCCATCCTACTGTATCAGGACCTGACCTGTCTACTGCTCCTAGTCACCTCCATCCTACTGTATCAGGACCTGACTACTGCTCCTAGTCACCTCCATCCTACTGTATCAGGACCTGACTACTGCTCCGAGTCACCTCGATCCTACTGTATCAGGACCTGACTACTGCTCCTAGTCACCTCCATCCTACTGTATCAGGACCTGACTACTGCTCCTAGTCACCTCCATCCTACTGTATCAGGACCTGACTACTGCTCCTAGTCAACTCCATCCTACTGTATCAGGACCTGACCTGTCTACTGCTCCTAGTCACCTCCATCCTACTGTATCAGGAACTGACCCGACTACTGCTCCTAGTCACCTCCATCCTACTGTATCAGGACCTGACCCGTCTACTGCTCCTAGTCACCTCCATCCTACTGTATCAGGACCTGACCCGTCTACTGCTCCTAGTCACTTCCATCCTACTGTATCAGGAACTGACCTGACTACTGCTCCTAGTCACCTCCATCCTACTGTATCAGGACCTGACCTGACTACTGCTCCTAGTCACCTCCATCCTACTGTATCAGGACCTGACCTGTCTACTGCTCCTAGTCACCTCCATCCTACTGTATCAGGACCTGACCTGACTACTGCTCCTAGTCACCTCCATCCTACTGTATCAGGACCTGACCTGTCTACTGCTCCTAGTCACCTCCATCCTACTGTATCAGGACCTGACCTGTCTACTGCTCCTAGTCACCTCTATCCTACTGTATCAGGACCTGACTACTGCTCCTAGTCACCTCCATCCTACTGTATCAGGACCTGACCTGACTACTGCTCCTAGTCACCTCCATCCTACTGTATCAGGATCTGACCTGTCTACTGCTCCAAGTCACCTCCATCCTACTGTATCAGGACCTGACCTGTCTACTGCTCCTAGTCACCTCCATCCTACTGTATCAGGACCTGACCTGTCTACTGCTCCTAGTCACCTCCATCCTACTGTATCAGGACCTGACCTGTCTACTGCTCCTAGTCACCTCCATCCTACTGTATCAGGACCTGACTACTGCTCCTAGTCACCTCCATCCTACTGTATCAGGACCTGACCCGACTACTGCTCCTAGTCACCTCCATCCTACTGTATCAGGATCTGAACTGTCTACTGCTCCTAGTCATCCTAATGTATCAGGACCTGACCTGACTACTGCTCCTAGTCACCTCCATCCTACTGTATCAGGACCTGACCCGTCTACTGCTCCTAGTCACCTCCATCCTACTGTATCAGGACCTGACATGTCTACTGCTCCTAGTCACCTCCATCCTACTGTATCAGGACCTGACCTGACTACTGCTCCTAGTCACCTCCATCCTCCTGTATCAGGACCTGACCTGTCTACTGCTCCTAGTCATCTCCATCCTACTGTATCAGGAACTGACCTGACTACTGCTCCTAGTCACCTCCATCCTACTGTATCAGGACCTGACCCGTCTACTGCTCCTAGTCACCTCCATCCTACTGTATCAGGACCTGACCTCTCTACTGCTCCTAGTCACCTCCATCCTACTGTATCAGGACCTGACCTGACTACTGCTCCTAGTCACCTCCATCCTACTGTATCAGGACCTGACCTGTCTACTGCTCCTAGTCACCTCCATCCTACTGTATCAGGAACTGACCTGAATACTGCTCCTAGTCACCTCCATCCTACTGTATCAGGACCTGACCCGTCTACTGCTCCTAGTCACCTCCATCCTACTGTATCAGGACCTGACCTGTCTACTGCTCCTAGTCACCTCCATCCTACTGTATCAGGACCTGACCCGACTACTGCTCCTAGTCACCTCCATCCTACTGTATCAGGACCTGACCTGTCTACTGCTCCTAGTCATCCTACTGTATCAGGACCTGACCCGACTACTGCTCCTAGTCATCCTACTGTATCAGGACCTGACCCGACTACTGCTCCTAGTCATCCTACTGTATCAGGACCTGACCCGACTACTGCTCCTAGTCACCTCCATCCTACTGTATCAGGCCCTGACCTGACTACTGCTCCTAGTCACCTCCATCCTACTGTATCAGGACCTGACTACTGCTCCTAGTCACCTCCATCCTACTGTATCAGGACCTGACCTGTCTACTGCTCCTAGTCACCTCCATCCTACTGTATCAGGACCTGACCTGTCTACTGCTCCTAGTCACCTCCATCCTACTGTATCAGGACCTGACCTGTCTACTGCTCCTAGTCACCTCCATCGTACTGTGTCAGGACCTGACCTGTCTACTGCTCCTAGTCACCTCCATCCTACTGTATCAGGACCTGACCTGTCTACTGCTCCTAGTCACCTCCATTCTACTGTATCAGGACCTGACTACTGCTCCTAGTCACCTCCATCCTACTGTATCAGGACCTGACCTGACTACTGCTCCTAGTCACCTCCATCCTACTGTATCAGGACCTGACCTGACTACTGCTCCTAGTCACCTCCATCCTACTGTATCAGGACCTGACCTGTCTACTGCTCCTAGTCACCTCCATCCTACTGTATCAGGACCTGACTACTGCTCCTAGTCACCTCCATCCTACTGTATCAGGACCTGACTACTGCTCCGAGTCACCTCGATCCTACTGTATCAGGACCTGACTACTGCTCCTAGTCACCTCCATCCTACTGTATCAGGACCTGACTACTGCTCCTAGTCACCTCCATCCTACTGTATCAGGACCTGACTACTGCTCCTAGTCAACTCCATCCTACTGTATCAGGACCTGACTACTGCTCCTAGTCACCTCCATCCTACTGTATCAGGACCTGCACTGTCTACTGCTCCTAGTCATCTCCATCCTACTGTATCAGGACCTGACCTGTGTACTGCTCCTAGTCACCTCCATTCTACTGTATCAGGACCTGACCTGTCTACTGCTCCTAGTCACCTCCATTCTACTGTATCAGGACCTGAACTGTCTACTGCTCCTAGTCACCTCCATCCTACTGTATCAGGACCTGACCTGTCTACTGCTCCTAGTCACCTCCATCCTACTGTATCAGGACCTGACCTGACTACTGCTCCTAGTCACCTCCATCCTACTGTATCAGGACCTGACCTGTCTACTGCTCCTAGTCACCTCCATCCTACTGTATCAGGACCTGACCTGTCTACTGCTCCTAGTCACCTCCATCCTACTGTATCAGGAACTGACCCGACTACTGCTCCTAGTCACCTCCATCCTACTGTATCAGGACCTGACCCGTCTACTGCTCCTAGTCACCTCCATCCTACTGTATCAGGACCTGACCCGTCTACTGCTCCTAGTCACTTCCATCCTACTGTATCAGGAACTGACCTGACTACTGCTCCTAGTCACCTCCATCCTACTGTATCAGGACCTGACCTGACTACTGCTCCTAGTCACCTCCATCCTACTGTATCAGGACCTGACCTGTCTACTGCTCCTAGTCACCTCCATCCTACTGTATCAGGACCTGACCTGACTACTGCTCCTAGTCACCTCCATCCTACTGTATCAGGACCTGACCTGTCTACTGCTCCTAGTCACCTCCATCCTACTGTATCAGGACCTGACCTGTCTACTGCTCCTAGTCACCTCCATCCTACTGTATCAGGACCTGACTACTGCTCCTAGTCACCTCCATCCTACTGTATCAGGACCTGACCCGACTACTGCTCCTAGTCACCTCCATCCTACTGTATCAGGATCTGAACTGTCTACTGCTCCTAGTCATCCTAATGTATCAGGACCTGACCTGACTACTGCTCCTAGTCACCTCCATCCTACTGTATCAGGACCTGACCCGTCTACTGCTCCTAGTCACCTCCATCCTACTGTATCAGGACCTGACATGTCTACTGCTCCTAGTCACCTCCATCCTACTGTATCAGGACCTGACCTGACTACTGCTCCTAGTCACCTCCATCCTCCTGTATCAGGACCTGACCTGTCTACTGCTCCTAGTCATCTCCATCCTACTGTATCAGGAACTGACCTGACTACTGCTCCTAGTCACCTCCATCCTACTGTATCAGGACCTGACCCGTCTACTGCTCCTAGTCACCTCCATCCTACTGTATCAGGACCTGACCTGTCTACTGCTCCTAGTCACCTCCATCCTACTGTATCAGGACCTGACCCGACTACTGCTCCTAGTCACCTCCATCCTACTGTATCAGGACCTGACCTGTCTACTGCTCCTAGTCACCTCCATCCTACTGTATCAGGAACTGACCTGACTACTGCTCCTAGTCACCTCCATCCTACTGTATCAGGACCTGACCCGTCTACTGCTCCTAGTCACCTCCATCCTACTGTATCAGGACCTGACCTGTCTACTGCTCCTAGTCACCTCCATCCTACTGTATCAGGACCTGACTACTGCTCTTAGTCAACTCCATCCTACTGTATCAGGACCTGACCTGTCTACCGCTCCTAGTCATCCTAATGTATCAGGACCTGACCTGACTACTGCTCCTAGTCACCTCCATCCTACTGTATCAGGACCTGACCTGTCTACTGCTCCTAGTCATCCTACTGTATCAGGACCTGACCTGTCTACTGCTCCTAGTCATCCTACTGTATCAGGACCTGACCCGACTACTGCTCCTAGTCATCCTACTGTATCAGGACCTGACCCGACTACTGCTCCTAGTCACCTCCATCCTACTGTATCAGGCCCTGACCTGACTACTGCTCCTAGTCACCTCCATCCTACTGTATCAGGACCTGACTACTGCTCCTAGTCACCTCCATCCTACTGTATCAGGACCTGTCTACTGCTCCTAGTCACCTCCATCCTACTGTATCAGGACCTGACCTGTCTACTGCTCCTAGTCACCTCCATCCTACTGTATCAGGACCTGACCTGACTACTGCTCCTAGTCACCTCCATCCTACTGTATCAGGACCTGACCTGTCTACTGCTCCTAGTCACCTCCATCCTACTGTATCAGGACCTGACCTGTCTACTGCTCCTAGTCACCTCCATCGTACTGTGTCAGGACCTGACCTGTCTACTGCTCCTAGTCACCTCCATCCTACTGTATCAGGACCTGACCTGTCTACTGCTCCTAGTCACCTCCATCCTACTGTATCAGGACCTGACTACTGCTCCTAGTCACCTCCATCCTACTGTATCAGGACCTGACCTGACTACTGCTCCTAGTCACCTCCATCCTACTGTATCAGGACCTGACCTGACTACTGCTCCTAGTCACCTCCATCCTACTGTATCAGGACCTGACCTGTCTACTGCTCCTAGTCATCTCCATCCTACTGTATCAGGACCTGACCTGTCTACTGCTCCTAGTCAACTCCATCCTACTGTATCAGGACCTGACCTGACTACTGCTCCTAGTCAACTCCATCCTACTGTATCAGGACCTGACCTGTCTACTGCTCCTAGTCACCTCCATCCTACTGTATCAGGACCTGTCTACTGCTCCTAGTCACCTCCATCCTACTGTATCAGGACCTGACCTGTCTACTGCTCCTAGTCACCTCCATCCTACTGTATCAGGACCTGACTACTGCTCCTAGTCACCTCCATCCTACTGTATCAGGACCTGACCTGTCTACTGCTCCAAGTCACCTCCATCCTACTGTATCAGGACCTGACCTGTCTACTGCTCCTAGTCACCTCCATCCTACTGTATCAGGACCTGACCTGTCTACTGCTCCTAGTCACCTCCATCCTACTGTATCAGGACCTGACTACTGCTCCTAGTCACCTCCATCCTACTGTATCAGGACCTGACCTGTCTACCGCTCCTAGTCATCCTAATGTATCAGGACCTGACCTGACTACTGCTCCTAGTCACCTCCATCCTACTGTATCAGGACCTGACCTGTCTACTGCTCCTAGTCATCCTACTGTATCAGGACCTGACCTGTCTACTGCTCCTAGTCATCCTACTGTATCAGGACCTGACCCGACTACTGCTCCTAGTCATCCTACTGTATCAGGACCTGACCCGACTACTGCTCCTAGTCACCTCCATCCTACTGTATCAGGCCCTGACCTGACTACTGCTCCTAGTCACCTCCATCCTACTGTATCAGGACCTGACTACTGCTCCTAGTCACCTCCATCCTACTGTATCAGGACCTGAACTGACTACTGCTCCTAGTCATCTCCATCCTACTGTATCAGGACCTGACCTGTCTACTGCTCCTAGTCACCTCCATCCTACTGTATCAGGACCTGACCTGTCTACTGCTCCTAGTCACCTCCATTCTACTGTATCAGGACCTGACCTGTCTACTGCTCCTAGTCACCTCCATCCTACTGTATCAGGACCTGACCTGTCTACTGCTCCTAGTCACCTCCATCCTACTGTATCAGGACCTGACCTGACTACTGCTCCTAGTCACCTCCATCCTACTGTATCAGGACGTGACCTGTCTACTGCTCCTAGTCACCTCCATCCTACTGTATCAGGACCTGTCTACTGCTCCTAGTCACCTCCATCCTACTGTATCAGGACCTGACCTGTCTACTGCTCCTAGTCACCTCCATCCTACTGTATCAGGACCTGACTACTGCTCCTAGTCACCTCCATCCTACTGTATCAGGACCTAACTACTGCTCCTAGTCACCTCCATCCTACTGTATCAGGACCTGACCTGTCTACTGCTCCAAGTCACCTCCATCCTACTGTATCAGGACCTGACCTGTCTACTGCTCCTAGTCACCTCCATCCTACTGTATCAGGACCTGACCTGTCTACTGCTCCTAGTCACCTCCATCCTACTGTATCAGGACCTGACTACTGCTCCTAGTCACCTCCATCCTACTGTATCAGGACCTGACCTGTCTACCGCTCCTAGTCATCCTACTGTATCAGGACCTGACCTGTCTACTGCTCCTAGTCACCTCCATCCTACTGTATCAGGACCTGACCTGTCTACTGCTCCTAGTCACCTCCATCCTACTGTATCAGGACCTGACCTGTCTACTGCTCCTAGTCACCTCCATCCTACTGTATCAGGACCTGACCTGTCTACTGCTCCTAGTCACCTCCATCCTACTGTATCAGGACCTGACCTGTCTACTGCTCCTAGTCACCTCCATCCTACTGTATCAGGACCTGACCTGTCTACTGCTCCTAGTCACCTCCATCCTACTGTATCAGGACCTGACCAGTCTACTGCTCCTAGTCACCTCCATCCTACTGTATCAGGACCTGACCCGTCTACTGCTCCTAGTCACCTCCATCCTACTGTATCAGGACCTGACCCGTCTACTGCTCCTAGTCATCTCCATCCTACTGTATCAGGACCTGAACTGTCTACTGCTCCTAGTCATCTCCATCCTACTGTATCAGGACCTGCACTGCTCCTAGTCACCTCCATCCTACTGTATCAGGACCTGACCTGTCTACTGCTCCTAGTCACCTCCATCCTACTGTATCAGGACCTGACTACTGCTCCTAGTCACCTCCATCCTACTGTATCAGGACCTGACCTGAATACTGCTCCTAGTCACCTCCATCCTACTGTATCAGGACCTGAACTGTCTACTGCTCCTAGTCATCTCCATCCTACTGTATCAGGACCTGTACTGCTCCTAGTCACCTCCATCCTACTGTATCAGGACCTGACCTGTCTACTGCTCCTAGTCACCTCCATCCTACTGTATCAGGACCTGACCTGTCTACTGCTCCTAGTCACCTCCATCCTACTGTATCAGGACCTGACCTGAATACTGCTCCTAGTCACCTCCATCCTACTGTATCAGGACCTGAACTGTCTACTGCTCCTAGTCATCTCCATCCTACTGTATCAGGACCTGTACTGCTCCTAGTCACCTCCATCCTACTGTATCAGGACCTGACCTGTCTACTGCTCCTAGTCACCTCCATCCTACTGTATCAGGACCTGACCTGTCTACTGCTCCTAGTCACCTCCATTCTACTGTATCAGGACCTGACCTGTCTACTGCTCCTAGTCACCTCCATTCTACTGTATCAGGACCTGACCTGTCTACTGCTCCTAGTCACCTCCATCCTACTGTATCAGGACCTGACCTGTCTACTGCTCCTAGTCAACTCCATCCTACTGTATCAGGACCTGACCTGACTACTGCTCCTAGTCACCTCCATCCTACTGTATCAGGACCTGACTACTGCTCCTAGTCACCTCCATCCTACTGTATCAGGACCTGACTACTGCTCCTAGTCACCTCCATCCTACTGTATCAGGACCTGACCTGACTACTGCTCCTAGTCACCTCCATCCTACTGTATCAGGACCTGACCTGTCTACTGCTCCTAGTCACCTCCATCCTACTGTATCAGGACCTGACCTGTCTACTGCTCCTAGTCACCTCCATCCTACTGTATCAGGACCTGACCTGTCTACTGCTCCTAGTCACCTCCATCCTACTGTATCAGGACCTGACCTGTCTACTGCTCCTAGTCACCTCCATCCTACTGTATCAGGACCTGACCTGTCTACTGCTCCTAGTCACCTCCATCCTACTGTATCAGGACCTGACTACTGCTCCTAGTCACCTCCATCCTACTGTATCAGGACCTGACTACTGCTCCTAGTCACCTCGATCCTACTGTATCAGGACCTGACCTGTCTACTGCTCCTAGTCACCTCCATCCTACTGTATCAGGACCTGACCTGTCTACTGCTCCTAGTCAACTCCATTCTACTGTATCAGGACCTGACCTGACTACTGCTCCTAGTCACCTCCATCCTACTGTATCAGGACCTGACCTGTCTACTGCTCCTAGTCACCTCCATCCTACTGTATCAGGACCTGACTACTGCTCCTAGTCACCTCCATCCTACTGTATCAGGACCTGACCTGACTACTGCTCCTAGTCACCTCCATCCTACTGTATCAGGACCTGACCTGTCTACTGCTCCTAGTCACCTCCATCCTACTGTATCAGGACCTGACCTGTCTACTGCTCCTAGTCACCTCCATCCTACTGTATCAGGACCTGACCTGTCTACTGCTCCTAGTCACCTCCATCCTACTGTATCAGGACCTGACCTGTCTACTGCTCCTAGTCACCTCCATCCTACTGTATCAGGACCTGACCTGTCTACTGCTCCTAGTCACCTCCATCCTACTGTATCAGGACCTGACTACTGCTCCTAGTCACCTCCATCCTACTGTATCAGGACCTGACTACTGCTCCTAGTCACCTCGATCCTACTGTATCAGGACCTGACTACTGCTCCTAGTCACCTCCATCCTACTGTATCAGGACCTGACTACTGCTCCTAGTCACCTCCATCCTACTGTATCAGGACCTGACTACTGCTCCTAGTCAACTCCATCCTACTGTATCAGGACCTGACTACTGCTCCTAGTCACCTCCATCCTACTGTATCAGGACCTGCACTGTCTACTGCTCCTAGTCATCTCCATCCTACTGTATCAGGACCTGACCTGTCTACTGCTCCTAGTCACCTCCATTCTACTGTATCAGGACCTGACCTGTCTACTGCTCCTAGTCACCTCCATTCTACTGTATCAGGACCTGACCTGTCTACTGCTCCTAGTCACCTCCATCCTACTGTATCAGGACCTGACCTGTCTACTGCTCCTAGTCACCTCCATCCTACTGTATCAGGACCTGACCTGACTACTGCTCCTAGTCACCTCCATCCTACTGTATCAGGACCTGACCTGTCTACTGCTCCTAGTCACCTCCATCCTACTGTATCAGGACCTGACCTGTCTACTGCTCCTAGTCACCTCCATCCTACTGTATCAGGAACTGACCCGACTACTGCTCCTAGTCACCTCCATCCTACTGTATCAGGACCTGACCCGTCTACTGCTCCTAGTCACCTCCATCCTACTGTATCAGGACCTGACCCGTCTACTGCTCCTAGTCACCTCCATCCTACTGTATCAGGAACTGACCTGACTACTGCTCCTAGTCACCTCCATCCTACTGTATCAGGACCTGAACTGACTACTGCTCCTAGTCACCTCCATCCTACTGTATCAGGACCTGACTACTGCTCCTAGTCACCTCCATCCTACTGTATCAGGACCTGACCCGACTACTGCTCCTAGTCACCTCCATCCTACTGTATCAGGACCTGAACTGTCTACTGCTCCTAGTCATCCTAATGTATCAGGACCTGACCTGACTACTGCTCCTAGTCACCTCCATCCTACTGTATCAGGACCTGACCCGTCTACTGCTCCTAGTCACCTCCATCCTACTGTATCAGGACCTGACATGTCTACTGCTCCTAGTCACCTCCATCCTACTGTATCAGGACCTGACCTGACTACTGCTCCTAGTCACCTCCATCCTACTGTATCAGGACCTGACCTGTCTACTGCTCCTAGTCACCTCCATCCTACTGTATCAGGACCTGACCTGACTACTGCTCCTAGTCACCTCCATCCTACTGTATCAGGACCTGACCCGTCTACTGCTCCTAGTCACCTCTATCCTACTGTATCAGGACCTGACCCGTCTACTGCTCCTAGTCACCTCCATCCTACTGTATCAGGACCTGACCCGTCTACTGCTCCTAGTCACCTCCATCCTACTGTATCAGGACCTGACCCGTCTACTGCTCCTAGTCACCTCCATCCTACTGTATCAGGACCTGAATACTGCTCCTAGTCACCTCCATCCTACTGTATCAGGACCTGACCCGACTACTGCTCCTAGTCACCTCCATCCTACTGTATCAGGACCTGACCTGTCTACTGCTCCTAGTCACCTCCATCCTACTGTATCAGGAACTGACCTGACTACTGCTCCTAGTCACCTCCATCCTACTGTATCAGGACCTGACCCGTCTACTGCTCCTAGTCACCTCCATCCTACTGTATCAGGACCTGACCTGTCTACTGCTCCTAGTCACCTCCATCCTACTGTATCAGGACCTGACTACTGCTCCTAGTCACCTCCATCCTACTGTATCAGGACCTGACTACTGCTCCTAGTCACCTCGATCCTACTGTATCAGGACCTGACCTGTCTACTGCTCCTAGTCACCTCCATCCTACTGTATCAGGACCTGACCTGTCTACTGCTCCTAGTCAACTCCATCCTACTGTATCAGGACCTGACCTGACTACTGCTCCTAGTCACCTCCATCCTACTGTATCAGGACCTGACCTGTCTACTGCTCCTAGTCACCTCCATCCTACTGTATCAGGACCTGACTACTGCTCCTAGTCACCTCCATCCTACTGTATCAGGACCTGACCTGACTACTGCTCCTAGTCACCTCCATCCTACTGTATCAGGACCTGACCTGTCTACTGCTCCTAGTCACCTCCATCCTACTGTATCAGGACCTGACCTGTCTACTGCTCCTAGTCACCTCCATCCTACTGTATCAGGACCTGACCTGTCTACTGCTCCTAGTCACCTCCATCCTACTGTATCAGGACCTGACCTTTCTACTGCTCCTAGTCACCTCCATCCTACTGTATCAGGACCTGACTACTGCTCCTAGTCACCTCCATCCTACTGTATCAGGACCTGACTACTGCTCCTAGTCACCTCGATCCTACTGTATCAGGACCTGACTACTGCTCCTAGTCACCTCCATCCTACTGTATCAGGACCTGACTACTGCTCCTAGTCACCTCCATCCTACTGTATCAGGACCTGACTACTGCTCCTAGTCAACTCCATCCTACTGTATCAGGACCTGACTACTGCTCCTAGTCACCTCCATCCTACTGTATCAGGACCTGCACTGTCTACTGCTCCTAGTCATCTCCATCCTACTGTATCAGGACCTGACCTGTCTACTGCTCCTAGTCACCTCCATTCTACTGTATCAGGACCTGACCTGTCTACTGCTCCTAGTCACCTCCATTCTACTGTATCAGGACCTGACCTGTCTACTGCTCCTAGTCACCTCCATCCTACTGTATCAGGACCTGACCTGTCTACTGCTCCTAGTCACCTCCATCCTACTGTATCAGGACCTGACCTGACTACTGCTCCTAGTCACCTCCATCCTACTGTATCAGGACCTGACCTGTCTACTGCTCCTAGTCACCTCCATCCTACTGTATCAGGACCTGACCTGTCTACTGCTCCTAGTCACCTCCATCCTACTGTATCAGGAACTGACCCGACTACTGCTCCTAGTCACCTCCATCCTACTGTATCAGGACCTGACCCGTCTACTGCTCCTAGTCACCTCCATCCTACTGTATCAGGACCTGACCCGTCTACTGCTCCTAGTCACCTCCATCCTACTGTATCAGGAACTGACCTGACTACTGCTCCTAGTCACCTCCATCCTACTGTATCAGGACCTGACCTGACTACTGCTCCTAGTCACCTCCATCCTACTGTATCAGGACCTGACCTGTCTACTGCTCCTAGTCACCTCCATCCTACTGTATCAGGACCTGACCTGACTACTGCTCCTAGTCACCTCCATCCTACTGTATCAGGATCTGACCTGTCTACTGCTCCAAGTCACCTCCATCCTACTGTATCAGGACCTGACCTGTCTACTGCTCCTAGTCACCTCCATCCTACTGTATCAGGACCTGACCTGTCTACTGCTCCTAGTCACCTCCATCCTACTGTATCAGGACCTGACCTGTCTACTGCTCCTAGTCACCTCCATCCTACTGTATCAGGACCTGACTACTGCTCCTAGTCACCTCCATCCTACTGTATCAGGACCTGACCCGACTACTGCTCCTAGTCACCTCCATCCTACTGTATCAGGACCTGAACTGTCTACTGCTCCTAGTCATCCTAATGTATCAGGACCTGACCTGACTACTGCTCCTAGTCACCTCCATCCTACTGTATCAGGACCTGACCTGTCTACTGCTCCTAGTCACCTCCATCCTACTGTATCAGGACCTGACTACTGCTCCTAGTCACCTCCATCCTACTGTATCAGGACCTGACCTGTCTACTGCTCCTAGTCACCTCCATCCTACTGTATCAGGACCTGACCTGACTACTGCTCCTAGTCACCTCCATCCTACTGTATCAGGACCTGACCCGTCTACTGCTCCTAGTCACCTCCATCCTACTGTATCAGGACCTGACCCGTCTACTGCTCCTAGTCACCTCCATCCTACTGTATCAGGACCTGACCCGTCTACTGCTCCTAGTCACCTCCATCCTACTGTATCAGGACCTGACCCGTCTACTGCTCCTAGTCACCTCCATCCTACTGTATCAGGACCTGACTACTGCTCCTAGTCACCTCCATCCTACTGTATCAGGACCTGACCCGACTACTGCTCCTAGTCACCTCCATCCTACTGTATCAGGACCTGACCTGTCTACTGCTCCTAGTCACCTCCATCCTACTGTATCAGGACCTGACCTGACTACTGCTCCTAGTCACCTCCATCCTACTGTATCAGGACCTGAACTGTCTACTGCTCCTAGTCACCTCCATCCTACTGTATCAGGACCTGAACTGTCTACTGCTCCTAGTCACCTCCATTCTACTGTATCCGGACCTGACCTGTCTACTGCTCCTAGTCACCTCCATCCTACTGTATCAGGACCTGACCTGACTACTGCTCCTAGTCACCTCCATCCTACTGTATCAGGACCTGACCTGTCTACTGCTCCTAGTCACCTCCATCCTACTGTATCAGGAACTGACCCGACTACTGCTCCTAGTCACCTCCATCCTACTGTATCAGGACCTGACCCGTCTACTGCTCCTAGTCACCTCCATCCTACTGTATCAGGACCTGACCTGTCTACTGCTCCTAGTCACCTCCATCCTACTGTATCAGGACCTGAGTACTGCTCCTAGTCACCTCCATCCTACTGTATCAGGACCTGACTACTGCTCCTAGTCACCTCCATCCTACTGTATCAGGACCTGACTACTGCTCCTAGTCACCTCCATCCTACTGTATCAGGACCTGACTACTGCTCCTAGTCACCTCCATCCTACTGTATCAGGACCTGACTACTGCTCCTAGTCACCTCCATCCTACTGTATCAGGACCTGACTACTGCTCCTAGTCACCTCCATCCTACTGTATCAGGACCTGACTACTGCTCCTAGTCACCTCCATCCTACTGTATCAGGACCTGACTACTGCTCCTAGTCAACTCCATCCTACTGTATCAGGACCTGACCTGACTACTGCTCCTAGTCACCTCCATCCTACTGTATCAGGACCTGACCTGTCTACTGCTCCTAGTCACCTCCATCCTACTGTATCAGGACCTGACTACTGCTCCTAGTCACCTCCATCCTACTGTATCAGGACCTGACCCGACTACTGCTCCTAGTCAACTCCATCCTACTGTATCAGGACCTGACCCGTCTACTGCTCCTAGTCAACTCCATCCTACTGTATCAGGACCTGACATGTCTACTGCTCCTAGTCACCTCCATCCTACTGTATCAGGACCTGACCTGACTACTGCTCCTAGTCACCTCCATCCTACTGTATCAGGACCTGACCTGTCTACTGCTCCTAGTCACCTCCATCCTACTGTATCAGGACCTGACCTGACTACTGCTCCTAGTCACCTCCATCCTACTGTATCAGGACCTGACCCGTCTACTGCTCCTAGTCACCTCTATCCTACTGTATCAGGACCTGACCCGTCTACTGCTCCTAGTCACCTCCATCCTACTGTATCAGGACCTGACCCGTCTACTGCTCCTAGTCACCTCCATCCTACTGTATCAGGACCTGACCCGTCTACTGCTCCTAGTCACCTCCATCCTACTGTATCAGGACCTGACCCGACTACTGCTCCTAGTCACCTCCATCCTACTGTATCAGGACCTGACCCGACTACTGCTCCTAGTCACCTCCATCCTACTGTATCAGGACCTGACCTGACTACTCCTCCTAGTCACCTCCATCCTACTGTATCAGGACCTGACCTGACTACTGCTCCTAGTCACCTCCATCCTACTGTATCAGGACCTGACCTGTCTACTGCTCCTAGTCATCTCCATCCTACTGTATCAGGACCTGACCTGTCTACTGCTCCTAGTCAACTCCATCCTACTGTATCAGGACCTGACCTGACTACTGCTCCTAGTCAACTCCATCCTACTGTATCAGGACGTGACCTGTCTACTGCTCCTAGTCACCTCCATCCTACTGTATCAGGACCTGTCTACTGCTCCTAGTCACCTCCATCCTACTGTATCAGGACCTGACCTGTCTACTGCTCCTAGTCACCTCCATCCTACTGTATCAGGACCTGACTACTGCTCCTAGTCACCTCCATCCTACTGTATCAGGACCTGACCTGTCTACTGCTCCAAGTCACCTCCATCCTACTGTATCAGGACCTGACCTGTCTACTGCTCCTAGTCACCTCCATCCTACTGTATCAGGACCTGACCTGTCTACTGCTCCTAGTCACCTCCATCCTACTGTATCAGGACCTGACTACTGCTCCTAGTCACCTCCATCCTACTGTATCAGGACCTGACCTGTCTACCGCTCCTAGTCATCCTAATGTATCAGGACCTGACCTGACTACTGCTCCTAGTCACCTCCATCCTACTGTATCAGGACCTGACCTGTCTACTGCTCCTAGTCATCCTACTGTATCAGGACCTGACCTGTCTACTGCTCCTAGTCATCCTACTGTATCAGGACCTGACCCGACTACTGCTCCTAGTCATCCTACTGTATCAGGACCTGACCCGACTACTGCTCCTAGTCACCTCCATCCTACTGTATCAGGCCCTGACCTGACTACTGCTCCTAGTCACCTCCATCCTACTGTATCAGGACCTGACTACTGCTCCTAGTCACCTCCATTCTACTGTATCAGGCCCTGACCTGACTACTGCTCCTAGTCACCTCCATCCTACTGTATCAGGACCTGAACTGACTACTGCTCCTAGTCATCTCCATCCTACTGTATCAGGACCTGACCCGTCTACTGCTCCTAGTCACCTCTATCCTACTGTATCAGGACCTGACCCGTCTACTGCTCCTAGTCACCTCCATCCTACTGTATCAGGACCTGACCCGTCTACTGCTCCTAGTCACCTCCATCCTACTGTATCAGGACCTGACCCGTCTACTGCTCCTAGTCACCTCCATCCTACTGTATCAGGACCTGAATACTGCTCCTAGTCACCTCCATCCTACTGTATCAGGACCTGACCCGACTACTGCTCCTAGTCACCTCCATCCTACTGTATCAGGACCTGACCTGTCTACTGCTCCTAGTCACCTCCATCCTACTGTATCAGGAACTGACCTGACTACTGCTCCTAGTCACCTCCATCCTACTGTATCAGGACCTGACCCGTCTACTGCTCCTAGTCACCTCCATCCTACTGTATCAGGACCTGACCTGTCTACTGCTCCTAGTCACCTCCATCCTACTGTATCAGGACCTGACTACTGCTCCTAGTCACCTCCATCCTACTGTATCAGGACCTGACTACTGCTCCTAGTCACCTCGATCCTACTGTATCAGGACCTGACCTGTCTACTGCTCCTAGTCACCTCCATCCTACTGTATCAGGACCTGACCTGTCTACTGCTCCTAGTCAACTCCATCCTACTGTATCAGGACCTGACCTGACTACTGCTCCTAGTCACCTCCATCCTACTGTATCAGGACCTGACCTGTCTACTGCTCCTAGTCACCTCCATCCTACTGTATCAGGACCTGACTACTGCTCCTAGTCACCTCCATCCTACTGTATCAGGACCTGACCTGACTACTGCTCCTAGTCACCTCCATCCTACTGTATCAGGACCTGACCTGTCTACTGCTCCTAGTCACCTCCATCCTACTGTATCAGGACCTGACCTGTCTACTGCTCCTAGTCACCTCCATCCTACTGTATCAGGACCTGACCTGTCTACTGCTCCTAGTCACCTCCATCCTACTGTATCAGGACCTGACCTTTCTACTGCTCCTAGTCACCTCCATCCTACTGTATCAGGACCTGACTACTGCTCCTAGTCACCTCCATCCTACTGTATCAGGACCTGACTACTGCTCCTAGTCACCTCGATCCTACTGTATCAGGACCTGACTACTGCTCCTAGTCACCTCCATCCTACTGTATCAGGACCTGACTACTGCTCCTAGTCACCTCCATCCTACTGTATCAGGACCTGACTACTGCTCCTAGTCAACTCCATCCTACTGTATCAGGACCTGACTACTGCTCCTAGTCACCTCCATCCTACTGTATCAGGACCTGCACTGTCTACTGCTCCTAGTCATCTCCATCCTACTGTATCAGGACCTGACCTGTCTACTGCTCCTAGTCACCTCCATTCTACTGTATCAGGACCTGACCTGTCTACTGCTCCTAGTCACCTCCATTCTACTGTATCAGGACCTGACCTGTCTACTGCTCCTAGTCACCTCCATCCTACTGTATCAGGACCTGACCTGTCTACTGCTCCTAGTCACCTCCATCCTACTGTATCAGGACCTGACCTGACTACTGCTCCTAGTCACCTCCATCCTACTGTATCAGGACCTGACCTGTCTACTGCTCCTAGTCACCTCCATCCTACTGTATCAGGACCTGACCTGTCTACTGCTCCTAGTCACCTCCATCCTACTGTATCAGGAACTGACCCGACTACTGCTCCTAGTCACCTCCATCCTACTGTATCAGGACCTGACCCGTCTACTGCTCCTAGTCACCTCCATCCTACTGTATCAGGACCTGACCCGTCTACTGCTCCTAGTCACCTCCATCCTACTGTATCAGGAACTGACCTGACTACTGCTCCTAGTCACCTCCATCCTACTGTATCAGGACCTGACCTGACTACTGCTCCTAGTCACCTCCATCCTACTGTATCAGGACCTGACCTGTCTACTGCTCCTAGTCACCTCCATCCTACTGTATCAGGACCTGACCTGACTACTGCTCCTAGTCACCTCCATCCTACTGTATCAGGATCTGACCTGTCTACTGCTCCAAGTCACCTCCATCCTACTGTATCAGGACCTGACCTGTCTACTGCTCCTAGTCACCTCCATCCTACTGTATCAGGACCTGACCTGTCTACTGCTCCTAGTCACCTCCATCCTACTGTATCAGGACCTGACCTGTCTACTGCTCCTAGTCACCTCCATCCTACTGTATCAGGACCTGACTACTGCTCCTAGTCACCTCCATCCTACTGTATCAGGACCTGACCCGACTACTGCTCCTAGTCACCTCCATCCTACTGTATCAGGACCTGAACTGTCTACTGCTCCTAGTCATCCTAATGTATCAGGACCTGACCTGACTACTGCTCCTAGTCACCTCCATCCTACTGTATCAGGACCTGACCTGTCTACTGCTCCTAGTCACCTCCATCCTACTGTATCAGGACCTGACTACTGCTCCTAGTCACCTCCATCCTACTGTATCAGGACCTGACCTGTCTACTGCTCCTAGTCACCTCCATCCTACTGTATCAGGACCTGACCTGACTACTGCTCCTAGTCACCTCCATCCTACTGTATCAGGACCTGACCCGTCTACTGCTCCTAGTCACCTCCATCCTACTGTATCAGGACCTGACCCGTCTACTGCTCCTAGTCACCTCCATCCTACTGTATCAGGACCTGACCCGTCTACTGCTCCTAGTCACCTCCATCCTACTGTATCAGGACCTGACCCGTCTACTGCTCCTAGTCACCTCCATCCTACTGTATCAGGACCTGACTACTGCTCCTAGTCACCTCCATCCTACTGTATCAGGACCTGACCCGACTACTGCTCCTAGTCACCTCCATCCTACTGTATCAGGACCTGACCTGTCTACTGCTCCTAGTCACCTCCATCCTACTGTATCAGGACCTGACCTGACTACTGCTCCTAGTCACCTCCATCCTACTGTATCAGGACCTGAACTGTCTACTGCTCCTAGTCACCTCCATCCTACTGTATCAGGACCTGAACTGTCTACTGCTCCTAGTCACCTCCATTCTACTGTATCCGGACCTGACCTGTCTACTGCTCCTAGTCACCTCCATCCTACTGTATCAGGACCTGACCTGACTACTGCTCCTAGTCACCTCCATCCTACTGTATCAGGACCTGACCTGTCTACTGCTCCTAGTCACCTCCATCCTACTGTATCAGGAACTGACCCGACTACTGCTCCTAGTCACCTCCATCCTACTGTATCAGGACCTGACCCGTCTACTGCTCCTAGTCACCTCCATCCTACTGTATCAGGACCTGACCTGTCTACTGCTCCTAGTCACCTCCATCCTACTGTATCAGGACCTGAGTACTGCTCCTAGTCACCTCCATCCTACTGTATCAGGACCTGACTACTGCTCCTAGTCACCTCCATCCTACTGTATCAGGACCTGACTACTGCTCCTAGTCACCTCCATCCTACTGTATCAGGACCTGACTACTGCTCCTAGTCACCTCCATCCTACTGTATCAGGACCTGACTACTGCTCCTAGTCACCTCCATCCTACTGTATCAGGACCTGACTACTGCTCCTAGTCACCTCCATCCTACTGTATCAGGACCTGACTACTGCTCCTAGTCACCTCCATCCTACTGTATCAGGACCTGACTACTGCTCCTAGTCAACTCCATCCTACTGTATCAGGACCTGACCTGACTACTGCTCCTAGTCACCTCCATCCTACTGTATCAGGACCTGACCTGTCTACTGCTCCTAGTCACCTCCATCCTACTGTATCAGGACCTGACCTGACTACCGCTCCTAGTCACCTCCATCCTACTGTATCAGGACCTGACCTGTCTACTGCTCCTAGTCACCTCCATCCTACTGTATCAGGACCTGACCTGTCTACTGCTCCTAGTCACCTCCATCCTACTGTATCAGGACCTGACCTGTCTACTGCTCCTAGTCACCTCCATCCTACTGTATCAGGACCTGACTACTGCTCCTAGTCACCTCCATCCTACTGTATCAGGACCTGACCCGACTACTGCTCCTAGTCAACTCCATCCTACTGTATCAGGACCTGACCCGTCTACTGCTCCTAGTCAACTCCATCCTACTGTATCAGGACCTGACATGTCTACTGCTCCTAGTCACCTCCATCCTACTGTATCAGGACCTGACCTGACTACTGCTCCTAGTCACCTCCATCCTACTGTATCAGGACCTGACCTGTCTACTGCTCCTAGTCACCTCCATCCTACTGTATCAGGACCTGACCTGACTACTGCTCCTAGTCACCTCCATCCTACTGTATCAGGACCTGACCCGTCTACTGCTCCTAGTCACCTCTATCCTACTGTATCAGGACCTGACCCGTCTACTGCTCCTAGTCACCTCCATCCTACTGTATCAGGACCTGACCCGTCTACTGCTCCTAGTCACCTCCATCCTACTGTATCAGGACCTGACCCGTCTACTGCTCCTAGTCACCTCCATCCTACTGTATCAGGACCTGACCCGACTACTGCTCCTAGTCACCTCCATCCTACTGTATCAGGACCTGACCCGACTACTGCTCCTAGTCACCTCCATCCTACTGTATCAGGACCTGACCTGACTACTCCTCCTAGTCACCTCCATCCTACTGTATCAGGACCTGACCTGACTACTGCTCCTAGTCACCTCCATCCTACTGTATCAGGACCTGACCTGTCTACTGCTCCTAGTCATCTCCATCCTACTGTATCAGGACCTGACCTGTCTACTGCTCCTAGTCAACTCCATCCTACTGTATCAGGACCTGACCTGACTACTGCTCCTAGTCAACTCCATCCTACTGTATCAGGACGTGACCTGTCTACTGCTCCTAGTCACCTCCATCCTACTGTATCAGGACCTGTCTACTGCTCCTAGTCACCTCCATCCTACTGTATCAGGACCTGACCTGTCTACTGCTCCTAGTCACCTCCATCCTACTGTATCAGGACCTGACTACTGCTCCTAGTCACCTCCATCCTACTGTATCAGGACCTGACCTGTCTACTGCTCCAAGTCACCTCCATCCTACTGTATCAGGACCTGACCTGTCTACTGCTCCTAGTCACCTCCATCCTACTGTATCAGGACCTGACCTGTCTACTGCTCCTAGTCACCTCCATCCTACTGTATCAGGACCTGACTACTGCTCCTAGTCACCTCCATCCTACTGTATCAGGACCTGACCTGTCTACCGCTCCTAGTCATCCTAATGTATCAGGACCTGACCTGACTACTGCTCCTAGTCACCTCCATCCTACTGTATCAGGACCTGACCTGTCTACTGCTCCTAGTCATCCTACTGTATCAGGACCTGACCTGTCTACTGCTCCTAGTCATCCTACTGTATCAGGACCTGACCCGACTACTGCTCCTAGTCATCCTACTGTATCAGGACCTGACCCGACTACTGCTCCTAGTCACCTCCATCCTACTGTATCAGGCCCTGACCTGACTACTGCTCCTAGTCACCTCCATCCTACTGTATCAGGACCTGACTACTGCTCCTAGTCACCTCCATTCTACTGTATCAGGCCCTGACCTGACTACTGCTCCTAGTCACCTCCATCCTACTGTATCAGGACCTGAACTGACTACTGCTCCTAGTCATCTCCATCCTACTGTATCAGGACCTGACCTGTCTACTGCTCCTAGTCACCTCCATCCTACTGTATCAGGACCTGACCTGTCTACTGCTCCTAGTCACCTCCATTCTACTGTATCAGGACCTGACCTGTCTACTGCTCCTAGTCACCTCCATCCTACTGTATCAGGACCTGACCTGTCTACTGCTCCTAGTCAACTCCATCCTACTGTATCAGGACCTGACCTGACTACTGCTCCTAGTCACCTCCATCCTACTGTATCAGGACGTGACCTGTCTACTGCTCCTAGTCACCTCCATCCTACTGTATCAGGACCTGTCTACTGCTCCTAGTCACCTCCATCCTACTGTATCAGGACCTGACCTGTCTACTGCTCCTAGTCACCTCCATCCTACTGTATCAGGACCTGACTACTGCTCCTAGTCACCTCCATCCTACTGTATCAGGACCTAACTACTGCTCCTAGTCACCTCCATCCTACTGTATCAGGACCTGACCTGTCTACTGCTCCAAGTCACCTCCATCCTACTGTATCAGGACCTGACCTGTCTACTGCTCCTAGTCACCTCCATCCTACTGTATCAGGACCTGACTACTGCTCCTAGTCACCTCCATCCTACTGTATCAGGACCTGACCTGTCTACCGCTCCTAGTCATCCTACTGTATCAGGACCTGACCTGTCTACTGCTCCTAGTCACCTCCATCCTACTGTATCAGGACCTGACCTGTCTACTGCTCCTAGTCACCTCCATCCTACTGTATCAGGACCTGACCTGTCTACTGCTCCTAGTCACCTCCATCCTACTGTATCAGGACCTGACCTGTCTACTGCTCCTAGTCACCTCCATCCTACTGTATCAGGACCTGACCTGTCTACTGCTCCTAGTCACCTCCATCCTACTGTATCAGGACCTGACCAGTCTACTGCTCCTAGTCACCTCCATCCTACTGTATCAGGACCTGACCCGTCTACTGCTCCTAGTCACCTCCATCCTACTGTATCAGGACCTGACCCGTCTACTGCTCCTAGTCATCTCCATCCTACTGTATCAGGACCTGAACTGTCTACTGCTCCTAGTCATCTCCATCCTACTGTATCAGGACCTGCACTGCTCCTAGTCACCTCCATCCTACTGTATCAGGACCTGACCTGTCTACTGCTCCTAGTCACCTCCATCCTACTGTATCAGGACCTGACTACTGCTCCTAGTCACCTCCATCCTACTGTATCAGGACCTGACCTGAATACTGCTCCTAGTCACCTCCATCCTACTGTATCAGGACCTGAACTGTCTACTGCTCCTAGTCATCTCCATCCTACTGTATCAGGACCTGTACTGCTCCTAGTCACCTCCATCCTACTGTATCAGGACCTGACCTGTCTACTGCTCCTAGTCACCTCCATCCTACTGTATCAGGACCTGACCTGTCTACTGCTCCTAGTCACCTCCATCCTACTGTATCAGGACCTGACCTGAATACTGCTCCTAGTCACCTCCATCCTACTGTATCAGGACCTGAACTGTCTACTGCTCCTAGTCATCTCCATCCTACTGTATCAGGACCTGTACTGCTCCTAGTCACCTCCATCCTACTGTATCAGGACCTGACCTGTCTACTGCTCCTAGTCACCTCCATCCTACTGTATCAGGACCTGACCTGTCTACTGCTCCTAGTCACCTCCATTCTACTGTATCAGGACCTGACCTGTCTACTGCTCCTAGTCACCTCCATTCTACTGTATCAGGACCTGACCTGTCTACTGCTCCTAGTCACCTCCATCCTACTGTATCAGGACCTGACCTGTCTACTGCTCCTAGTCAACTCCATCCTACTGTATCAGGACCTGACCTGACTACTGCTCCTAGTCACCTCCATCCTACTGTATCAGGACCTGACCTGTCTACTGCTCCTAGTCACCTCCATCCTACTGTATCAGGACCTGACTACTGCTCCTAGTCACCTCCATCCTACTGT
Organism: Salmo salar; assembly: GCF_965601325.2. Classification (NCBI taxonomy): domain Eukaryota; kingdom Metazoa; phylum Chordata; class Actinopteri; order Salmoniformes; family Salmonidae; genus Salmo; species Salmo salar. Next base: position 87,355,600 of record NC_138306.1, on the reverse strand, counting down.
ATCAGGACCTGACCTGACTACTGCTCCTAGTCACCTCCATCCTACTGTATCAGGACCTGACCTGTCTACTGTTCCTAGTCACCTCCATCCTACTGTATCAGGACCTGACCTGTCTACTGCTCCTAGTCACCTCCATCCTACTGTATCAGGACCTGACCTGTCTACTGCTCCTAGTCACCTCCATCCTACTGTATCAGGACCTGACCTGTCTACTGCTCCTAGTCACCTCCATCCTACTGTATCAGGACCTGACCTGTCTACTGCTCCTAGTCACCTCCATCCTACTGTATCAGGACCTGACTACTGCTCCTAGTCACCTCCATCCTACTGTATCAGGACCTGACTACTGCTCCTAGTCACCTCGATCCTACTGTATCAGGACCTGACCTGTCTACTGCTCCTAGTCACCTCCATCCTACTGTATCAGGACCTGACCTGTCTACTGCTCCTAGTCAACTCCATCCTACTGTATCAGGACCTGACCTGACTACTGCTCCTAGTCACCTCCATCCTACTGTATCAGGACCTGACCTGTCTACTGCTCCTAGTCACCTCCATCCTACTGTATCAGGACCTGACTACTGCTCCTAGTCACCTCCATCCTACTGTATCAGGACCTGACCTGACTACTGCTCCTAGTCACCTCCATCCTACTGTATCAGGACCTGACCTGTCTACTGCTCCTAGTCACCTCCATCCTACTGTATCAGGACCTGACCTGTCTACTGCTCCTAGTCACCTCCATCCTACTGTATCAGGACCTGACCTGTCTACTGCTCCTAGTCACCTCCATCCTACTGTATCAGGACCTGACCTGTCTACTGCTCCTAGTCACCTCCATCCTACTGTATCAGGACCTGACCTGTCTACTGCTCCTAGTCACCTCCATCCTACTGTATCAGGACCTGACTACTGCTCCTAGTCACCTCCATCCTACTGTATCAGGACCTGACTACTGCTCCTAGTCACCTCGATCCTACTGTATCAGGACCTGACTACTGCTCCTAGTCACCTCCATCCTACTGTATCAGGACCTGACTACTGCTCCTAGTCACCTCCATCCTACTGTATCAGGACCTGACTACTGCTCCTAGTCAACTCCATCCTACTGTATCAGGACCTGACTACTGCTCCTAGTCACCTCCATCCTACTGTATCAGGACCTGCACTGTCTACTGCTCCTAGTCATCTCCATCCTACTGTATCAGGACCTGACCTGTCTACTGCTCCTAGTCACCTCCATTCTACTGTATCAGGACCTGACCTGTCTACTGCTCCTAGTCACCTCCATTCTACTGTATCAGGACCTGACCTGTCTACTGCTCCTAGTCACCTCCATCCTACTGTATCAGGATCTGACCTGTCTACTGCTCCTAGTCACCTCCATCCTACTGTATCAGGACCTGACCTGACTACTGCTCCTAGTCACCTCCATCCTACTGTATCAGGACCTGACCTGTCTACTGCTCCTAGTCACCTCCATCCTACTGTATCAGGACCTGACCTGTCTACTGCTCCTAGTCACCTCCATCCTACTGTATCAGGAACTGACCCGACTACTGCTCCTAGTCACCTCCATCCTACTGTATCAGGACCTGACCCGTCTACTGCTCCTAGTCACCTCCATCCTACTGTATCAGGACCTGACCCGTCTACTGCTCCTAGTCACCTCCATCCTACTGTATCAGGAACTGACCTGACTACTGCTCCTAGTCACCTCCATCCTACTGTATCAGGACCTGACCTGACTACTGCTCCTAGTCACCTCCATCCTACTGTATCAGGACCTGACTACTGCTCCTAGTCACCTCCATCCTACTGTATCAGGACCTGACCCGACTACTGCTCCTAGTCACCTCCATCCTACTGTATCAGGACCTGAACTGTCTACTGCTCCTAGTCATCCTAATGTATCAGGACCTGACCTGACTACTGCTCCTAGTCACCTCCATCCTACTGTATCAGGACCTGACCCGTCTACTGCTCCTAGTCACCTCCATCCTACTGTATCAGGACCTGACATGTCTACTGCTCCTAGTCACCTCCATCCTACTGTATCAGGACCTGACCTGACTACTGCTCCTAGTCACCTCCATCCTACTGTATCAGGACCTGACCTGTCTACTGCTCCTAGTCACCTCCATCCTACTGTATCAGGACCTGACCTGACTACTGCTCCTAGTCACCTCCATCCTACTGTATCAGGACCTGACCCGTCTACTGCTCCTAGTCACCTCTATCCTACTGTATCAGGACCTGACCCGTCTACTGCTCCTAGTCACCTCCATCCTACTGTATCAGGACCTGACCCGTCTACTGCTCCTAGTCACCTCCATCCTACTGTATCAGGACCTGACCCGTCTACTGCTCCTAGTCACCTCCATCCTACTGTATCAGGACCTGAATACTGCTCCTAGTCACCTCCATCCTACTGTATCAGGACCTGACCCGACTACTGCTCCTAGTCACCTCCATCCTACTGTATCAGGACCTGACCTGTCTACTGCTCCTAGTCACCTCCATCCTACTGTATCAGGAACTGACCTGACTACTGCTCCTAGTCACCTCCATCCTACTGTATCAGGACCTGACCCGTCTACTGCTCCTAGTCACCTCCATCCTACTGTATCAGGACCTGACCTGTCTACTGCTCCTAGTCACCTCCATCCTACTGTATCAGGACCTGACTACTGCTCCTAGTCACCTCCATCCTACTGTATCAGGACCTGACTACTGCTCCTAGTCACCTCGATCCTACTGTATCAGGACCTGACCTGTCTACTGCTCCTAGTCACCTCCATCCTACTGTATCAGGACCTGACCTGTCTACTGCTCCTAGTCAACTCCATCCTACTGTATCAGGACCTGACCTGACTACTGCTCCTAGTCACCTCCATCCTACTGTATCAGGACCTGACCTGTCTACTGCTCCTAGTCACCTCCATCCTACTGTATCAGGACCTGACTACTGCTCCTAGTCACCTCCATCCTACTGTATCAGGACCTGACCTGACTACTGCTCCTAGTCACCTCCATCCTACTGTATCAGGACCTGACCTGTCTACTGCTCCTAGTCACCTCCATCCTACTGTATCAGGACCTGACCTGTCTACTGCTCCTAGTCACCTCCATCCTACTGTATCAGGACCTGACCTGTCTACTGCTCCTAGTCACCTCCATCCTACTGTATCAGGACCTGACCTGTCTACTGCTCCTAGTCACCTCCATCCTACTGTATCAGGACCTGACCTGTCTACTGCTCCTAGTCACCTCCATCCTACTGTATCAGGACCTGACTACTGCTCCTAGTCACCTCCATCCTACTGTATCAGGACCTGACTACTGCTCCTAGTCACCTCCATCCTACTGTATCAGGACCTGACTACTGCTCCTAGTCAACTCCATCCTACTGTATCAGGACCTGACTACTGCTCCTAGTCACCTCCATCCTACTGTATCAGGACCTGCACTGTCTACTGCTCCTAGTCATCTCCATCCTACTGTATCAGGACCTGACCTGTCTACTGCTCCTAGTCACCTCCATCCTACTGTATCAGGACCTGACCTGTCTACTGCTCCTAGTCACCTCCATCCTACTGTATCAGGACCTGACTACTGCTCCTAGTCACCTCCATCCTACTGTATCAGGACCTGACCTGTCTACTGCTCCTAGTCACCTCCATCCTACTGTATCAGGACCTGACCTGTCTACTGCTCCTAGTCACCTCCATCCTACTGTATCAGGACCTGACCTGACTACTGCTCCTAGTCACCTCCATCCTACTGTATCAGGACCTGAACTGTCTACTGCTCCTAGTCACCTCCATCCTACTGTATCAGGACCTGAACTGTCTACTGCTCCTAGTCACCTCCATTCTACTGTATCCGGACCTGACCTGTCTACTGCTCCTAGTCACCTCCATCCTACTGTATCAGGACCTGACCTGACTACTGCTCCTAGTCACCTCCATCCTACTGTATCAGGACCTGACCTGTCTACTGCTCCTAGTCACCTCCATCCTACTGTATCAGGAACTGACCCGACTACTGCTCCTAGTCACCTCCATCCTACTGTATCAGGACCTGACCCGTCTACTGCTCCTAGTCACCTCCATCCTACTGTATCAGGACCTGACCTGTCTACTGCTCCTAGTCACCTCCATCCTACTGTATCAGGACCTGAGTACTGCTCCTAGTCACCTCCATCCTACTGTATCAGGACCTGACTACTGCTCCTAGTCACCTCCATCCTACTGTATCAGGACCTGACTACTGCTCCTAGTCACCTCCATCCTACTGTATCAGGACCTGACTACTGCTCCTAGTCACCTCCATCCTACTGTATCAGGACCTGACTACTGCTCCTAGTCACCTCCATCCTACTGTATCAGGACCTGACTACTGCTCCTAGTCACCTCCATCCTACTGTATCAGGACCTGACTACTGCTCCTAGTCACCTCCATCCTACTGTATCAGGACCTGACTACTGCTCCTAGTCAACTCCATCCTACTGTATCAGGACCTGACCTGACTACTGCTCCTAGTCACCTCCATCCTACTGTATCAGGACCTGACCTGTCTACTGCTCCTAGTCACCTCCATCCTACTGTATCAGGACCTGACCTGACTACCGCTCCTAGTCACCTCCATCCTACTGTATCAGGACCTGACCTGTCTACTGCTCCTAGTCACCTCCATCCTACTGTATCAGGACCTGACCTGTCTACTGCTCCTAGTCACCTCCATCCTACTGTATCAGGACCTGACCTGTCTACTGCTCCTAGTCACCTCCATCCTACTGTATCAGGACCTGACTACTGCTCCTAGTCACCTCCATCCTACTGTATCAGGACCTGACCCGACTACTGCTCCTAGTCAACTCCATCCTACTGTATCAGGACCTGACCCGTCTACTGCTCCTAGTCACCTCCATCCTACTGTATCAGGACCTGACATGTCTACTGCTCCTAGTCACCTCCATCCTACTGTATCAGGACCTGACCTGACTACTGCTCCTAGTCACCTCCATCCTACTGTATCAGGACCTGACCTGTCTACTGCTCCTAGTCACCTCCATCCTACTGTATCAGGACCTGACCTGACTACTGCTCCTAGTCACCTCCATCCTACTGTATCAGGACCTGACCCGTCTACTGCTCCTAGTCACCTCTATCCTACTGTATCAGGACCTGACCCGTCTACTGCTCCTAGTCACCTCCATCCTACTGTATCAGGACCTGACCCGTCTACTGCTCCTAGTCACCTCCATCCTACTGTATCAGGACCTGACCCGTCTACTGCTCCTAGTCACCTCCATCCTACTGTATCAGGACCTGACCCGACTACTGCTCCTAGTCACCTCCATCCTACTGTATCAGGACCTGACCCGACTACTGCTCCTAGTCACCTCCATCCTACTGTATCAGGACCTGACCTGACTACTGCTCCTAGTCACCTCCATCCTACTGTATCAGGACCTGACCTGACTACTGCTCCTAGTCACCTCCATCCTACTGTATCAGGACCTGACCTGTCTACTGCTCCTAGTCATCTCCATCCTACTGTATCAGGACCTGACCTGTCTACTGCTCCTAGTCAACTCCATCCTACTGTATCAGGACCTGACCTGACTACTGCTCCTAGTCAACTCCATCCTACTGTATCAGGACGTGACCTGTCTACTGCTCCTAGTCACCTCCATCCTACTGTATCAGGACCTGTCTACTGCTCCTAGTCACCTCCATCCTACTGTATCAGGACCTGACCTGTCTACTGCTCCTAGTCACCTCCATCCTACTGTATCAGGACCTGACTACTGCTCCTAGTCACCTCCATCCTACTGTATCAGGACCTGACCTGTCTACTGCTCCAAGTCACCTCCATCCTACTGTATCAGGACCTGACCTGTCTACTGCTCCTAGTCACCTCCATCCTACTGTATCAGGACCTGACCTGTCTACTGCTCCTAGTCACCTCCATCCTACTGTATCAGGACCTGACTACTGCTCCTAGTCACCTCCATCCTACTGTATCAGGACCTGACCTGTCTACCGCTCCTAGTCATCCTAATGTATCAGGACCTGACCTGACTACTGCTCCTAGTCACCTCCATCCTACTGTATCAGGACCTGACCTGTCTACTGCTCCTAGTCATCCTACTGTATCAGGACCTGACCTGTCTACTGCTCCTAGTCATCCTACTGTATCAGGACCTGACCCGACTACTGCTCCTAGTCATCCTACTGTATCAGGACCTGACCCGACTACTGCTCCTAGTCACCTCCATCCTACTGTATCAGGCCCTGACCTGACTACTGCTCCTAGTCACCTCCATCCTACTGTATCAGGACCTGACTACTGCTCCTAGTCACCTCCATTCTACTGTATCAGGCCCTGACCTGACTACTGCTCCTAGTCACCTCCATCCTACTGTATCAGGACCTGAACTGACTACTGCTCCTAGTCATCTCCATCCTACTGTATCAGGACCTGACCTGTCTACTGCTCCTAGTCACCTCCATCCTACTGTATCAGGACCTGACCTGTCTACTGCTCCTAGTCACCTCCATTCTACTGTATCAGGACCTGACCTGTCTACTGCTCCTAGTCACCTCCATCCTACTGTATCAGGACCTGACCTGTCTACTGCTCCTAGTCAACTCCATCCTACTGTATCAGGACCTGACCTGACTACTGCTCCTAGTCACCTCCATCCTACTGTATCAGGACGTGACCTGTCTACTGCTCCTAGTCACCTCCATCCTACTGTATCAGGACCTGTCTACTGCTCCTAGTCACCTCCATCCTACTGTATCAGGACCTGACCTGTCTACTGCTCCTAGTCACCTCCATCCTACTGTATCAGGACCTGACTACTGCTCCTAGTCACCTCCATCCTACTGTATCAGGACCTAACTACTGCTCCTAGTCACCTCCATCCTACTGTATCAGGACCTGACCTGTCTACTGCTCCAAGTCACCTCCATCCTACTGTATCAGGACCTGACCTGTCTACTGCTCCTAGTCACCTCCATCCTACTGTATCAGGACCTGACTACTGCTCCTAGTCACCTCCATCCTACTGTATCAGGACCTGACCTGTCTACCGCTCCTAGTCATCCTACTGTATCAGGACCTGACCTGTCTACTGCTCCTAGTCACCTCCATCCTACTGTATCAGGACCTGACCTGTCTACTGCTCCTAGTCACCTCCATCCTACTGTATCAGGACCTGACCTGTCTACTGCTCCTAGTCACCTCCATCCTACTGTATCAGGACCTGACCTGTCTACTGCTCCTAGTCACCTCCATCCTACTGTATCAGGACCTGACCTGTCTACTGCTCCTAGTCACCTCCATCCTACTGTATCAGGACCTGACCAGTCTACTGCTCCTAGTCACCTCCATCCTACTGTATCAGGACCTGACCCGTCTACTGCTCCTAGTCACCTCCATCCTACTGTATCAGGACCTGACCCGTCTACTGCTCCTAGTCATCTCCATCCTACTGTATCAGGACCTGAACTGTCTACTGCTCCTAGTCATCTCCATCCTACTGTATCAGGACCTGCACTGCTCCTAGTCACCTCCATCCTACTGTATCAGGACCTGACCTGTCTACTGCTCCTAGTCACCTCCATCCTACTGTATCAGGACCTGACTACTGCTCCTAGTCACCTCCATCCTACTGTATCAGGACCTGACCTGAATACTGCTCCTAGTCACCTCCATCCTACTGTATCAGGACCTGAACTGTCTACTGCTCCTAGTCATCTCCATCCTACTGTATCAGGACCTGTACTGCTCCTAGTCACCTCCATCCTACTGTATCAGGACCTGACCTGTCTACTGCTCCTAGTCACCTCCATCCTACTGTATCAGGACCTGACCTGTCTACTGCTCCTAGTCACCTCCATCCTACTGTATCAGGACCTGACCTGAATACTGCTCCTAGTCACCTCCATCCTACTGTATCAGGACCTGAACTGTCTACTGCTCCTAGTCATCTCCATCCTACTGTATCAGGACCTGTACTGCTCCTAGTCACCTCCATCCTACTGTATCAGGACCTGACCTGTCTACTGCTCCTAGTCACCTCCATCCTACTGTATCAGGACCTGACCTGTCTACTGCTCCTAGTCACCTCCATTCTACTGTATCAGGACCTGACCTGTCTACTGCTCCTAGTCACCTCCATTCTACTGTATCAGGACCTGACCTGTCTACTGCTCCTAGTCACCTCCATCCTACTGTATCAGGACCTGACCTGTCTACTGCTCCTAGTCAACTCCATCCTACTGTATCAGGACCTGACCTGACTACTGCTCCTAGTCACCTCCATCCTACTGTATCAGGACCTGACCTGTCTACTGCTCCTAGTCACCTCCATCCTACTGTATCAGGACCTGACTACTGCTCCTAGTCACCTCCATCCTACTGTATCAGGACCTGACCTGACTACTGCTCCTAGTCACCTCCATCCTACTGTATCAGGACCTGACCTGTCTACTGTTCCTAGTCACCTCCATCCTACTGTATCAGGACCTGACCTGTCTACTGCTCCTAGTCACCTCCATCCTACTGTATCAGGACCTGACCTGTCTACTGCTCCTAGTCACCTCCATCCTACTGTATCAGGACCTGACCTGTCTACTGCTCCTAGTCACCTCCATCCTACTGTATCAGGACCTGACCTGTCTACTGCTCCTAGTCACCTCCATCCTACTGTATCAGGACCTGACTACTGCTCCTAGTCACCTCCATCCTACTGTATCAGGACCTGACTACTGCTCCTAGTCACCTCGATCCTACTGTATCAGGACCTGACCTGTCTACTGCTCCTAGTCACCTCCATCCTACTGTATCAGGACCTGACCTGTCTACTGCTCCTAGTCAACTCCATCCTACTGTATCAGGACCTGACCTGACTACTGCTCCTAGTCACCTCCATCCTACTGTATCAGGACCTGACCTGTCTACTGCTCCTAGTCACCTCCATCCTACTGTATCAGGACCTGACTACTGCTCCTAGTCACCTCCATCCTACTGTATCAGGACCTGACCTGACTACTGCTCCTAGTCACCTCCATCCTACTGTATCAGGACCTGACCTGTCTACTGCTCCTAGTCACCTCCATCCTACTGTATCAGGACCTGACCTGTCTACTGCTCCTAGTCACCTCCATCCTACTGTATCAGGACCTGACCTGTCTACTGCTCCTAGTCACCTCCATCCTACTGTATCAGGACCTGACCTGTCTACTGCTCCTAGTCACCTCCATCCTACTGTATCAGGACCTGACCTGTCTACTGCTCCTAGTCACCTCCATCCTACTGTATCAGGACCTGACTACTGCTCCTAGTCACCTCCATCCTACTGTATCAGGACCTGACTACTGCTCCTAGTCACCTCGATCCTACTGTATCAGGACCTGACTACTGCTCCTAGTCACCTCCATCCTACTGTATCAGGACCTGACTACTGCTCCTAGTCACCTCCATCCTACTGTATCAGGACCTGACTACTGCTCCTAGTCAACTCCATCCTACTGTATCAGGACCTGACTACTGCTCCTAGTCACCTCCATCCTACTGTATCAGGACCTGCACTGTCTACTGCTCCTAGTCATCTCCATCCTACTGTATCAGGACCTGACCTGTCTACTGCTCCTAGTCACCTCCATTCTACTGTATCAGGACCTGACCTGTCTACTGCTCCTAGTCACCTCCATTCTACTGTATCAGGACCTGACCTGTCTACTGCTCCTAGTCACCTCCATCCTACTGTATCAGGACCTGACCTGTCTACTGCTCCTAGTCACCTCCATCCTACTGTATCAGGACCTGACCTGACTACTGCTCCTAGTCACCTCCATCCTACTGTATCAGGACCTGACCTGTCTACTGCTCCTAGTCACCTCCATCCTACTGTATCAGGACCTGACCTGTCTACTGCTCCTAGTCACCTCCATCCTACTGTATCAGGAACTGACCCGACTACTGCTCCTAGTCACCTCCATCCTACTGTATCAGGACCTGACCCGTCTACTGCTCCTAGTCACCTCCATCCTACTGTATCAGGACCTGACCCGTCTACTGCTCCTAGTCACCTCCATCCTACTGTATCAGGAACTGACCTGACTACTGCTCCTAGTCACCTCCATCCTACTGTATCAGGACCTGACCTGACTACTGCTCCTAGTCACCTCCATCCTACTGTATCAGGACCTGACTACTGCTCCTAGTCACCTCCATCCTACTGTATCAGGACCTGACCCGACTACTGCTCCTAGTCACCTCCATCCTACTGTATCAGGACCTGAACTGTCTACTGCTCCTAGTCATCCTAATGTATCAGGACCTGACCTGACTACTGCTCCTAGTCACCTCCATCCTACTGTATCAGGACCTGACCCGTCTACTGCTCCTAGTCACCTCCATCCTACTGTATCAGGACCTGACATGTCTACTGCTCCTAGTCACCTCCATCCTACTGTATCAGGACCTGACCTGACTACTGCTCCTAGTCACCTCCATCCTACTGTATCAGGACCTGACCTGTCTACTGCTCCTAGTCACCTCCATCCTACTGTATCAGGACCTGACCTGACTACTGCTCCTAGTCACCTCCATCCTACTGTATCAGGACCTGACCCGTCTACTGCTCCTAGTCACCTCTATCCTACTGTATCAGGACCTGACCCGTCTACTGCTCCTAGTCACCTCCATCCTACTGTATCAGGACCTGACCCGTCTACTGCTCCTAGTCACCTCCATCCTACTGTATCAGGACCTGACCTGTCTACTGCTCCTAGTCACCTCCATCCTACTGTATCAGGAACTGAATACTGCTCCTAGTCACCTCCATCCTACTGTATCAGGACCTGACCCGACTACTGCTCCTAGTCACCTCCATCCTACTGTATCAGGACCTGACCTGTCTACTGCTCCTAGTCACCTCCATCCTACTGTATCAGGAACTGACCTGACTACTGCTCCTAGTCACCTCCATCCTACTGTATCAGGACCTGACCCGTCTACTGCTCCTAGTCACCTCCATCCTACTGTATCAGGACCTGACCTGTCTACTGCTCCTAGTCACCTCCATCCTACTGTATCAGGACCTGACTACTGCTCCTAGTCACCTCCATCCTACTGTATCAGGACCTGACTACTGCTCCTAGTCACCTCGATCCTACTGTATCAGGACCTGACCTGTCTACTGCTCCTAGTCACCTCCATCCTACTGTATCAGGACCTGACCTGTCTACTGCTCCTAGTCAACTCCATCCTACTGTATCAGGACCTGACCTGACTACTGCTCCTAGTCACCTCCATCCTACTGTATCAGGACCTGACCTGTCTACTGCTCCTAGTCACCTCCATCCTACTGTATCAGGACCTGACTACTGCTCCTAGTCACCTCCATCCTACTGTATCAGGACCTGACCTGACTACTGCTCCTAGTCACCTCCATCCTACTGTATCAGGACCTGACCTGTCTACTGCTCCTAGTCACCTCCATCCTACTGTATCAGGACCTGACCTGTCTACTGCTCCTAGTCACCTCCATCCTACTGTATCAGGACCTGACCTGTCTACTGCTCCTAGTCACCTCCATCCTACTGTATCAGGACCTGACCTGTCTACTGCTCCTAGTCACCTCCATCCTACTGTATCAGGACCTGACCTGTCTACTGCTCCTAGTCACCTCCATCCTACTGTATCAGGACCTGACTACTGCTCCTAGTCACCTCCATCCTACTGTATCAGGACCTGACTACTGCTCCTAGTCACCTCCATCCTACTGTATCAGGACCTGACTACTGCTCCTAGTCAACTCCATCCTACTGTATCAGGACCTGACTACTGCTCCTAGTCACCTCCATCCTACTGTATCAGGACCTGCACTGTCTACTGCTCCTAGTCATCTCCATCCTACTGTATCAGGACCTGACCTGTCTACTGCTCCTAGTCACCTCCATTCTACTGTATCAGGACCTGACCTGTCTACTGCTCCTAGTCACCTCCATTCTACTGTATCAGGACCTGACCTGTCTACTGCTCCTAGTCACCTCCATCCTACTGTATCAGGACCTGACCTGTCTACTGCTCCTAGTCACCTCCATCCTACTGTATCAGGACCTGACCTGACTACTGCTCCTAGTCACCTCCATCCTACTGTATCAGGACCTGACCTGTCTACTGCTCCTAGTCACCTCCATCCTACTGTATCAGGACCTGACCTGTCTACTGCTCCTAGTCACCTCCATCCTACTGTATCAGGAACTGACCCGACTACTGCTCCTAGTCACCTCCATCCTACTGTATCAGGACCTGACCCGTCTACTGCTCCTAGTCACCTCCATCCTACTGTATCAGGACCTGACCCGTCTACTGCTCCTAGTCACCTCCATCCTACTGTATCAGGAACTGACCTGACTACTGCTCCTAGTCACCTCCATCCTACTGTATCAGGACCTGACCTGACTACTGCTCCTAGTCACCTCCATCCTACTGTATCAGGACCTGACCTGTCTACTGCTCCTAGTCACCTCCATCCTACTGTATCAGGACCTGACCTGACTACTGCTCCTAGTCACCTCCATCCTACTGTATCAGGATCTGACCTGTCTACTGCTCCAAGTCACCTCCATCCTACTGTATCAGGACCTGACCTGTCTACTGCTCCTAGTCACCTCCATCCTACTGTATCAGGACCTGACCTGTCTACTGCTCCTAGTCACCTCCATCCTACTGTATCAGGACCTGACCTGTCTACTGCTCCTAGTCACCTCCATCCTACTGTATCAGGACCTGACTACTGCTCCTAGTCACCTCCATCCTACTGTATCAGGACCTGACCCGACTACTGCTCCTAGTCACCTCCATCCTACTGTATCAGGACCTGAACTGTCTACTGCTCCTAGTCATCCTAATGTATCAGGACCTGACCTGACTACTGCTCCTAGTCACCTCCATCCTACTGTATCAGGACCTGACCTGTCTACTGCTCCTAGTCACCTCCATCCTACTGTATCAGGACCTGACTACTGCTCCTAGTCACCTCCATCCTACTGTATCAGGACCTGACCTGTCTACTGCTCCTAGTCACCTCCATCCTACTGTATCAGGACCTGACCTGTCTACTGCTCCTAGTCACCTCCATCCTACTGTATCAGGACCTGACCTGACTACTGCTCCTAGTCACCTCCATCCTACTGTATCAGGACCTGACCCGTCTACTGCTCCTAGTCACCTCCATCCTACTGTATCAGGACCTGACCCGTCTACTGCTCCTAGTCACCTCCATCCTACTGTATCAGGACCTGACCCGTCTACTGCTCCTAGTCACCTCCATCCTACTGTATCAGGACCTGACCCGTCTACTGCTCCTAGTCACCTCCATCCTACTGTATCAGGACCTGACTACTGCTCCTAGTCACCTCCATCCTACTGTATCAGGACCTGACCCGACTACTGCTCCTAGTCACCTCCATCCTACTGTATCAGGACCTGACCTGTCTACTGCTCCTAGTCACCTCCATCCTACTGTATCAGGACCTGACCTGACTACTGCTCCTAGTCACCTCCATCCTACTGTATCAGGACCTGAACTGTCTACTGCTCCTAGTCACCTCCATCCTACTGTATCAGGACCTGAACTGTCTACTGCTCCTAGTCACCTCCATTCTACTGTATCCGGACCTGACCTGTCTACTGCTCCTAGTCACCTCCATCCTACTGTATCAGGACCTGACCTGACTACTGCTCCTAGTCACCTCCATCCTACTGTATCAGGACCTGACCTGTCTACTGCTCCTAGTCACCTCCATCCTACTGTATCAGGAACTGACCCGACTACTGCTCCTAGTCACCTCCATCCTACTGTATCAGGACCTGACACGTCTACTGCTCCTAGTCACCTCCATCCTACTGTATCAGGACCTGACCTGTCTACTGCTCCTAGTCACCTCCATCCTACTGTATCAGGACCTGACTACTGCTCCTAGTCACCTCCATCCTACTGTATCAGGACCTGAGTACTGCTCCTAGTCACCTCCATCCTACTGTATCAGGACCTGACTACTGCTCCTAGTCACCTCCATCCTACTGTATCAGGACCTGACTACTGCTCCTAGTCACCTCCATCCTACTGTATCAGGACCTGACTACTGCTCCTAGTCACCTCCATCCTACTGTATCAGGACCTGACTACTGCTCCTAGTCACCTCCATCCTACTGTATCAGGACCTGACTACTGCTCCTAGTCACCTCCATCCTACTGTATCAGGACCTGACTACTGCTCCTAGTCAACTCCATCCTACTGTATCAGGACCTGACCTGACTACTGCTCCTAGTCACCTCCATCCTACTGTATCAGGACCTGACCTGTCTACTGCTCCTAGTCACCTCCATCCTACTGTATCAGGACCTGACCTGACTACCGCTCCTAGTCACCTCCATCCTACTGTATCAGGACCTGACCTGTCTACTGCTCCTAGTCACCTCCATCCTACTGTATCAGGAACTGACCTGACTACTGCTCCTAGTCACCTCCATCCTACTGTATCAGGACCTGACCCGTCTACTGCTCCTAGTCACCTCCATCCTACTGTATCAGGACCTGACCTGTCTACTGCTCCTAGTCACCTCCATCCTACTGTATCAGGACCTGACTACTGCTCCTAGTCACCTCCATCCTACTGTATCAGGACCTGACTACTGCTCCTAGTCACCTCGATCCTACTGTATCAGGACCTGACCTGTCTACTGCTCCTAGTCACCTCCATCCTACTGTATCAGGACCTGACCTGTCTACTGCTCCTAGTCAACTCCATCCTACTGTATCAGGACCTGACCTGACTACTGCTCCTAGTCACCTCCATCCTACTGTATCAGGACCTGACCTGTCTACTGCTCCTAGTCACCTCCATCCTACTGTATCAGGACCTGACTACTGCTCCTAGTCACCTCCATCCTACTATATCAGGACCTGACCTGACTACTGCTCCTAGTCACCTCCATCCTACTGTATCAGGACCTGACCTGTCTACTGCTCCTAGTCACCTCCATCCTACTGTATCAGGACCTGACCTGTCTACTGCTCCTAGTCACCTCCATCCTACTGTATCAGGACCTGACCTGTCTACTGCTCCTAGTCACCTCCATCCTACTGTATCAGGACCTGACCTGTCTACTGCTCCTAGTCACCTCCATCCTACTGTATCAGGACCTGACCTGTCTACTGCTCCTAGTCACCTCCATCCTACTGTATCAGGACCTGACTACTGCTCCTAGTCACCTCCATCCTACTGTATCAGGACCTGACTACTGCTCCTAGTCACCTCCATCCTACTGTATCAGGACCTGACTACTGCTCCTAGTCAACTCCATCCTACTGTATCAGGACCTGACTACTGCTCCTAGTCACCTCCATCCTACTGTATCAGGACCTGCACTGTCTACTGCTCCTAGTCATCTCCATCCTACTGTATCAGGACCTGACCTGTCTACTGCTCCTAGTCACCTCCATTCTACTGTATCAGGACCTGACCTGTCTACTGCTCCTAGTCACCTCCATTCTACTGTATCAGGACCTGACCTGTCTACTGCTCCTAGTCACCTCCATCCTACTGTATCAGGACCTGACCTGTCTACTGCTCCTAGTCACCTCCATCCTACTGTATCAGGACCTGACCTGACTACTGCTCCTAGTCACCTCCATCCTACTGTATCAGGACCTGACCTGTCTACTGCTCCTAGTCACCTCCATCCTACTGTATCAGGACCTGACCTGTCTACTGCTCCTAGTCACCTCCATCCTACTGTATCAGGAACTGACCCGACTACTGCTCCTAGTCACCTCCATCCTACTGTATCAGGACCTGACCCGTCTACTGCTCCTAGTCACCTCCATCCTACTGTATCAGGACCTGACCCGTCTACTGCTCCTAGTCACCTCCATCCTACTGTATCAGGAACTGACCTGACTACTGCTCCTAGTCACCTCCATCCTACTGTATCAGGACCTGACCTGACTACTGCTCCTAGTCACCTCCATCCTACTGTATCAGGACCTGACCTGTCTACTGCTCCTAGTCACCTCCATCCTACTGTATCAGGACCTGACCTGACTACTGCTCCTAGTCACCTCCATCCTACTGTATCAGGATCTGACCTGTCTACTGCTCCAAGTCACCTCCATCCTACTGTATCAGGACCTGACTACTGCTCCTAGTCACCTCCATCCTACTGTATCAGGACCTGACTACTGCTCCTAGTCACCTCCATCCTACTGTATCAGGACCTGACTACTGCTCCTAGTCAACTCCATCCTACTGTATCAGGACCTGACTACTGCTCCTAGTCACCTCCATCCTACTGTATCAGGACCTGCACTGTCTACTGCTCCTAGTCATCTCCATCCTACTGTATCAGGACCTGACCTGTCTACTGCTCCTAGTCACCTCCATTCTACTGTATCAGGACCTGACCTGTCTACTGCTCCTAGTCACCTCCATTCTACTGTATCAGGACCTGACCTGTCTACTGCTCCTAGTCACCTCCATCCTACTGTATCAGGACCTGACCTGTCTACTGCTCCTAGTCACCTCCATCCTACTGTATCAGGACCTGACCTGACTACTGCTCCTAGTCACCTCCATCCTACTGTATCAGGACCTGACCTGTCTACTGCTCCTAGTCACCTCCATCCTACTGTATCAGGACCTGACCTGTCTACTGCTCCTAGTCACCTCCATCCTACTGTATCAGGAACTGACCCGACTACTGCTCCTAGTCACCTCCATCCTACTGTATCAGGACCTGACCCGTCTACTGCTCCTAGTCACCTCCATCCTACTGTATCAGGACCTGACCCGTCTACTGCTCCTAGTCACCTCCATCCTACTGTATCAGGAACTGACCTGACTACTGCTCCTAGTCACCTCCATCCTACTGTATCAGGACCTGACCTGACTACTGCTCCTAGTCACCTCCATCCTACTGTATCAGGACCTGACCTGTCTACTGCTCCTAGTCACCTCCATCCTACTGTATCAGGACCTGACCTGACTACTGCTCCTAGTCACCTCCATCCTACTGTATCAGGATCTGACCTGTCTACTGCTCCAAGTCACCTCCATCCTACTGTATCAGGACCTGACCTGTCTACTGCTCCTAGTCACCTCCATCCTACTGTATCAGGACCTGACCTGTCTACTGCTCCTAGTCACCTCCATCCTACTGTATCAGGACCTGACCTGTCTACTGCTCCTAGTCACCTCCATCCTACTGTATCAGGACCTGACTACTGCTCCTAGTCACCTCCATCCTACTGTATCAGGACCTGACCCGACTACTGCTCCTAGTCACCTCCATCCTACTGTATCAGGACCTGAACTGTCTACTGCTCCTAGTCATCCTAATGTATCAGGACCTGACCTGACTACTGCTCCTAGTCACCTCCATCCTACTGTATCAGGACCTGACCTGTCTACTGCTCCTAGTCACCTCCATCCTACTGTATCAGGACCTGACTACTGCTCCTAGTCACCTCCATCCTACTGTATCAGGACCTGACCTGTCTACTGCTCCTAGTCACCTCCATCCTACTGTATCAGGACCTGACCTGACTACTGCTCCTAGTCACCTCCATCCTACTGTATCAGGACCTGACCCGTCTACTGCTCCTAGTCACCTCCATCCTACTGTATCAGGACCTGACCCGTCTACTGCTCCTAGTCACCTCCATCCTACTGTATCAGGACCTGACCCGTCTACTGCTCCTAGTCACCTCCATCCTACTGTATCAGGACCTGACCCGTCTACTGCTCCTAGTCACCTCCATCCTACTGTATCAGGACCTGACTACTGCTCCTAGTCACCTCCATCCTACTGTATCAGGACCTGACCCGACTACTGCTCCTAGTCACCTCCATCCTACTGTATCAGGACCTGACCTGTCTACTGCTCCTAGTCACCTCCATCCTACTGTATCAGGACCTGACCTGACTACTGCTCCTAGTCACCTCCATCCTACTGTATCAGGACCTGAACTGTCTACTGCTCCTAGTCACCTCCATCCTACTGTATCAGGACCTGAACTGTCTACTGCTCCTAGTCACCTCCATTCTACTGTATCCGGACCTGACCTGTCTACTGCTCCTAGTCACCTCCATCCTACTGTATCAGGACCTGACCTGACTACTGCTCCTAGTCACCTCCATCCTACTGTATCAGGACCTGACCTGTCTACTGCTCCTAGTCACCTCCATCCTACTGTATCAGGAACTGACCCGACTACTGCTCCTAGTCACCTCCATCCTACTGTATCAGGACCTGACCCGTCTACTGCTCCTAGTCACCTCCATCCTACTGTATCAGGACCTGACCTGTCTACTGCTCCTAGTCACCTCCATCCTACTGTATCAGGACCTGACTACTGCTCCTAGTCACCTCCATCCTACTGTATCAGGACCTGAGTACTGCTCCTAGTCACCTCCATCCTACTGTATCAGGACCTGACTACTGCTCCTAGTCACCTCCATCCTACTGTATCAGGACCTGACTACTGCTCCTAGTCACCTCCATCCTACTGTATCAGGACCTGACTACTGCTCCTAGTCACCTCCATCCTACTGTATCAGGACCTGACTACTGCTCCTAGTCACCTCCATCCTACTGTATCAGGACCTGACTACTGCTCCTAGTCACCTCCATCCTACTGTATCAGGACCTGACTACTGCTCCTAGTCACCTCCATCCTACTGTATCAGGACCTGACTACTGCTCCTAGTCAACTCCATCCTACTGTATCAGGACCTGACCTGACTACTGCTCCTAGTCACCTCCATCCTACTGTATCAGGACCTGACCTGTCTACTGCTCCTAGTCACCTCCATCCTACTGTATCAGGACCTGACCTGACTACCGCTCCTAGTCACCTCCATCCTACTGTATCAGGACCTGACCTGTCTACTGCTCCTAGTCACCTCCATCCTACTGTATCAGGACCTGACCTGTCTACTGCTCCTAGTCACCTCCATCCTACTGTATCAGGACCTGACCTGTCTACTGCTCCTAGTCACCTCCATCCTACTGTATCAGGACCTGACTACTGCTCCTAGTCACCTCCATCCTACTGTATCAGGACCTGACCCGACTACTGCTCCTAGTCACCTCCATCCTACTGTATCAGGACCTGACCCGTCTACTGCTCCTAGTCACCTCCATCCTACTGTATCAGGACCTGACATGTCTACTGCTCCTAGTCACCTCCATCCTACTGTATCAGGACCTGACCTGACTACTGCTCCTAGTCACCTCCATCCTACTGTATCAGGACCTGACCTGTCTACTGCTCCTAGTCACCTCCATCCTACTGTATCAGGACCTGACCTGACTACTGCTCCTAGTCACCTCCATCCTACTGTATCAGGACCTGACCCGTCTACTGCTCCTAGTCACCTCCATCCTACTGTATCAGGACCTGACCCGTCTACTGCTCCTAGTCACCTCCATCCTACTGTATCAGGACCTGACCCGACTACTGCTCCTAGTCACCTCCATCCTACTGTATCAGGACCTGACCCGACTACTGCTCCTAGTCACCTCCATCCTACTGTATCAGGACCTGACCTGACTACTGCTCCTAGTCACCTCCATCCTACTGTATCAGGACCTGACCTGACTACTGCTCCTAGTCACCTCCATCCTCCTGTATCAGGACCTGACCTGTCTACTGCTCCTAGTCACCTCCATCCTACTGTATCAGGAACTGACCCGACTACTGCTCCTAGTCACCTCCATCCTACTGTATCAGGACCTGACCCGTCTACTGCTCCTAGTCACCTCCATCCTACTGTATCAGGACCTGACCTGTCTACTGCTCCTAGTCACCTCCATCCTACTGTATCAGGACCTGACCTGACTACTGCTCCTAGTCACCTCCATCCTACTGTATCAGGACCTGACCCGTCTACTGCTCCTAGTCACCTCCATCCTACTGTATCAGGACCTGACCCGACTACTGCTCCTAGTCACCTCCATCCTACTGTATCAGGACCTGACCCGTCTACTGCTCCTAGTCACCTCCATCCTACTGTATCAGGACCTGACCCGTCTACTGCTCCTAGTCACCTCCATCCTACTGTATCAGGACCTGACCTGACTACTGCTCCTAGTCACCTCCATCCTACTGTATCAGGACCTGACCTGTCTACTGCTCCTAGTCACCTCCATCCTACTGTATCAGGACCTGACCCGACTACTGCTCCTAGTCACCTCCATCCTACTGTATCAGGACCTGAACTGTCTACTGCTCCTAGTCATCCTAATGTATCAGGACCTGACCTGACTACTGCTCCTAGTCACCTCCATCCTACTGTATCAGGACCTGACCCGTCTACTGCTCCTAGTCACCTCCATCCTACTGTATCAGGACCTGACATGTCTACTGCTCCTAGTCACCTCCATCCTACTGTATCAGGACCTGACCTGACTACTGCTCCTAGTCACCTCCATCCTACTGTATCAGGACCTGACCTGTCTACTGCTCCTAGTCACCTCCATCCTACTGTATCAGGACCTGACCCGACTACTGCTCCTAGTCACCTCCATCCTACTGTATCAGGACCTGACCCGTCTACTGCTCCTAGTCACCTCCATCCTACTGTATCAGGACCTGACCTGTCTACTGCTCCTAGTCACCTCCATCCTACTGTATCAGGACCTGACCTGTCTACTGCTCCTAGTCACCTCCATCCTACTGTATCAGGAACTGACCCGACTACTGCTCCTAGTCACCTCCATCCTACTGTATCAGGACCTGACCCGTCTACTGCTCCTAGTCACCTCCATCCTACTGTATCAGGACCTGACCTGACTACTGCTCCTAGTCACCTCCATCCTACTGTATCAGGACCTGACCTGTCTACTGCTCCTAGTCACCTCCATCCTACTGTATCAGGACCTGACCTGTCTACTGCTCCTAGTCACCTCCATCCTACTGTATCAGGACCTGACCTGTCTACTGCTCCTAGTCACCTCCATCCTACTGTATCAGGACCTGACCGTCTACTGCTCCTAGTCACCTCCATCCTACTGTATCAGGACCTGACCTGTCTACTGCTCCTAGTCACCTCCATCCTACTGTATCAGGACCTGACCTGACTACTGCTCCTAGTCACCTCCATCCTACTGTATCAGGACCTGACCCGTCTACTGCTCCTAGTCACCTCCATCCTACTGTATCAGGACCTGACCTGTCTACTGCTCCTAGTCACCTCCATCCTACTGTATCAGGACCTGACTACTGCTCCTAGTCACCTCCATCCTACTGTATCAGGACCTGACTACTGCTCCTAGTCACCTCGATCCTACTGTATCAGGACCTGACCTGTCTACTGCTCCTAGTCACCTCCATCCTACTGTATCAGGACCTGACCTGTCTACTGCTCCTAGTCACCTCCATCCTACTGTATCAGGACCTGACCTGACTACTGCTCCTAGTCACCTCCATCCTACTGTATCAGGACCTGACCTGTCTACTGCTCCTAGTCACCTCCATCCTACTGTATCAGGACCTGACCTACTGCTCCTAGTCACCTCCATCCTACTGTATCAGGACCTGACCTGACTACTGCTCCTAGTCACCTCCATCCTACTGTATCAGGACCTGACCTGTCTACTGCTCCTAGTCACCTCCATCCTACTGTATCAGGACCTGACCTGTCTACTGCTCCTAGTCACCTCCATCCTACTGTATCAGGACCTGACCTGTCTACTGCTCCTAGTCACCTCCATCCTACTGTATCAGGACCTGACCTGTCTACTGCTCCTAGTCACCTCCATCCTACTGTATCAGGACCTGACCTGTCTACTGCTCCTAGTCACCTCCATCCTACTGTATCAGGACCTGACTACTGCTCCTAGTCACCTCCATCCTACTGTATCAGGACCTGACCTACTGCTCCTAGTCACCTCCATCCTACTGTATCAGGACCTGACTGTCTACTGCTCCTAGTCACCTCCATCCTACTGTATCAGGACCTGACCTGTCTACTGCTCCTAGTCACCTCCATCCTACTGTATCAGGACCTGACCTGTCTACTGCTCCTAGTCACCTCCATTCTACTGTATCAGGACCTGACCTGTCTACTGCTCCTAGTCACCTCCATCCTACTGTATCAGGACCTGACCTGTCTACTGCTCCTAGTCACCTCCATCCTACTGTATCAGGACCTGACCTGTCTACTGCTCCTAGTCACCTCCATCCTACTGTATCAGGACCTGACCTGACTACTGCTCCTAGTCACCTCCATCCTACTGTATCAGGACCTGACCTGTCTACTGCTCCTAGTCACCTCCATCCTACTGTATCAGGACCTGACCTGTCTACTGCTCCTAGTCACCTCCATCCTACTGTATCAGGACCTGACCCGACTACTGCTCCTAGTCACCTCCATCCTACTGTATCAGGACCTGACCTGTCTACTGCTCCTAGTCACCTCCATCCTACTGTATCAGGACCTGACCTGTCTACTGCTCCTAGTCACCTCCATCCTACTGTATCAGGACCTGACCTGACTACTGCTCCTAGTCACCTCCATCCTACTGTATCAGGACCTGACCTGTCTACTGCTCCTAGTCACCTCCATCCTACTGTATCAGGACCTGACCTGTCTACTGCTCCTAGTCACCTCCATCCTACTGTATCAGGACCTGACCTGACTACTGCTCCTAGTCACCTCCATCCTACTGTATCAGGACCTGACCTGTCTACTGCTCCTAGTCACCTCCATCCTACTGTATCAGGACCTGACCTGTCTACTGCTCCTAGTCACCTCCATCCTACTGTATCAGGACCTGACCTGTCTACTGCTCCTAGTCACCTCCATCCTACTGTATCAGGACCTGACCTGTCTACTGCTCCTAGTCACCTCCATCCTACTGTATCAGGACCTGACTACTGCTCCTAGTCACCTCCATCCTACTGTATCAGGACCTGACCCGACTACTGCTCCTAGTCACCTCCATCCTACTGTATCAGGACCTGAACTGTCTACTGCTCCTAGTCATCCTAATGTATCAGGACCTGACCTGACTACTGCTCCTAGTCACCTCCATCCTACTGTATCAGGACCTGACCTGTCTACTGCTCCTAGTCACCTCCATCCTACTGTATCAGGACCTGACTACTGCTCCTAGTCACCTCCATCCTACTGTATCAGGACCTGACCTGTCTACTGCTCCTAGTCACCTCCATCCTACTGTATCAGGACCTGACCTGACTACTGCTCCTAGTCACCTCCATCCTACTGTATCAGGACCTGACCTGTCTACTGCTCCTAGTCACCTCCATCCTACTGTATCAGGACCTGACCCGTCTACTGCTCCTAGTCACCTCCATCCTACTGTATCAGGACCTGACCCGTCTACTGCTCCTAGTCACCTCCATCCTACTGTATCAGGACCTGACCCGTCTACTGCTCCTAGTCACCTCCATCCTACTGTATCAGGACCTGACCTGTCTACTGCTCCTAGTCACCTCCATCCTACTGTATCAGGACCTGACCCGACTACTGCTCCTAGTCACCTCCATCCTACTGTATCAGGACCTGACCTGTCTACTGCTCCTAGTCACCTCCATCCTACTGTATCAGGACCTGACCTGACTACTGCTCCTAGTCACCTCCATCCTACTGTATCAGGACCTGACCTGTCTACTGCTCCTAGTCACCTCCATCCTACTGTATCAGGACCTGACCTGTCTACTGCTCCTAGTCACCTCCATCCTACTGTATCAGGACCTGACCTGTCTACTGCTCCTAGTCACCTCCATCCTACTGTATCAGGACCTGACCTGACTACTGCTCCTAGTCACCTCCATCCTACTGTATCAGGACCTGACCTGTCTACTGCTCCTAGTCACCTCCATCCTACTGTATCAGGACCTGACCCGACTACTGCTCCTAGTCACCTCCATCCTACTGTATCAGGACCTGACCCGTCTACTGCTCCTAGTCACCTCCATCCTACTGTATCAGGACCTGACCTGTCTACTGCTCCTAGTCACCTCCATCCTACTGTATCAGGACCTGACTACTGCTCCTAGTCACCTCCATCCTACTGTATCAGGACCTGACGTACTGCTCCTAGTCACCTCCATCCTACTGTATCAGGACCTGACTACTGCTCCTAGTCACCTCCATCCTACTGTATCAGGACCTGACTACTGCTCCTAGTCACCTCCATCCTACTGTATCAGGACCTGACTACTGCTCCTAGTCACCTCCATCCTACTGTATCAGGACCTGACTACTGCTCCTAGTCACCTCCATCCTACTGTATCAGGACCTGACTACTGCTCCTAGTCACCTCCATCCTACTGTATCAGGACCTGACTACTGCTCCTAGTCACCTCCATCCTACTGTATCAGGACCTGACCTACTGCTCCTAGTCACCTCCATCCTACTGTATCAGGACCTGACCTGACTACTGCTCCTAGTCACCTCCATCCTACTGTATCAGGACCTGACCTGTCTACTGCTCCTAGTCACCTCCATCCTACTGTATCAGGACCTGACCTGACTACTGCTCCTAGTCACCTCCATCCTACTGTATCAGGACCTGACCTGTCTACTGCTCCTAGTCACCTCCATCCTACTGTATCAGGACCTGACCTGTCTACTGCTCCTAGTCACCTCCATCCTACTGTATCAGGACCTGACCTGTCTACTGCTCCTAGTCACCTCCATCCTACTGTATCAGGACCTGACTACTGCTCCTAGTCACCTCCATCCTACTGTATCAGGACCTGACCCGACTACTGCTCCTAGTCACCTCCATCCTACTGTATCAGGACCTGACCCGTCTACTGCTCCTAGTCACCTCCATCCTACTGTATCAGGACCTGACATGTCTACTGCTCCTAGTCACCTCCATCCTACTGTATCAGGACCTGACCTGACTACTGCTCCTAGTCACCTCCATCCTACTGTATCAGGACCTGACCTGTCTACTGCTCCTAGTCACCTCCATCCTACTGTATCAGGACCTGACCTGACTACTGCTCCTAGTCACCTCCATCCTACTGTATCAGGACCTGACCCGTCTACTGCTCCTAGTCACCTCTATCCTACTGTATCAGGACCTGACCCGTCTACTGCTCCTAGTCACCTCCATCCTACTGTATCAGGACCTGACCCGTCTACTGCTCCTAGTCACCTCCATCCTACTGTATCAGGACCTGACCCGTCTACTGCTCCTAGTCACCTCCATCCTACTGTATCAGGACCTGACCCGACTACTGCTCCTAGTCACCTCCATCCTACTGTATCAGGACCTGACCCGACTACTGCTCCTAGTCACCTCCATCCTACTGTATCAGGACCTGACCTGTCTACTGCTCCTAGTCACCTCCATCCTACTGTATCAGGACCTGACCTGACTACTGCTCCTAGTCACCTCCATCCTCCTGTATCAGGACCTGACCTGTCTACTGCTCCTAGTCACCTCCATCCTACTGTATCAGGAACTGACCTGACTACTGCTCCTAGTCACCTCCATCCTACTGTATCAGGACCTGACCCGTCTACTGCTCCTAGTCACCTCCATCCTACTGTATCAGGACCTGACCTGTCTACTGCTCCTAGTCACCTCCATCCTACTGTATCAGGACCTGACCTGACTACTGCTCCTAGTCACCTCCATCCTACTGTATCAGGACCTGACCCGTCTACTGCTCCTAGTCACCTCCATCCTACTGTATCAGGACCTGACCTGTCTACTGCTCCTAGTCACCTCCATCCTACTGTATCAGGACCTGACCTGTCTACTGCTCCTAGTCACCTCCATCCTACTGTATCAGGACCTGACCCGTCTACTGCTCCTAGTCACCTCCATCCTACTGTATCAGGACCTGACCTGACTACTGCTCCTAGTCACCTCCATCCTACTGTATCAGGACCTGACCTGTCTACTGCTCCTAGTCACCTCCATCCTACTGTATCAGGACCTGACCCGACTACTGCTCCTAGTCACCTCCATCCTACTGTATCAGGACCTGAACTGTCTACTGCTCCTAGTCATCCTAATGTATCAGGACCTGACCTGACTACTGCTCCTAGTCACCTCCATCCTACTGTATCAGGACCTGACCCGTCTACTGCTCCTAGTCACCTCCATCCTACTGTATCAGGACCTGACCTGTCTACTGCTCCTAGTCACCTCCATCCTACTGTATCAGGACCTGACCTGACTACTGCTCCTAGTCACCTCCATCCTACTGTATCAGGACCTGACCTGTCTACTGCTCCTAGTCACCTCCATCCTACTGTATCAGGACCTGACCTGACTACTGCTCCTAGTCACCTCCATCCTACTGTATCAGGACCTGACCCGTCTACTGCTCCTAGTCACCTCCATCCTACTGTATCAGGACCTGACCTGTCTACTGCTCCTAGTCACCTCCATCCTACTGTATCAGGACCTGACCTGTCTACTGCTCCTAGTCACCTCCATCCTACTGTATCAGGACCTGACCCGACTACTGCTCCTAGTCACCTCCATCCTACTGTATCAGGACCTGACTACTGCTCCTAGTCACCTCCATCCTACTGTATCAGGACCTGACTACTGCTCCTAGTCACCTCCATCCTACTGTATCAGGACCTGACTACTGCTCCTAGTCACCTCCATCCTACTGTATCAGGACCTGACTACTGCTCCTAGTCACCTCCATCCTACTGTATCAGGACCTGACTACTGCTCCTAGTCACCTCCATCCTACTGTATCAGGACCTGACTACTGCTCCTAGTCACCTCCATCCTACTGTATCAGGACCTGACTACTGCTCCTAGTCACCTCCATCCTACTGTATCAGGACCTGACTACTGCTCCTAGTCACCTCCATCCTACTGTATCAGGACCTGACCTGACTACTGCTCCTAGTCACCTCCATCCTACTGTATCAGGACCTGACCTGTCTACTGCTCCTAGTCACCTCCATCCTACTGTATCAGGACCTGACCTGTCTACTGCTCCTAGTCACCTCCATCCTACTGTATCAGGACCTGACCTGTCTACTGCTCCTAGTCACCTCCATCCTACTGTATCAGGACCTGACCTGTCTACTGCTCCTAGTCACCTCCATCCTACTGTATCAGGACCTGACCCGACTACTGCTCCTAGTCACCTCCATCCTACTGTATCAGGACCTGACTACTGCTCCTAGTCACCTCCATCCTACTGTATCAGGACCTGACCTGACTACTGCTCCTAGTCACCTCCATCCTACTGTATCAGGACCTGACCCGTCTACTGCTCCTAGTCACCTCCATCCTACTGTATCAGGACCTGACATGTCTACTGCTCCTAGTCACCTCCATCCTACTGTATCAGGACCTGACCTGACTACTGCTCCTAGTCACCTCCATCCTACTGTATCAGGACCTGACCTGTCTACTGCTCCTAGTCACCTCCATCCTACTGTATCAGGACCTGACCTGACTACTGCTCCTAGTCACCTCCATCCTACTGTATCAGGACCTGACCCGTCTACTGCTCCTAGTCACCTCTATCCTACTGTATCAGGACCTGACCCGTCTACTGCTCCTAGTCACCTCCATCCTACTGTATCAGGACCTGACCCGTCTACTGCTCCTAGTCACCTCCATCCTACTGTATCAGGACCTGACCCGTCTACTGCTCCTAGTCACCTCCATCCTACTGTATCAGGACCTGACCCGACTACTGCTCCTAGTCACCTCCATCCTACTGTATCAGGACCTGACCCGACTACTGCTCCTAGTCACCTCCATCCTACTGTATCAGGACCTGACCTGTCTACTGCTCCTAGTCACCTCCATCCTACTGTATCAGGACCTGACCTGACTACTGCTCCTAGTCACCTCCATCCTCCTGTATCAGGACCTGACCTGTCTACTGCTCCTAGTCACCTCCATCCTACTGTATCAGGAACTGACCTGACTACTGCTCCTAGTCACCTCCATCCTACTGTATCAGGACCTGACCCGTCTACTGCTCCTAGTCACCTCCATCCTACTGTATCAGGACCTGACCTGTCTACTGCTCCTAGTCACCTCCATCCTACTGTATCAGGACCTGACCTGACTACTGCTCCTAGTCACCTCCATCCTACTGTATCAGGACCTGACCCGTCTACTGCTCCTAGTCACCTCCATCCTACTGTATCAGGACCTGACCCGACTACTGCTCCTAGTCACCTCCATCCTACTGTATCAGGACCTGACCCGTCTACTGCTCCTAGTCACCTCCATCCTACTGTATCAGGACCTGACCCGTCTACTGCTCCTAGTCATCTCCATCCTACTGTATCAGGACCTGACCTGACTACTGCTCCTAGTCACCTCCATCCTACTGTATCAGGACCTGACCTGTCTACTGCTCCTAGTCACCTCCATCCTACTGTATCAGGACCTGACCCGACTACTGCTCCTAGTCACCTCCATCCTACTGTATCAGGACCTGACCCGTGACTACTGCTCCTAGTCACCTCCATCCTACTGTATCAGGACCTGACCCGTCTACTGCTCCTAGTCACCTCCATCCTACTGTATCAGGACCTGACATGTCTACTGCTCCTAGTCACCTCCATCCTACTGTATCAGGACCTGACCTGTCTACTGCTCCTAGTCACCTCCATCCTACTGTATCAGGACCTGACCTGTCTACTGCTCCTAGTCACCTCCATCCTACTGTATCAGGACCTGACCTGTCTACTGCTCCTAGTCACCTCCATCCTACTGTATCAGGACCTGACCCGTCTACTGCTCCTAGTCACCTCCATCCTACTGTATCAGGACCTGACCCGTCTACTGCTCCTAGTCACCTCCATCCTACTGTATCAGGACCTGACCTGTCTACTGCTCCTAGTCACCTCCATCCTACTGTATCAGGACCTGACCTGTCTACTGCTCCTAGTCACCTCCATCCTACTGTATCAGGACCTGACCCGACTACTGCTCCTAGTCACCTCCATCCTACTGTATCAGGACCTGACCCGTCTACTGCTCCTAGTCACCTCCATCCTACTGTATCAGGACCTGACCTGACTACTGCTCCTAGTCACCTCCATCCTACTGTATCAGGACCTGACCTGTCTACTGCTCCTAGTCACCTCCATCCTACTGTATCAGGACCTGACCTGTCTACTGCTCCTAGTCACCTCCATCCTACTGTATCAGGACCTGACCTGTCTACTGCTCCTAGTCACCTCCATCCTACTGTATCAGGACCTGACCGTCTACTGCTCCTAGTCACCTCCATCCTACTGTATCAGGACCTGACCCGACTACTGCTCCTAGTCACCTCCATCCTACTGTATCAGGACCTGACCTGTCTACTGCTCCTAGTCACCTCCATCCTACTGTATCAGGACCTGACCTGTCTACTGCTCCTAGTCACCTCCATCCTACTGTATCAGGACCTGACCTGTCTACTGCTCCTAGTCACCTCCATCCTACTGTATCAGGACCTGACCTGTCTACTGCTCCTAGTCACCTCCATCCTACTGTATCAGGACCTGACTACTGCTCCTAGTCACCTCCATCCTACTGTATCAGGACCTGACCCGACTACTGCTCCTAGTCACCTCCATCCTACTGTATCAGGACCTGAACTGTCTACTGCTCCTAGTCATCCTAATGTATCAGGACCTGACCTGACTACTGCTCCTAGTCACCTCCATCCTACTGTATCAGGACCTGACCCGTCTACTGCTCCTAGTCACCTCCATCCTACTGTATCAGGACCTGACCTGTCTACTGCTCCTAGTCACCTCCATCCTACTGTATCAGGACCTGACCTGACTACTGCTCCTAGTCACCTCCATCCTACTGTATCAGGACCTGACCTGTCTACTGCTCCTAGTCACCTCCATCCTACTGTATCAGGACCTGACCTGACTACTGCTCCTAGTCACCTCCATCCTACTGTATCAGGACCTGACCTGTCTACTGCTCCTAGTCACCTCCATCCTACTGTATCAGGACCTGACCCGTCTACTGCTCCTAGTCACCTCCATCCTACTGTATCAGGACCTGACCTGTCTACTGCTCCTAGTCACCTCCATCCTACTGTATCAGGACCTGACCTGTCTACTGCTCCTAGTCACCTCCATCCTACTGTATCAGGACCTGACTACTGCTCCTAGTCACCTCCATCCTACTGTATCAGGACCTGACCCGACTACTGCTCCTAGTCACCTCCATCCTACTGTATCAGGACCTGAACTGTCTACTGCTCCTAGTCATCCTAATGTATCAGGACCTGACTACTGCTCCTAGTCACCTCCATCCTACTGTATCAGGACCTGACCTGTCTACTGCTCCTAGTCACCTCCATCCTACTGTATCAGGACCTGACCTGACTACTGCTCCTAGTCACCTCCATCCTACTGTATCAGGACCTGACCTGTCTACTGCTCCTAGTCACCTCCATCCTACTGTATCAGGACCTGACCCGACTACTGCTCCTAGTCACCTCCATCCTACTGTATCAGGACCTGAACTGTCTACTGCTCCTAGTCATCCTAATGTATCAGGACCTGACCTGACTACTGCTCCTAGTCACCTCCATCCTACTGTATCAGGACCTGACCCGTCTACTGCTCCTAGTCACCTCCATCCTACTGTATCAGGACCTGACCTGTCTACTGCTCCTAGTCACCTCCATCCTACTGTATCAGGACCTGACCTGACTACTGCTCCTAGTCACCTCCATCCTACTGTATCAGGACCTGACCTGTCTACTGCTCCTAGTCACCTCCATCCTACTGTATCAGGACCTGACCCGTCTACTGCTCCTAGTCACCTCCATCCTACTGTATCAGGACCTGACCCGTCTACTGCTCCTAGTCACCTCCATCCTACTGTATCAGGACCTGACCCGTCTACTGCTCCTAGTCACCTCCATCCTACTGTATCAGGACCTGACCTGTCTACTGCTCCTAGTCACCTCCATCCTACTGTATCAGGACCTGACCCGACTACTGCTCCTAGTCACCTCCATCCTACTGTATCAGGACCTGACCTGTCTACTGCTCCTAGTCATCCTAATGTATCAGGACCTGACCTGACTACTGCTCCTAGTCACCTCCATCCTCCTGTATCAGGACCTGACCTGTCTACTGCTCCTAGTCACCTCCATCCTACTGTATCAGGAACTGACCTGACTACTGCTCCTAGTCACCTCCATCCTACTGTATCAGGACCTGACCCGTCTACTGCTCCTAGTCACCTCCATCCTACTGTATCAGGACCTGACCTGTCTACTGCTCCTAGTCACCTCCATCCTACTGTATCAGGAACTGACCTGACTACTGCTCCTAGTCACCTCCATCCTACTGTATCAGGACCTGACCCGTCTACTGCTCCTAGTCACCTCCATCCTACTGTATCAGGACCTGACCTGTCTACTGCTCCTAGTCACCTCCATCCTACTGTATCAGGACCTGACCTGTCTACTGCTCCTAGTCACCTCCATCCTACTGTATCAGGACCTGACTACTGCTCCTAGTCACCTCCATCCTACTGTATCAGGACCTGACCCGACTACTGCTCCTAGTCACCTCCATCCTACTGTATCAGGACCTGAACTGTCTACTGCTCCTAGTCATCCTAATGTATCAGGACCTGACCTGACTACTGCTCCTAGTCACCTCCATCCTACTGTATCAGGACCTGACCCGTCTACTGCTCCTAGTCACCTCCATCCTACTGTATCAGGACCTGACATGTCTACTGCTCCTAGTCACCTCCATCCTACTGTATCAGGACCTGACCTGACTACTGCTCCTAGTCACCTCCATCCTACTGTATCAGGACCTGACCTGTCTACTGCTCCTAGTCACCTCCATCCTACTGTATCAGGACCTGACCTGACTACTGCTCCTAGTCACCTCCATCCTACTGTATCAGGACCTGACCCGTCTACTGCTCCTAGTCACCTCCATCCTACTGTATCAGGACCTGACCCGTCTACTGCTCCTAGTCACCTCCATCCTACTGTATCAGGACCTGACCCGTCTACTGCTCCTAGTCACCTCCATCCTACTGTATCAGGACCTGACCCGTCTACTGCTCCTAGTCACCTCCATCCTACTGTATCAGGACCTGACTACTGCTCCTAGTCACCTCCATCCTACTGTATCAGGACCTGACCCGACTACTGCTCCTAGTCCCCTCCATCCTACTGTATCAGGACCTGACCTGTCTACTGCTCCTAGTCACCTCCATCCTACTGTATCAGGACCTGACCTGACTACTGCTCCTAGTCACCTCCATCCTACTGTATCAGGACCTGACCCGTCTACTGCTCCTAGTCACCTCCATCCTACTGTATCAGGACCTGACCTGACTACTGCTCCTAGTCACCTCCATCCTACTGTATCAGGAACTGACCCGTCTACTGCTCCTAGTCACCTCCATCCTACTGTATCAGGAACTGACCCGACTACTGCTCCTAGTCAGCTCCATCCTACTGTATCAGGACCTGACCCGACTACTGCTCCTAGTCACCTCCATCCTACTGTATCAGGACCTGACCTGACTACTGCTCCTAGTCACCTCCATCCTACTGTATCAGGACCTGACCTGTCTACTGCTCCTAGTCACCTCCATCCTACTGTATCAGGACCTGACCTGTCTACTGCTCCTAGTCACCTCCATCCTACTGTATCAGGACCTGACCGGTCTACTGCTCCTAGTCACCTCCATCCTACTGTATCAGGACCTGACCTGACTACTGCTCCTAGTCACCTCCATCCTACTGTATCAGGACCTGAACTGTCTACTGCTCCTAGTCACCTCCATCCTACTGTATCAGGACCTGAACTGTCTACTGCTCCTAGTCACCTCCATTCTACTGTATCAGGACCTGACCTGTCTACTGCTCCTAGTCACCTCCATTCTACTGTATCAGGACCTGACCTGTCTACTGCTCCTAGTCGACTCCATCCTACTGTATCAGGACCTGACCTGTCTACTGCTCCTAGTCACCTCCATCCTACTGTATCAGGACCTGACCTGACTACTGCTCCTAGTCACCTCCATCCTACTGTATCCGGACCTGACCTGTCTACTGCTCCTAGTCACCTCCATCCTACTGTATCAGGACCTGACCTGACTACTGCTCCTAGTCACCTCCATCCTACTGTATCAGGACCTGACCTGTCTACTGCTCCTAGTCACCTCCATCCTACTGTATCAGGAACTGACCCGACTACTGCTCCTAGTCACCTCCATCCTACTGTATCACGACCTGACCCGTCTACTGCTCCTAGTCACCTCCATCCTACTGTATCAGGACCTGACCCGTCTACTGCTCCTAGTCACCTCCATCCTACTGTATCAGGACCTGACCTGTCTACTGCTCCTAGTCACCTCCATCCTACTGTATCAGGACCTGACCTGTCTACTGCTCCTAGTCACCTCCATCCTACTGTATCAGGACCTGACCGCTACTGCTCCTAGTCACCTCCATCCTACTGTATCAGGACCTGACCCGCTACTGCTCCTAGTCACCTCCATCCTACTGTATCAGGACCTGACCTGTCTACTGCTCCTAGTCACCTCCATCCTACTGTATCAGGACCTGACCTGTCTACTGCTCCTAGTCACCTCCATCCTACTGTATCAGGACCTGACCTGTCTACTGCTCCTAGTCACCTCCATCCTACTGTATCAGGACCTGACCTGTCTACTGCTCCTAGTCACCTCCATCCTACTGTATCAGGACCTGACCTGTCTACTGCTCCTAGTCACCTCCATCCTACTGTATCAGGACCTGACCGCTACTGCTCCTAGTCACCTCCATCCTACTGTATCAGGACCTGACCCGACTACTGCTCCTAGTCACCTCCATCCTACTGTATCAGGACCTGACCTGTCTACTGCTCCTAGTCACCTCCATCCTACTGTATCAGGACCTGACCTGTCTACTGCTCCTAGTCACCTCCATCCTACTGTATCAGGACCTGACCTGTCTACTGCTCCTAGTCACCTCCATCCTACTGTATCAGGACCTGACCTGTCTACTGCTCCTAGTCACCTCCATCCTACTGTATCAGGACCTGACTACTGCTCCTAGTCACCTCCATCCTACTGTATCAGGACCTGACCCGACTACTGCTCCTAGTCACCTCCATCCTACTGTATCAGGACCTGAACTGTCTACTGCTCCTAGTCATCCTAATGTATCAGGACCTGACCTGACTACTGCTCCTAGTCACCTCCATCCTACTGTATCAGGACCTGACCCGTCTACTGCTCCTAGTCACCTCCATCCTACTGTATCAGGACCTGACCTGTCTACTGCTCCTAGTCACCTCCATCCTACTGTATCAGGACCTGACCTGACTACTGCTCCTAGTCACCTCCATCCTACTGTATCAGGACCTGACCTGTCTACTGCTCCTAGTCACCTCCATCCTACTGTATCAGGACCTGACCTGACTACTGCTCCTAGTCACCTCCATCCTACTGTATCAGGACCTGACCCGTCTACTGCTCCTAGTCACCTCCATCCTACTGTATCAGGACCTGACCTGTCTACTGCTCCTAGTCACCTCCATCCTACTGTATCAGGACCTGACCCGTCTACTGCTCCTAGTCACCTCCATCCTACTGTATCAGGACCTGACCCGTCTACTGCTCCTAGTCACCTCCATCCTACTGTATCAGGACCTGACTACTGCTCCTAGTCACCTCCATCCTACTGTATCAGGACCTGACCCGACTACTGCTCCTAGTCACCTCCATCCTACTGTATCAGGACCTGACCTGTCTACTGCTCCTAGTCACTCCATCCTACTGTATCAGGACCTGACCTGACTACTGCTCCTAGTCACCTCCATCCTACTGTATCAGGACCTGACCTGTCTACTGCTCCTAGTCACCTCCATCCTACTGTATCAGGACCTGACCTGACTACTGCTCCTAGTCACCTCCATCCTACTGTATCAGGACCTGACCTGTCTACTGCTCCTAGTCACCTCCATCCTACTGTATCAGGACCTGACCTGTCTACTGCTCCTAGTCACCTCCATCCTACTGTATCAGGACCTGACCTGTCTACTGCTCCTAGTCACCTCCATCCTACTGTATCAGGACCTGACCCGACTACTGCTCCTAGTCACCTCCATCCTACTGTATCAGGACCTGAACTGTCTACTGCTCCTAGTCATCCTAATGTATCAGGACCTGACCTGACTACTGCTCCTAGTCACCTCCATCCTACTGTATCAGGACCTGACCCGTCTACTGCTCCTAGTCACCTCCATCCTACTGTATCAGGACCTGACATGTCTACTGCTCCTAGTCACCTCCATCCTACTGTATCAGGACCTGACCTGACTACTGCTCCTAGTCACCTCCATCCTACTGTATCAGGACCTGACCTGTCTACTGCTCCTAGTCACCTCCATCCTACTGTATCAGGACCTGACCTGACTACTGCTCCTAGTCACCTCCATCCTACTGTATCAGGACCTGACCCGTCTACTGCTCCTAGTCACCTCCATCCTACTGTATCAGGACCTGACCCGTCTACTGCTCCTAGTCACCTCCATCCTACTGTATCAGGACCTGACCCGTCTACTGCTCCTAGTCACCTCCATCCTACTGTATCAGGACCTGACCCGTCTACTGCTCCTAGTCACCTCCATCCTACTGTATCAGGACCTGACTACTGCTCCTAGTCACCTCCATCCTACTGTATCAGGACCTGACCCGACTACTGCTCCTAGTCACCTCCATCCTACTGTATCAGGACCTGACCTGTCTACTGCTCCTAGTCACCTCCATCCTACTGTATCAGGAACTGACCTGACTACTGCTCCTAGTCACCTCCATCCTACTGTATCAGGACCTGACCCGTCTACTGCTCCTAGTCACCTCCATCCTACTGTATCAGGACCTGACCTGACTACTGCTCCTAGTCACCTCCATCCTACTGTATCAGGACCTGACCTGTCTACTGCTCCTAGTCACCTCCATCCTACTGTATCAGGAACTGACCCGACTACTGCTCCTAGTCAGCTCCATCCTACTGTATCAGGACCTGACCCGACTACTGCTCCTAGTCACCTCCATCCTACTGTATCAGGACCTGACCTGACTACTGCTCCTAGTCACCTCCATCCTACTGTATCAGGACCTGACCTGTCTACTGCTCCTAGTCACCTCCATCCTACTGTATCAGGACCTGACCTGTCTACTGCTCCTAGTCACCTCCATCCTACTGTATCAGGACCTGACCGGTCTACTGCTCCTAGTCACCTCCATCCTACTGTATCAGGACCTGACCTGACTACTGCTCCTAGTCACCTCCATCCTACTGTATCAGGACCTGAACTGTCTACTGCTCCTAGTCACCTCCATCCTACTGTATCAGGACCTGAACTGTCTACTGCTCCTAGTCACCTCCATTCTACTGTATCAGGACCTGACCTGTCTACTGCTCCTAGTCACCTCCATTCTACTGTATCAGGACCTGACCTGTCTACTGCTCCTAGTCGACTCCATCCTACTGTATCAGGACCTGACCTGTCTACTGCTCCTAGTCACCTCCATCCTACTGTATCAGGACCTGACCTGACTACTGCTCCTAGTCACCTCCATCCTACTGTATCCGGACCTGACCTGTCTACTGCTCCTAGTCACCTCCATCCTACTGTATCAGGACCTGACCTGACTACTGCTCCTAGTCACCTCCATCCTACTGTATCAGGACCTGACCTGTCTACTGCTCCTAGTCACCTCCATCCTACTGTATCAGGAACTGACCCGACTACTGCTCCTAGTCACCTCCATCCTACTGTATCACGACCTGACCCGTCTACTGCTCCTAGTCACCTCCATCCTACTGTATCAGGACCTGACCCGTCTACTGCTCCTAGTCACCTCCATCCTACTGTATCAGGACCTGACCTGTCTACTGCTCCTAGTCACCTCCATCCTACTGTATCAGGACCTGACTACTGCTCCTAGTCACCTCCATCCTACTGTATCAGGACCTGACTACTGCTCCTAGTCACCTCCATCCTACTGTATCAGGACCTGACTACTGCTCCTAGTCACCTCCATCCTACTGTATCAGGACCTGACTACTGCTCCTAGTCACCTCCATCCTACTGTATCAGGACCTGACTACTGCTCCTAGTCACCTCCATCCTACTGTATCAGGACCTGACTACTGCTCCTAGTCACCTCCATCCTACTGTATCAGGACCTGACCTGACTACTGCTCCTAGTCACCTCCATCCTACTGTATCAGGACCTGACCTGTCTACTGCTCCTAGTCACCTCCATTCTACTGTATCAGGACCTGACCTGTCTACTGCTCCTAGTCACCTCCATTCTACTGTATCAGGACCTGACCTGTCTACTGCTCCTAGTCACCTCCATCCTACTGTATCAGGACCTGACCTGTCTACTGCTCCTAGTCACCTCCATCCTACTGTATCAGGACCTGACCTGTCTACTGCTCCTAGTCACCTCCATCCTACTGTATCAGGACCTGACCTGTCTACTGCTCCTAGTCACCTCCATCCTACTGTATCAGGACCTGACCTGACTACTGCTCCTAGTCACCTCCATCCTACTGT
Organism: Salmo salar; assembly: GCF_965601325.2. Lineage (NCBI taxonomy): Eukaryota > Metazoa > Chordata > Actinopteri > Salmoniformes > Salmonidae > Salmo > Salmo salar. Next base: position 87,317,945 of record NC_138306.1, on the reverse strand, counting down.
ATCAGGACCTGACCTGTCTACTGCTCCTAGTCACCTCCATCCTACTGTATCAGGACCTGACCTGACTACTGCTCCTAGTCACCTCCATCCTACTGTATCAGGACCTGACCTGTCTACTGCTCCAAGTCACCTCCATCCTACTGTATCAGGACCTGACCTGTCTACTGCTCCTAGTCACCTCCATCCTACTGTATCAGGACCTGACCTGTCTACTGCTCCTAGTCACCTCCATCCTACTGTATCAGGACCTGACCTGTCTACTGCTCCTAGTCACCTCCATCCTACTGTATCAGGACCTGACTACTGCTCCTAGTCACCTCCATCCTACTGTATCAGGACCTGACCCGACTACTGCTCCTAGTCACCTCCATCCTACTGTATCAGGACCTGACTACTGCTCCTAGTCACCTCCATCCTACTGTATCAGGACCTGACCTGACTACTGCTCCTAGTCACCTCCATCCTACTGTATCAGGACCTGACCCGTCTACTGCTCCTAGTCACCTCCATCCTACTGTATCAGGACCTGACATGTCTACTGCTCCTAGTCACCTCCATCCTACTGTATCAGGACCTGACCTGACTACTGCTCCTAGTCACCTCCATCCTACTGTATCAGGACCTGACCTGTCTACTGCTCCTAGTCACCTCCATCCTACTGTATCAGGACCTGACCTGACTACTGCTCCTAGTCACCTCCATCCTACTGTATCAGGACCTGACCCGTCTACTGCTCCTAGTCACCTCTATCCTACTGTATCAGGACCTGACCCGTCTACTGCTCCTAGTCACCTCCATCCTACTGTATCAGGACCTGACCCGTCTACTGCTCCTAGTCACCTCCATCCTACTGTATCAGGACCTGACCCGTCTACTGCTCCTAGTCACCTCCATCCTACTGTATCAGGACCTGACCCGACTACTGCTCCTAGTCACCTCCATCCTACTGTATCAGGACCTGACCTGTCTACTGCTCCTAGTCACCTCCATCCTACTGTATCAGGACCTGACCTGACTACTGCTCCTAGTCACCTCCATCCTACTGTATCAGGACCTGACCTGACTACTGCTCCTAGTCACCTCCATCCTACTGTATCAGGACCTGACCTGTCTACTGCTCCTAGTCACCTCCATCCTACTGTATCAGGACCTGACCTGTCTACTGCTCCTAGTCACCTCCATCCTACTGTATCAGGACCTGACCCGTCTACTGCTCCTAGTCACCTCCATCCTACTGTATCAGGACCTGACCTGTCTACTGCTCCTAGTCACCTCCATCCTACTGTATCAGGACCTGACTACTGCTCCTAGTCACCTCCATCCTACTGTATCAGGACCTGACCCGACTACTGCTCCTAGTCACCTCCATCCTACTGTATCAGGACCTGACCTGTCTACTGCTCCTAGTCACCTCCATCCTACTGTATCAGGACCTGACCTGACTACTGCTCCTAGTCACCTCCATCCTACTGTATCAGGACCTGACCCGTCTACTGCTCCTAGTCACCTCCATCCTACTGTATCAGGACCTGACCTGTCTACTGCTCCTAGTCACCTCCATCCTACTGTATCAGGACCTGACCTGACTACTGCTCCTAGTCACCTCCATCCTACTGTATCAGGACCTGACCTGTCTACTGCTCCTAGTCACCTCCATCCTACTGTATCAGGACCTGACCTGACTACTGCTCCTAGTCACCTCCATCCTACTGTATCAGGACCTGACCCGTCTACTGCTCCTAGTCACCTCCATCCTACTGTATCAGGACCTGACCCGTCTACTGCTCCTAGTCACCTCCATCCTACTGTATCAGGACCTGACCCGTCTACTGCTCCTAGTCACCTCCATCCTACTGTATCAGGACCTGACCCGTCTACTGCTCCTAGTCACCTCCATCCTACTGTATCAGGACCTGACCTGACTACTGCTCCTAGTCACCTCCATCCTACTGTATCAGGACCTGACCTGTCTACTGCTCCTAGTCACCTCCATCCTACTGTATCAGGACCTGACCTGTCTACTGCTCCTAGTCACCTCCATCCTACTGTATCAGGACCTGACCCGTCTACTGCTCCTAGTCACCTCCATCCTACTGTATCAGGACCTGACCCGTCTACTGCTCCTAGTCACCTCCATCCTACTGTATCAGGACCTGACCCGACTACTGCTCCTAGTCACCTCCATCCTACTGTATCAGGACCTGACCCGACTACTGCTCCTAGTCACCTCCATCCTACTGTATCAGGACCTGACCTGTCTACTGCTCCTAGTCACCTCCATCCTACTGTATCAGGACCTGACCTGTCTACTGCTCCTAGTCACCTCCATCCTACTGTATCAGGACCTGACCTGTCTACTGCTCCTAGTCACCTCCATCCTACTGTATCAGGACCTGACCCGTCTACTGCTCCTAGTCACCTCCATCCTACTGTATCAGGACCTGACCCGACTACTGCTCCTAGTCACCTCCATCCTACTGTATCAGGACCTGACCCGTCTACTGCTCCTAGTCACCTCCATCCTACTGTATCAGGACCTGACCCGTCTACTGCTCCTAGTCACCTCCATCCTACTGTATCAGGACCTGACCCGTCTACTGCTCCTAGTCACCTCCATCCTACTGTATCAGGACCTGACCCGTCTACTGCTCCTAGTCACCTCCATCCTACTGTATCAGGACCTGACCCGTCTACTGCTCCTAGTCACCTCCATCCTACTGTATCAGGACCTGACCCGACTACTGCTCCTAGTCACCTCCATCCTACTGTATCAGGACCTGACCCGACTACTGCTCCTAGTCACCTCCATCCTACTGTATCAGGACCTGACCTGTCTACTGCTCCTAGTCACCTCCATCCTACTGTATCAGGACCTGACCTGACTACTGCTCCTAGTCACCTCCATCCTACTGTATCAGGACCTGACCTGTCTACTGCTCCTAGTCACCTCCATCCTACTGTATCAGGAACTGACCTGACTACTGCTCCTAGTCACCTCCATCCTACTGTATCAGGACCTGACCCGTCTACTGCTCCTAGTCACCTCCATCCTACTGTATCAGGACCTGACCTGTCTACTGCTCCTAGTCACCTCCATCCTACTGTATCAGGACCTGACCTGACTACTGCTCCTAGTCACCTCCATCCTACTGTATCAGGACCTGACCTGTCTACTGCTCCTAGTCACCTCCATCCTACTGTATCAGGACCTGACCTGACTACTGCTCCTAGTCACCTCCATCCTACTGTATCAGGACCTGACCCGTCTACTGCTCCTAGTCACCTCCATCCTACTGTATCAGGACCTGACCCGTCTACTGCTCCTAGTCACCTCCATCCTACTGTATCAGGACCTGACCTGACTACTGCTCCTAGTCACCTCCATCCTACTGTATCAGGACCTGACCTGTCTACTGCTCCTAGTCACCTCCATCCTACTGTATCAGGACCTGACCTGTCTACTGCTCCTAGTCACCTCCATCCTACTGTATCAGGACCTGACCTGTCTACTGCTCCTAGTCACCTCCATCCTACTGTATCAGGACCTGACCGACTACTGCTCCTAGTCACCTCCATCCTACTGTATCAGGACCTGACCCGACTACTGCTCCTAGTCACCTCCATCCTACTGTATCAGGACCTGAACTGTCTACTGCTCCTAGTCATCCTAATGTATCAGGACCTGACCTGACTACTGCTCCTAGTCACCTCCATCCTACTGTATCAGGACCTGACCCGTCTACTGCTCCTAGTCACCTCCATCCTACTGTATCAGGACCTGACCTGTCTACTGCTCCTAGTCACCTCCATCCTACTGTATCAGGACCTGACCTGACTACTGCTCCTAGTCACCTCCATCCTACTGTATCAGGACCTGACCTGTCTACTGCTCCTAGTCACCTCCATCCTACTGTATCAGGACCTGACCTGTCTACTGCTCCTAGTCACCTCCATCCTACTGTATCAGGACCTGACCCGTCTACTGCTCCTAGTCACCTCCATCCTACTGTATCAGGACCTGACCTGTCTACTGCTCCTAGTCACCTCCATCCTACTGTATCAGGACCTGACCTGACTACTGCTCCTAGTCACCTCCATCCTACTGTATCAGGACCTGACCTGTCTACTGCTCCTAGTCACCTCCATCCTACTGTATCAGGAACTGACCTGACTACTGCTCCTAGTCACCTCCATCCTACTGTATCAGGACCTGACCCGTCTACTGCTCCTAGTCACCTCCATCCTACTGTATCAGGACCTGACCCGTCTACTGCTCCTAGTCACCTCCATCCTACTGTATCAGGACCTGACCTGACTACTGCTCCTAGTCACCTCCATCCTACTGTATCAGGACCTGACCTGTCTACTGCTCCTAGTCACCTCCATCCTACTGTATCAGGACCTGACCTGTCTACTGCTCCTAGTCACCTCCATCCTACTGTATCAGGACCTGACCTGTCTACTGCTCCTAGTCACCTCCATCCTACTGTATCAGGACCTGACCTGTCTACTGCTCCTAGTCACCTCCATCCTACTGTATCAGGACCTGACTCACTGCTCCTAGTCACCTCCATCCTACTGTATCAGGACCTGACCTGACTACTGCTCCTAGTCACCTCCATCCTACTGTATCAGGACCTGACTACTGCTCCTAGTCACCTCCATCCTACTGTATCAGGACCTGACCTGACTACTGCTCCTAGTCACCTCCATCCTACTGTATCAGGACCTGACCCGTCTACTGCTCCTAGTCACCTCCATCCTACTGTATCAGGACCTGACCTGTCTACTGCTCCTAGTCACCTCCATCCTACTGTATCAGGACCTGACCTGACTACTGCTCCTAGTCACCTCCATCCTACTGTATCAGGACCTGACCTGTCTACTGCTCCTAGTCACCTCCATCCTACTGTATCAGGACCTGACCTGACTACTGCTCCTAGTCACCTCCATCCTACTGTATCAGGACCTGACCCGTCTACTGCTCCTAGTCACCTCCATCCTACTGTATCAGGACCTGACCCGTCTACTGCTCCTAGTCACCTCCATCCTACTGTATCAGGACCTGACCCGTCTACTGCTCCTAGTCACCTCCATCCTACTGTATCAGGACCTGACCCGTCTACTGCTCCTAGTCACCTCCATCCTACTGTATCAGGACCTGACCCGACTACTGCTCCTAGTCACCTCCATCCTACTGCATCAGGACCTGACCCGACTACTGCTCCTAGTCACCTCCATCCTACTGTATCAGGACCTGACCTGTCTACTGCTCCTAGTCACCTCCATCCTACTGTATCAGGACCTGACCTGACTACTGCTCCTAGTCACCTCCATCCTACTGTATCAGGACCTGACTACTGCTCCTAGTCACCTCCATCCTACTGTATCAGGACCTGACCTGACTACTGCTCCTAGTCACCTCCATCCTACTGTATCAGGACCTGACCTGTCTACTGCTCCTAGTCACCTCCATCCTACTGTATCAGGACCTGACCTGTCTACTGCTCCTAGTCACCTCCATCCTACTGTATCAGGACCTGACCTGTCTACTGCTCCTAGTCACCTCCATCCTACTGTATCAGGACCTGACCTGCACTGCTCCTAGTCACCTCCATCCTACTGTATCAGGACCTGACCCGACTACTGCTCCTAGTCACCTCCATCCTACTGTATCAGGACCTGACCTGTCTACTGCTCCTAGTCACCTCCATCCTACTGTATCAGGACCTGACCTGACTACTGCTCCTAGTCACCTCCATCCTACTGTATCAGGACCTGACCCGTCTACTGCTCCTAGTCACCTCCATCCTACTGTATCAGGACCTGACATGTCTACTGCTCCTAGTCACCTCCATCCTACTGTATCAGGACCTGACCTGACTACTGCTCCTAGTCACCTCCATCCTACTGTATCAGGACCTGACCTGTCTACTGCTCCTAGTCACCTCCATCCTACTGTATCAGGACCTGACCTGACTACTGCTCCTAGTCACCTCCATCCTACTGTATCAGGACCTGACCCGTCTACTGCTCCTAGTCACCTCCATCCTACTGTATCAGGACCTGACCCGTCTACTGCTCCTAGTCACCTCCATCCTACTGTATCAGGACCTGACCTGTCTACTGCTCCTAGTCACCTCCATCCTACTGTATCAGGACCTGACCCGTCTACTGCTCCTAGTCACCTCCATCCTACTGTATCAGGACCTGACCTGACTACTGCTCCTAGTCACCTCCATCCTACTGTATCAGGACCTGACCCGTCTACTGCTCCTAGTCACCTCTATCCTACTGTATCAGGACCTGACCCGTCTACTGCTCCTAGTCACCTCCATCCTACTGTATCAGGACCTGACCCGTCTACTGCTCCTAGTCACCTCCATCCTACTGTATCAGGACCTGACCCGTCTACTGCTCCTAGTCACCTCCATCCTACTGTATCAGGACCTGACCCGACTACTGCTCCTAGTCACCTCCATCCTACTGCATCAGGACCTGACCCGACTACTGCTCCTAGTCACCTCCATCCTACTGTATCAGGACCTGACCTGTCTACTGCTCCTAGTCACCTCCATCCTACTGTATCAGGACCTGACCTGACTACTGCTCCTAGTCACCTCCATCCTCCTGTATCAGGACCTGACCTGTCTACTGCTCCTAGTCACCTCCATCCTACTGTATCAGGAACTGACCTGACTACTGCTCCTAGTCACCTCCATCCTACTGTATCAGGACCTGACCCGTCTACTGCTCCTAGTCACCTCCATCCTACTGTATCAGGACCTGACCTGTCTACTGCTCCTAGTCACCTCCATCCTACTGTATCAGGACCTGACCTGACTACTGCTCCTAGTCACCTCCATCCTACTGTATCAGGACCTGACCTGTCTACTGCTCCTAGTCACCTCCATCCTACTGTATCAGGACCTGACCCGACTACTGCTCCTAGTCACCTCCATCCTACTGTATCAGGACCTGACCCGTCTACTGCTCCTAGTCACCTCCATCCTACTGTATCAGGACCTGACCCGTCTACTGCTCCTAGTCATCTCCATCCTACTGTATCAGGACCTGACCTGACTACTGCTCCTAGTCACCTCCATCCTACTGTATCAGGACCTGACCTGTCTACTGCTCCTAGTCACCTCCATCCTACTGTATCAGGACCTGACCTGTCTACTGCTCCTAGTCACCTCCATCCTACTGTATCAGGACCTGACCTGTCTACTGCTCCTAGTCACCTCCATCCTACTGTATCAGGACCTGACGACTACTGCTCCTAGTCACCTCCATCCTACTGTATCAGGACCTGACCCGACTACTGCTCCTAGTCACCTCCATCCTACTGTATCAGGACCTGAACTGTCTACTGCTCCTAGTCATCCTAATGTATCAGGACCTGACCTGACTACTGCTCCTAGTCACCTCCATCCTACTGTATCAGGACCTGACCCGTCTACTGCTCCTAGTCACCTCCATCCTACTGTATCAGGACCTGACATGTCTACTGCTCCTAGTCACCTCCATCCTACTGTATCAGGAACTGACCTGACTACTGCTCCTAGTCACCTCCATCCTACTGTATCAGGACCTGACCCGTCTACTGCTCCTAGTCACCTCCATCCTACTGTATCAGGACCTGACATGTCTACTGCTCCTAGTCACCTCCATCCTACTGTATCAGGACCTGACCTGACTACTGCTCCTAGTCACCTCCATCCTACTGTATCAGGACCTGACCTGTCTACTGCTCCTAGTCACCTCCATCCTACTGTATCAGGACCTGACTACTGCTCCTAGTCACCTCCATCCTACTGTATCAGGACCTGACCCGACTACTGCTCCTAGTCACCTCCATCCTACTGTATCAGGACCTGAACTGTCTACTGCTCCTAGTCATCCTAATGTATCAGGACCTGACCTGACTACTGCTCCTAGTCACCTCCATCCTACTGTATCAGGACCTGACCCGTCTACTGCTCCTAGTCACCTCCATCCTACTGTATCAGGACCTGACATGTCTACTGCTCCTAGTCACCTCCATCCTACTGTATCAGGACCTGACCTGACTACTGCTCCTAGTCACCTCCATCCTACTGTATCAGGACCTGACCTGTCTACTGCTCCTAGTCACCTCCATCCTACTGTATCAGGACCTGACCTGACTACTGCTCCTAGTCACCTCCATCCTACTGTATCAGGACCTGACCCGTCTACTGCTCCTAGTCACCTCTATCCTACTGTATCAGGACCTGACCCGTCTACTGCTCCTAGTCACCTCCATCCTACTGTATCAGGACCTGACCCGTCTACTGCTCCTAGTCACCTCCATCCTACTGTATCAGGACCTGACCCGTCTACTGCTCCTAGTCACCTCCATCCTACTGTATCAGGACCTGACCCGTCTACTGCTCCTAGTCACCTCCATCCTACTGTATCAGGACCTGACCCGTCTACTGCTCCTAGTCACCTCCATCCTACTGTATCAGGAACTGACCTGACTACTGCTCCTAGTCACCTCCATCCTACTGTATCAGGACCTGTACTGCTCCTAGTCACCTCCATCCTACTGTATCAGGACCTGACCTGAATACTGCTCCTAGTCACCTCCATCCTACTGTATCAGGGCCTGACCTGTCTACTGCTCCTAGTCACCTCCATCCTACTGTATCAGGACCTGACTACTGCTCCTAGTCACCTCCATCCTACTGTATCAGGACCTGACCTGACTACTGCTCCTAGTCACCTCCATCCTACTGTATCAGGACCTGACCTGTCTACTGCTCCAAGTCACCTCCATCCTACTGTATCAGTACCTGACCTGTCTACTGCTCCTAGTCACCTCCATCCTACTGTATCAGGACCTGACCTGTCTACTGCTCCTAGTCACCTCCATCCTACTGTATCAGGACCTGACTACTGCTCCTAGTCACCTCCATCCTACTGTATCAGGACCTGACTACTGCTCCTAGTCACCTCCATCCTACTGTATCAGGACCTGACTACTGCTCCTAGTCACCTCCATCCTACTGTATCAGGACCTGACTACTGCTCCTAGTCACCTCCATCCTACTGTATCAGGACCTGACTACTGCTCCTAGTCAACTCCATCCTACTGTATCAGGACCTGACTACTGCTCCTAGTCAACTCCATCCTACTGTATCAGGACCTGACTACTGCTCCTAGTCAACTCCATCCTACTGTATCAGGACCTGACCTGTCTACTGCTCCTAGTCATCTCCATCCTACTGTATCAGGACCTGACCTGTCTAATGCTCCTAGTCACCTCCATTCTACTGTATCAGGACCTGACCTGTCTACTGCTCCTAGTCACCTCCATTCTACTGTATCAGGACCTGACCTGTCTACTGCTCCTAGTCACCTCCATTCTACTGTATCAGGACCTGACCTGTCTACTGCTCCTAGTCACCTCCATCCTACTGTATCAGGACCTGACCTGTCTACTGCTCCTAGTCACCTCCATCCTACTGTATCAGGACCTGACCTGTCTACTGCTCCTAGTCACCTCCATCCTACTGTATCAGGACCTGACCTGACTACTGCTCCTAGTCAACTCCATCCTACTGTATCAGGACCTGACCTGTCTACTGCTCCTAGTCACCTCCATCCTACTGTATCAGGACCTGACCTGACTACTGCTCCTAGTCACCTCCATCCTACTGTATCAGGACCTGACCTGTCTACTGCTCCTAGTCACCTCCATCCTACTGTATCAGGAACTGACCTGACTACTGCTCCTAGTCACCTCCATCCTACTGTATCAGGACCTGACCCGTCTACTGTCCCTAGTCACCTCCATCCTACTGTATCAGGACCTGACCCGTCTACTGCTCCTAGTCACCTCCATCCTACTGTATCAGGACCTGACTACTGCTCCTAGTCACCTCCATCCTACTGTATCAGGACCTGACCTCTACTGCTCCTAGTCACCTCCATCCTACTGTATCAGGACCTGTCTACTGCTCCTAGTCACCTCCATCCTACTGTATCAGGACCTGACCGTCTACTGCTCCTAGTCACCTCCATCCTACTGTATCAGGACCTGACCTGTCTACTGCTCCTAGTCACCTCCATCCTACTGTATCAGGACCTGACCCGACTACTGCTCCTAGTCACCTCCATCCTACTGTATCAGGACCTGACCCGACTACTGCTCCTAGTCACCTCCATCCTACTGTATCAGGACCTGACCTGTCTACTGCTCCTAGTCACCTCCTACACTGTATCAGGACCTGACCTGTCTACTGCTCCTAGTCACCTCCATCCTACTGTATCAGGACCTGACCTGACTACTGCTCCTAGTCACCTCCATCCTACTGTATCAGGACCTGACCCGTCTACTGCTCCTAGTCACCTCCATCCTACTGTATCAGGACCTGACCCGTCTACTGCTCCTAGTCACCTCCATCCTACTGTATCAGGACCTGACCTGACTACTGCTCCTAGTCACCTCCATCCTACTGTATCAGGACCCGTCTACTGCTCCTAGTCACCTCCATCCTACTGTATCAGGACCTGACCCGTCTACTGCTCCTAGTCACCTCCATCCTACTGTATCAGGACCTGACCCGTCTACTGCTCCTAGTCACGTCCATCCTACTGTATCAGGACCTGACCCGTCTACTGCTCCTAGTCACCTCCATCCTACTGTATCAGGACCTGACCTGTCTACTGCTCCTAGTCACCTCCATCCTACTGTATCAGGACCTGACCCGACTACTGCTCCTAGTCACCTCCATCCTACTGTATCAGGACCTGACCTGTCTACTGCTCCTAGTCATCCTAATGTATCAGGACCTGACCTGACTACTGCTCCTAGTCACCTCCATCCTCCTGTATCAGGAACTGACCTGTCTACTGCTCCTAGTCACCTCCATCCTACCGTATCAGGAACTGACCTGACTACTGCTCCTAGTCACCTCCATCCTACTGTATCAGGACCTGACCCGTCTACTGCTCCTAGTCACCTCCATCCTACTGTATCAGGACCTGACCTGTCTACTGCTCCTAGTCACCTCCATCCTACTGTATCAGGACCTGACCTGTCTACTGCTCCTAGTCACCTCCATCCTACTGTATCAGGACCTGACCTGTCTACTGCTCCTAGTCACCTCCAATTCTACTGTATCAGGACCTGACCTGTCTACTGCTCCTAGTCACCTCCATCCTACTGTATCATGACCTGACCTGTCTACTGCTCCTAGTCAACTCCATCCTACTGTATCAGGACCTGACCTGACTACTGCTCCTAGTCACCTCCATCCTACTGTATCAGGACCTGACCTGTCTACTGCTCCTAGTCACCTCCATCCTACTGTATCAGGACCTGTCTACTGCTCCTAGTCACCTCCATCCTACTGTATCAGGACCTGACCTGTCTACTGCTCCTAGTCACCTCCATCCTACTGTATCAGGACCTGACTACTGCTCCTAGTCACCTCCATCCTACTGTATCAGGACCTGACTACTGCTCCTAGTCACCTCCATCCTACTGTATCAGGACCTGACCTGTCTACTGCTCCAAGTCACCTCCATCCTACTGTATCAGGACCTGACCTGTCTACTGCTCCTAGTCACCTCCATCCTACTGTATCAGGACCTGACCTGTCTACTGCTCCTAGTCACCTCCATCCTACTGTATCAGGACCTGACCCGTCTACTGCTCCTAGTCACCTCCATCCTACTGTATCAGGACCTGACCCGACTACTGCTCCTAGTCACCTCCATCCTACTGTATCAGGACCTGACCCGACTACTGCTCCTAGTCACCTCCATCCTACTGTATCAGGACCTGACTACTGCTCCTAGTCAACTCCATCCTACTGTATCAGGACCTGACCTGTCTACTGCTCCTAGTCATCCTAATGTATCAGGACCTGACCTGACTACTGCTCCTAGTCACCTCCATCCTACTGTATCAGGACCTGACCTGTCTACTGCTCCTAGTCATCCTACTGTATCAGGACCTGACCTGACTACTGCTCCTAGTCATCCTACTGTATCAGGACCTGACCTGACTACTGCTCCTAGTCACCTCCATCCTACTGTATCAGGAACTGACCTGACTACTGCTCCTAGTCACCTCCATCCTACTGTATCAGGACCTGACCCGTCTACTGTCCCTAGTCACCTCCATCCTACTGTATCAGGACCTGACCCGTCTACTGTCCCTAGTCACCTCCATCCTACTGTATCAGGACCTGACCCGTCTACTGCTCCTAGTCACCTCCATCCTACTGTATCAGGACCTGCCTGACTACTGCTCCTAGTCACCTCCATCCTACTGTATCAGGACCTGTCTACTGCTCCTAGTCACCTCCATCCTACTGTATCAGGACCTGTCTACTGCTCCTAGTCACCTCCATCCTACTGTATCAGGACCTGACCTGTCTACTGCTCCTAGTCACCTCCATCCTACTGTATCAGGACCTGACCTACTGCTCCTAGTCACCTCCATCCTACTGTATCAGGACCTGACCCGACTACTGCTCCTAGTCACCTCCATCCTACTGTATCAGGACCTGACCCGACTACTGCTCCTAGTCACCTCCATCCTACTGTATCAGGACCTGACCTGTCTACTGCTCCTAGTCATCCTAATGTATCAGGACCTGACCTGTCTACTGCTCCTAGTCACCTCCATCCTACTGTATCAGGACCTGACCTGACTACTGCTCCTAGTCACCTCCATCCTACTGTATCAGGACCTGACCTGACTACTGCTCGTAGTCACCTCCATCCTACTGTATCAGGACCTGACCCGTCTACTGCTCCTAGTCACCTCCATCCTACTGTATCAGGACCTGACCCGTCTACTGCTCCTAGTCACCTCCATCCTACTGTATCAGGACCTGACCTGACCTGACTACTGCTCCTAGTCACCTCCATCCTACTGTATCAGGACCCGTCTACTGCTCCTAGTCACCTCCATCCTACTGTATCAGGACCTGACCCGTCTACTGCTCCTAGTCACCTCCATCCTACTGTATCAGGACCTGACCCGTCTACTGCTCCTAGTCACCTCCATCCTACTGTATCAGGACCTGACCCGTCTACTGCTCCTAGTCACCTCCATCCTACTGTATCAGGACCTGACCTGTCTACTGCTCCTAGTCACCTCCATCCTACTGTATCAGGACCTGACCCGACTACTGCTCCTAGTCACCTCCATCCTACTGTATCAGGACCTGACCTGTCTACTGCTCCTAGTCATCCTAATGTATCAGGACCTGACCTGACTACTGCTCCTAGTCACCTCCATCCTCCTGTATCAGGACCTGACCTGTCTACTGCTCCTAGTCACCTCCATCCTACTGTATCAGGAACTGACCTGACTACTGCTCCTAGTCACCTCCATCCTACTGTATCAGGACCTGACCCGTCTACTGCTCCTAGTCACCTCCATCCTACTGTATCAGGACCTGACCTGTCTACTGCTCCTAGTCACCTCCATCCTACTGTATCAGGACCTGACCTGACTACTGCTCCTAGTCACCTCCATCCTACTGTATCAGGACCTGACCTGTCTACTGCTCCTAGTCACCTCCATCCTACTGTATCAGGACCTGACCTGTCTACTGCTCCTAGTCACCTCCATCCTACTGTATCAGGACCTGTCTACTGCTCCTAGTCACCTCCATCCTACTGTATCAGGACCTGACCTGTCTACTGCTCCTAGTCACCTCCATCCTACTGTATCAGGACCTGACTACTGCTCCTAGTCACCTCCATCCTACTGTATCAGGACCTGACTACTGCTCCTAGTCACCTCCATCCTACTGTATCAGGACCTGACCTGTCTACTGCTCCAAGTCACCTCCATCCTACTGTATCAGGACCTGACCTGTCTACTGCTCCTAGTCACCTCCATCCTACTGTATCAGGACCTGACCTGTCTACTGCTCCTAGTCACCTCCATCCTACTGTATCAGGACCTGACCCGTCTACTGCTCCTAGTCACCTCCATCCTACTGTATCAGGACCTGACCCGACTACTGCTCCTAGTCACCTCCATCCTACTGTATCAGGACCTGACCCGACTACTGCTCCTAGTCACCTCCATCCTACTGTATCAGGACCTGACTACTGCTCCTAGTCAACTCCATCCTACTGTATCAGGACCTGACCTGTCTACTGCTCCTAGTCATCCTAATGTATCAGGACCTGACCTGACTACTGCTCCTAGTCACCTCCATCCTACTGTATCAGGACCTGACCTGTCTACTGCTCCTAGTCATCCTACTGTATCAGGACCTGACCTGACTACTGCTCCTAGTCATCCTACTGTATCAGGACCTGACCTGACTACTGCTCCTAGTCCATCCTACTGTATCAGGACCGGACCTGACTACTGCTCCTAGTCACCTCCATCCTACTGTATCAGGCCCTGACCTGACTACTGCTCCTAGTCACCTCCATCCTACTGTATCAGGACCTGACTACTGCTCCTAGTCACCTCCATCCTACTGTATCAGGACCTGACCTGTCTACTGCTCCTAGTCACCTCCATCCTACTGTATCAGGACCGCTCGCCCAGCCCTCCCCCGTACGGCCTGCACTGCTCCTAGTCACCTCCATCCTACTGTATCAGGACCTGACCTGTCTACTGCTCCTAGTCACCTCCATCCTACTGTATCAGGACCTGACCTGTCTACTGCTCCTAGTCACCTCCATCCTACTGTATCAGGACCTGACCTGACTACTGCTCCTAGTCACCTCCATCCTACTGTATCAGGACCTGACTACTGCTCCTAGTCACCTCCATCCTACTGTATCAGGACCTGACCTGTCACTGCTCCTAGTCACCTCCATCCTACTGTATCAGGACCTGACTACTGCTCCTAGTCACCTCCATCCTACTGTATCAGGACCTGACCTGACTACTGCTCCTAGTCACCTCCATCCTACTGTATCAGGACCTGACCTGACTACTGCTCCTAGTCACCTCCATCCTACTGTATCAGGACCTGACCTGACTACTGCTCCTAGTCACCTCCATCCTACTGTATCAGGACCTGACCTGACTACTGCTCCTAGTCACCTCCATCCTACTGTATCAGGACCTGACCTGACTACTGCTCCTAGTCACCTCCATCCTACTGTATCAGGACCTGACCTGTCTACTGCTCCTAGTCATCTCCATCCTACTGTATCAGGACCTGACCTGTCTACTGCTCCTAGTCACCTCCATCCTACTGTATCAGGACCTGACCCGTCTACTGCTCCTAGTCACCTCCATCCTACTGTATCAGGACCTGACCTGTCTACTGCTCCTAGTCACCTCCATCCTACTGTATCAGGACCTGACCTGACTACTGCTCCTAGTCACCTCCATCCTACTGTATCAGGACCTGACCTGTCTACTGCTCCTAGTCACCTCCATCCTACTGTATCAGGACCTGACCTGTCTACTGCTCCTAGTCACCTCCATCCTACTGTATCAGGACCTGACCTGTCTACTGCTCCTAGTCACCTCCATCCTACTGTATCAGGACCTGACCTGTCTACTGCTCCTAGTCACCTCCATCCTACTGTATCAGGACCTGACCTGTCTACTGCTCCTAGTCACCTCCATCCTACTGTATCAGGACCTGACCTGACTACTGCTCCTAGTCACCTCCATCCTACTGTATCAGGACCTGACCTGTCTACTGCTCCTAGTCACCTCCATCCTACTGTATCAGGACCTGACCTGTCTACTGCTCCTAGTCACCTCCATCCTACTGTATCAGGACCTGACTACTGCTCCTAGTCACCTCCATCCTACTGTATCAGGACCTGACCTGCTACTGCTCCTAGTCACCTCCATCCTACTGTATCAGGACCTGACCCGTCTACTGCTCCTAGTCACCTCCATCCTACTGTATCAGGACCTGACCTGTCTACTGCTCCTAGTCCCTCCATCCTACTGTATCAGGACCTGACCTGACTACTGCTCCTAGTCACCTCCATCCTACTGTATCAGGACCTGACCCGACTACTGCTCCTAGTCACCTCCATCCTACTGTATCAGGACCTGACCTGTCTACTGCTCCTAGTCACCTCCATACTACTGTATCAGGACCTGACCTGTCTACTGCTCCTAGTCACCTCCATCCTACTGTATCAGGACCTGACCTGTCTACTGCTCCTAGTCACCTCCATCCTACTGTATCAGGACCTGACCTGACTACTGCTCCTAGTCACCTCCATCCTACTGTATCAGGACCTGACCTGTCTACTGCTCCTAGTCACTTCCATCCTACTGTATCAGGACCTGACCTGACTACTGCTCCTAGTCACCTCCATCCTACTGTATCAGGACCTGACCTGTCTACTGCTCCTAGTCACCTCCATCCTACTGTATCAGGACCTGACCTGACTACTGCTCCTAGTCACCTCCATCCTACTGTATCAGGACCTGACCTGTCTACTGCTCCTAGTCACCTCCATCCTACTGTATCAGGACCTGACCTGACTACTGCTCCTAGTCACCTCCATCCTACTGTATCAGGACCTGACCTGTCTACTGCTCCTAGTCACCTCCATCCTACTGTATCAGGACCTGACCTGTCTACTGCTCCTAGTCACCTCCATCCTACTGTATCAGGACCTGACCTGTCTACTGCTCCTAGTCACCTCCATCCTACTGTATCAGGACCTGACCTGTCTACTGCTCCTAGTCACCTCCATCCTACTGTATCAGGACCTGACCGGTCTACTGCTCCTAGTCACCTCCATCCTACTGTATCAGGACCTGACCTGTCTACTGCTCCTAGTCGCCTCCATCCTACTGTATCAGGACCTGACTACTGCTCCTAGTCACCTCCATCCTACTGTATCAGGACCTGACCTGTCTACTGCTCCTAGTCACCTCCATCCTACTGTATCAGGACCTGACCGGTCTACTGCTCCTAGTCACCTCCATCCTACTGTATCAGGACCTGACCTGATCTACTGCTCCTAGTCAGCCTCCATCCTACTGTATCAGGACCTGACCTGTCTACTGCTCCTAGTCACCTCCATCCTACTGTATCAGGACCTGACCTGTCTACTGCTCCTAGTCACCTCCATCCTACTGTATCAGGACCTGACCTGTCTACTGCTCCTAGTCACCTCCATCCTACTGTATCAGGACCTGACCTGACTACTGCTCCTAGTCACCTCCATCCTACTGTATCAGGACCTGACCTGTCTACTGCTCCTAGTCATCTCCATCCTACTGTATCAGGACCTGACCTGTCTACTGCTCCTAGTCACCTCCATTCTACTGTGTCAGGACCTGACCTGTCTACTGCTCCTAGTCACCTCCATCCTACTGTATCAGGACCTGACCTGTCTACTGCTCCTAGTCACCTCCATCCTACTGTATCAGGACCTGACCTGACTACTGCTCCTAGTCACCTCCATCCTACTGTATCAGGACCTGACCTGTCTACTGCTCCTAGTCACCTCCATCCTACTGTATCAGGACCTGACCTGTCTACTGCTCCTAGTTACCTCCATCCTACTGTGTCAGGACCTGACCTGTCTACTGCTCCTAGTCACCTCCATCCTACTGTATCAGGACCTGACCTGTCTACTGCTCCTAGTCACCTCCATCCTACTGTATCAGGACCTGACCTGACTACTGCTCCTAGTCACCTCCATCCTACTGTATCAGGACCTGACCTGACTACTGCTCCTAGTCACCTCCATCCTACTGTATCAGGACCTGACCTGACTACTGCTCCTAGTCACCTCCATCCTACTGTATCAGGACCTGACTACTGCTCCTAGTCACCTCCATCCTACTGTATCAGGACCTGACTACTGCTCCTAGTCATCTCCATCCTACTGTATCAGGACCTGACCTGTCTACTGCTCCTAGTCACCTCCATCCTACTGTATCAGGACCTGACCTGTCTACTGCTCCTAGTCACCTCCAATTCTACTGTATCAGGACCTGACCTGTCTACTGCTCCTAGTCACCTCCATCCTACTGTATCAGGACCTGACTACTGCTCCTAGTCACCTCCATCCTACTGTATCAGGACCTGACTACTGCTCCTAGTCATCTCCATCCTACTGTATCAGGACCTGACCTGTCTACTGCTCCAAGTCACCTCCATCCTACTGTATCAGGACCTGACCTGTCTACTGCTCCTAGTCACCTCCATCCTACTGTATCAGGACCTGACCTGTCTACTGCTCCTAGTCACCTCCATCCTACTGTATCAGGACCTGACCTGTCTACTGCTCCTAGTCATCCTACTGTATCAGGACCTGACCTGTCTACCGCTCCTAGTCATCCTAATGTATCAGGACCTGACCTGACTACTGCTCCTAGTCACCTCCATCCTACTGTATCAGGACCTGACCTGTCTACTGCTCCTAGTCACCTCCATCCTACTGTATCAGGACCTGACCCGACTACTGCTCCTAGTCATCCTACTGTATCAGGACCTGACCCGACTACTGCTCCTAGTCACCTCCATCCTACTGTATCAGGCCCTGACCTGTCTACTGCTCCTAGTCACCTCCATCCTACTGTATCAGGACCTGACCTGACTACTGCTCCTAGTCACCTCCATCCTACTGTATCAGGACCTGACCTGTCTACTGCTCCTAGTCACCTCCATCCTACTGTATCAGGACCTGACCTGTCTACTGCTCCTAGTCACCTCCATCCTACTGTATCAGGACCTGACCTGTCTACTGCTCCTAGTCACCTCCATCCTACTGTATCAGGACCTGACCTGTCTACTGCTCCTAGTCACCTCCATCCTACTGTATCAGGACCTGACCTGTCTACTGCTCCTAGTCACCTCCATCCTACTGTATCAGGACCTGACCTGCTACTGCTCCTAGTCACCTCCATCCTACTGTATCAGGACCTGACCTGTCTACTGCTCCTAGTCACCTCCATCCTACTGTATCAGGACCTGACCTGTCTACTGCTCCTAGTCACCTCCATCCTACTGTATCAGGACCTGACCTGTCTACTGCTCCTAGTCACCTCCATCCTACTGTATCAGGACCTGACCTGTCTACTGCTCCTAGTCACCTCCATCCTACTGTATCAGGACCTGACCTGTCTACTGCTCCTAGTCACCTCCATCCTACTGTATCAGGACCTGACCTGTCTACTGCTCCTAGTCATCCTCCATCCTACTGTATCAGGACCTGACCTGTCTACTGCTCCTAGTCACCTCCATCCTACTGTATCAGGACGTGACCTGTCTACTGCTCCTAGTCACCTCCATCCTACTGTATCAGGACCTGACCTGTCTACTGCTCCTAGTCACCTCCATCCTACTGTATCAGGACCTGACCTGTCTACTGCTCCTAGTCACCTCCATCCTACTGTATCAGGACCTGACTACTGCTCCTAGTCACCTCCATCCTACTGTATCAGGACCTAACTACTGCTCCTAGTCACCTCCATCCTACTGTATCAGGACCTAACTACTGCTCCTAGTCACCTCCATCCTACTGTATCAGGACCTGACCTGTCTACTGCTCCAAGTCACCTCCATCCTACTGTATCAGGACCTGACCTGTCTACTGCTCCTAGTCACCTCCATCCTACTGTATCAGGACCTGACCTGTCTACTGCTCCTAGTCACCTCCATCCTACTGTATCAGGACCTGACTACTGCTCCTAGTCACCTCCATCCTACTGTATCAGGACCTGACTACTGCTCCTAGTCACCTCCATCCTACTGTATCAGGACCTGACTACTGCTCCTAGTCACCTCCATCCTACTGTATCAGGACCTGACTACTGCTCCTAGTCAACTCCATCCTACTGTATCAGGACCTGACCTGTCTACTGCTCCTAGTCATCCTAATGTATCAGGACCTGACCTGACTACTGCTCCTAGTCACCTCCATCCTACTGTATCAGGACCTGACCTGTCTACTGCTCCTAGTCATCCTACTGTATCAGGACCTGACCTGACTACTGCTCCTAGTCATCCTACTGTATCAGGACCTGACCTAACTACTGCTCCTAGTCATCCTACTGTATCAGGACCTGACCTGACTACTGCTCCTAGTCACCTCCATCCTACTGTATCAGGCCCTGACTACTGCTCCTAGTCACCTCCATCCTACTGTATCAGGCCCTGACCTGTCTACTGCTCCTAGTCACCTCCATCCTACTGTATCAGGACCTGACCTGTCTACTGCTCCTAGTCACCTCCATCCTACTGTATCAGGACCTGACCTGTCTACTGCTCCTAGTCATCTCCATCCTACTGTATCAGGACCTGACCTGTCTACTGCTCCTAGTCATCTCCATCCTACTGTATCAGGACCTGACCTGACTACTGCTCCTAGTCATCCTACTGTATCAGGACCTGACCTGACTACTGCTCCTAGTCACCTCCATCCTACTGTATCAGGACCTGACCTGTCTACTGCTCCTAGTCACCTCTATCCTACTGTATCGGACCTGACCTGTCTACTGCTCCTAGTCATCCTACTGTATCAGGACCTGACCTGACTACTGCTCCTAGTCATCCTACTGTATCAGGACCTGACCTGACTACTGCTCCTAGTCACCTCCATCCTACTGTATCAGGACCTGACCTGTCTACTGCTCCTAGTCACCTCCATCCTACTGTATCAGGACCTGACCTGACTACTGCTCCTAGTCACCTCCATCCTACTGTATCAGGACCTGACTACTGCTCCTAGTCACCTCCATCCTACTGTATCAGGACCTAACCTGTCTACTGCTCCTAGTCACCTCCAGATGGTTCAGACTCCTCCTAGGAAGCCTCAGGGCAGATTTCACCTGCAATGAGTAGACAGAGGAAAGAGAGTACAGTTATCTTGAATCCCCACTGACTGAATGTCACTCTGTTTCACTACAGTCAGGGATGGAAATGAAGCCAGTCTGCTAGCCCGAGGCTAGTACGTTTCAGACCGGGTCAGTATAAAAATGTGTTCAACTAGCCCTGCCGCAAAGGATATGTTGTATTATCAAAGATCTCATGGCACTTATTTCGGACCCGAGCTAGTAGAAATTGTGGTCTAGTACTAGCCCGGCTAGCCAGTGGCAACAGTCCTTCAGTTCTATCCCAGCCAGGGTGGATTGCAGGCTAGAGAACAGTAGGATGAATCTTTGTTGTTCCAAATGGCCGACTGTTTGGTAGACAGAAAACAAGGTCACAGGATTCTCTCAATGTAACAACCACACATTCTGATATCTGGACCATTTCCTCAGAGGCTACTACCCAGGACCTACTACCCAGGACCTACAGTACAGGACCTACTACCCAGGACCTACTACCCAGGACCTACAGTACAGGACCTACAGTACAGGACCTACAGTACAGGACCTACTACCCAGAACCTACTACCCAGAACCTACAGTACAGGACCTACAGTACAGGACCTACAGTACAGGACCTACAGTACAGGACCTACTACCCAGGACCTACAGTACATTACCTACTACCCAGGACCTACAGTACAGGACCTACAGTACAGGACCTACAGTACAGGACCTACAGTACAGGACCTACTACCCAGGACCTACAGTACAGGACCTACAGTACAGGACCTACTACCCAAGACCTACAGTACAGGACCTACAGTACAAGACCTACTACCCAGGACCTACTACCCAGGACCTACTACCCAGGACCTACTACCCAGGACCTACAGCACAGGACCTACAGCCGGCCTCAGCACGGACCTACAGCACAGGACCTACAGCACAGGACCTACAGCACAGGACCTACAGCACAGGACCTACAGCACAGGACCTACAGCACAGGACCTACAGCACAGGACCTACAGCACAGGACCTACAGCACAGGACCTACAGTACAGGACCTACTACCCAGGACCTACTACCCAGGACCTACTACCCAGGACCTACAGTACAGGACCTACAGTACAGGACCTACAGTACAGGACCTACAGTACAGGACCTACAGTACAGGACCCACAGTACAGGACCTACTACCCAGAACCTACAGTACAGAACCTACTACCCAGGACCTACAGTACAGAACAGGACCTACAGTACAGGACCTACAGTACAGGACCTACTACCCAGGACCTACAACCCAGGACCTACAACCCAGGACCTACAGTACAGGACCTACAGTACAGGACCTACAGTACAAGACCTACAGTACAAGACCTACAGTACAAGACCTACAGTACAAGACCTACTACCCAGGACCTACAGTACAGGATCTACTACCCAGGATCTACTACCCAGGATCTACTACCCAGGACCTACAGTACAGGACCTACTACCCAGGACCTACTGTACAGGACCTACTACTCAGGAGCTACTGTACAGGACCTACTACTCAGGAGCTACTGTACAGGACCTACTACTCAGGAGCTACTGTACAGGACCTACTACTCAGGACCTACAGTACAGGACCTACTACACAGGACCTACAGCACAGGACCTACAGCACAGGACCTACAGCACAGGACCTACAGCACAGGACCTACTGTACAGGACCTACAGCACAGGACCTACAGCACAGGACCTACAGCACAGGACCTACAGCACAGGACCTACAGCACAGGACCTACAGCACAGGACCTACAGCACAGGACCTACAGTACAGGACCTACTACCCAGGACCTACAGTACAGGACCTACAGTACAGGACCTACAGTACAGGACCTACAGTACAGGACCTACAGTACAGGACCTACAGTACAGGACCTACAGTACAGGACCTACAGTACAGGACCTACAGTACAGGACCTACAGTACAGAACCTACAGTACAGAACCTACTACCCAGGACCTACAGTACAGGACCTACAGTACCTACTACCCAGAACCTACAGTACAGAACCTACAGTACAGGACCTACAGTACAGGACCTACAGTACAGGACCTACAGTACAGGACCTACAGTACAGGACCTGCTGTACAGGACCTACAGTACATTACCTACAGTACAGGACCTACAGTACAGGATCTACTACCCAGGATCTACAGTACAGGACCTACTACCCAGAACCTACAGTACAGGACCTACTACCCAGGACCTACTACCCAGGACCTACAGTACAGGACCTACAGTACAGGACCTACAGTACAGGACCTACAGTACAGGACCTACAGTACAGGACCTACAGTACAGGACATACTACCCAGGACCTACAGTACATTACCTACAGTACAGGACCTACAGTACAGGACATACAGTACAGGACATACTACCCAGGACCTACAGTACATTACCTACAGTACAGGACCTACAGTACAGGACCTACAGTACAGGACCTACAGTACAGGACCTACTACCCAGGACCTACTACCCAGGACCTACTACCCAGGACCTACTACCCAGGACCTACAGTACAGGACCTACTGTACAGGACCTACTGTACAGGACCTACTGTACAGGACCTACTGTACAGGAGCTACTGCACAGGAGCTACTACTCAGGAGCTACTGCACAGGAGCTACTGTACAGGACCTACTGTACAGGACCTACAGTACAGGTTCCTACTGTACAGGACCTACTACTCAGGAGCTACTGCACAGGACCTACTACTCAGGAGCTACTACCCAGGACCTACAGTACAGGACCTACTAACCAGGACCTACTAACCAGGACCTACTACCCAGGACCTACTACCCAGGACCTACTGTACAGGACCTACTGTACAGGACCTACTGTACAGGACCTACAGTGCAGGACCTACTGTGCAGGACCTACTGTGCAGGACCTACAGCGCAGGACCTACAGCGCAGGACCTACAGCGCAGGACCTACAGCGCAGGACCTACAGCGCAGGACCTACAGCGCAGGACCTACAGCGCAGGACCTACAGCGCAGGACCTACAGCGCAGGACCTACAGCGCAGGACCTACAGCACAGGACCTACAGCACAGGACCTACTTCCCAGGACCTACTTCCCAGGACCTACTTCCCAGGACCTACTTCCCAGGACCTACTTCCCAGGACCTACTTCCCAGGACCTACTACCCAGGACCTACTACCCAGGACCTACTACCCAGGACCTACTACCCAGGACCTACAGTACAGGATCTACAGTACAGGATCTACAGTACAGGATCTACTGTACAGGGCCTACTGTACAGGGCCTACTGTACAGGGCCTACTGTACAGGGCCTACTGTACAGGGCCTACAGTAGAGGACCTACTTCCCAGGACCTACTTCCCAGGACCTATAGTACATGACCTACTACCCAGGACCTACAGTTCAGGACCTACTTCCCAGGACCTACTTCCCAGGACCTACTTCCCAGGACCTACAGTACAGGACCTACAGTACAGGACCTACTTCCCAGGACCTACTTCCCAGGACCTACTTCCCAGGACCTACTTCCCAGGACCTACTTCCCAGGACCTACTTCCCAGGACCTACAGTACAGGACCTACAGTACAGGACCTACAGTACAGGACCTACAGTACCAGGACCTACTACCCAGGACCTACTACCCAGGACCTACTACCCAGGACCTACAGTACAGGACCTACAGTACAGGACCTACAGTACAGGACCTGACTGATCCTAATCAGTCAGGTTTCAAGACTGGGCATTCAACTGAGACTGCTCTTCTCTGTGTCACGGAGGCTCTCCGCACTGCTAAAGCTAACTCTCTCTCCTCTGCTCTCATCCTTCTAGACCTATCTGCTGCCTTTGATACCGTGAACCATCAGATCCTCCTCTCCACCCTCTCCGGCGCCGCCCACGCTTGGATTGCGTCCTACCTGACAGGTCGCTCCTACCAGGTGGCGTGGCGAGAATCTGTCTCCGCACCACGTGCTCTCACCACTGGTGTCCCCCAGGGCTCTGTTCTTGGCCCACTCCTATTCTCGCTATACACCAAGTCACTTGGCTCTGTCATATCCTCACATGGTCTGTCATATCATTGCTATGCAGATGACACACAATTAATCTTCTCCTTTCCCCCTTCTGACAACCAGGTGGCGAATCGCATCTCTGCATGTCTGGCAGACATATCAGTGTGGATGACGGATCACCACCTCAAGCTGAACCTCGGCAAGACGGAGCTGCTCTTCCTCCCGGGGAAGGACTGCCCGTTCCATGATCTCGCCATCACGGTTGACAACTCCCTTGTGTCCTCCTCCCAGAGTGCTAAGAGCCTTGGCGTGACCCTGGACAACACCCTGTCGTTCTCCACCAACATCAAGGCGGTGACCCGATCCTGTAGGTTCATGCTCTACAACATTCGCAGAGTACGACCCTGCCTCACACAGGAAGCGGCGCAGGTCCTAATCCAGGCACTTGTCATCTCCCGTCTGGATTATTGCAACTCGCTGTTGGCTGGGCTCCCTGCCTGTGCCATTAAACCCCTACAACTCATCCAGAACGCCGCAGCCCGTCTGGTGTTCAACCTTCCCAAGTTCTCTCACGTCACCCCGCTCCTCCGCTCTCTCCACTGGCTTCCAGTCGAAGCTCGCATCCGCTACAAGACCATGGTGCTTGCCTACGGAGCTGTGAGGGGAACGGCACCTCCGTGCCTTCAGGCTCTGATCAGGCCCTACACCCAAACAAGGGCACTCCGTTCATCCACCTCTGGCCTGCTCGCCTCCCTACCTCTGAGGAAGCACAGTTCCTGCTCAGCCCAG
Organism: Salmo salar; assembly: GCF_965601325.2. Lineage (NCBI taxonomy): Eukaryota > Metazoa > Chordata > Actinopteri > Salmoniformes > Salmonidae > Salmo > Salmo salar. The sequence goes on along the minus strand of NC_138306.1, from coordinate 87,292,345 downwards.
TCAAAACTGTTCGCTGCTCTGGCACCCCAATGGTGGAACAAGCTCCCTCACGACGCCAGGACAGCGGAGTCAATCACCACCTTCCGGAGACACCTGAAACCCCACCTCTTCAAGGAATACCTGGGATAGGATAAAGTAATCCTTCTAACCCCCCCTTAAAAGATTTAGATGCACTATTGTAAAGTGGTTGTTCCACTGGATATTATAAGGTGAATGCACCAATTTGTAAGTCGCTCTGGATAAGAGCGTCTGCTAAATGACTTAAATGTACAGGACCTACTACCCAGGACCTACAGTACAGGACCTACTACCCAGGATCTACAGTACAGGACCTACAGTACAGGACCTACAGTACAGGACCTACTACCCAGGACCTACTACCCAGGACCTACAGTACAGGACCTACAGTACAGGACCTACAGTACCTGTAGGATTACAATCTGTTTTCACCTTGTGTCTCTCTATAGAGCTGAGGAAATCCAGGTCTGTCATGTCTGATATTCCTCCATGGACGATGAGCACTTTGTTATCGATGACTGTTGCTATGGGGAGGAGGCTGAACACATCCTGGACCAGCAGTAGGATGTCCCTGCCATGTGTCTGCAGAGGAGGGGGAGGGGGGAGGGGAGAGAGGTGACATGTCTGCAGAGGAGAGAGAGAGAAAGGTGTACATGTCTGCAGAGGAGAGAGAGAGAGGTGTACATGTCTGCAGAGAGAGAGAGGTGTACATGTCTGCAGAGGAGAGAGAGAGAGAGAAAGGTGTACATGTCTGCAGAGAGAGAGAGGTGTACATGTCTGCAGAGAGAGAGAGGTGTACATGTCTGCAGAGAGAGAGAGGTGTACATGTCTGCAGAGAGAGAGAGGTGTACATGTCTGCAGAGGAGAGAGGAGAGGTGTACATGTCTGCAGAGAGAGAGAGGTGTACATGTCTGCAGAGAGAGAGAGAGGTGTACGTCTGCAGAGGAGAGAGAGAGAGAGAGAGGTGTACATGTCTGCAGAGAGAGAGAGAGAGATGTGTACGTCTGCAGAGGAGAGAGAGAGACAGAGAGGTGTACATGTCTGCAGAGAGAGAGAGAGAGATGTGTACGTCTGCAGAGGAGAGAGAGAGAGAGAGAGAGAGGTGTACATGTCTGCAGAGTGGTCATGATAAGAAGCTGCCACTAGATGGCGGTGAGAACAACTACATAGGTCGGTGTGAACAGCGAAGGGGACTTTACCTTGTACTTCTGCATAACTTCTTTAGTGAATCCATATCTGAAAAACAGAAAACAGAGCAGTGTTTATATACTGCAATGTTGTGCTTGTCATGCATGTTCTTGTGTGCAACAAAGGACAGTTCCAAGCAACATTTGTTGTCTTGTGTGTAAAAAACCTGAAATAAAGTTTAGGGATTTTGTATCTGAAGCATTGTACAGGTGTGCTTGTACTAGAATTTAATAGATATGTGAAACAGCTGGGGGTTGTCCAGGACCAATTAGAATGAAAATGCTAACGTGTTTCTCTGTCTGGTTCATGATGTGGTCCTCGTGGTTGCCTCTGTTCAGGGTCATGTGGTCTGTGTGTCTAACTACCGGAGGTTCATGATGTGGTCCTCGTGGTTGCCTCTGTTCAGGGTCATGTGGTCTGTGTGTCTAACTACCGGAGGTTCATGATGTGGTCCTCGTGGTTGCCTCTGTTCAGGGTCATGTGGTCTGTGTGTCTAACTACCGGAGGTTCATGATGTGGTCCTCGTGGTTGCCTCTGTTCAGGGTCATGTGGTCAGGGTAGAGGAGCAGGTAGGCAAACAGCAGGATGATGATCTCCACAGACTTCTTCCCTCGGTCCACAAAGTCTCCGTTGAACACGTACGGCGTCTCTGCCGAGGGGAGGCCGTTCTGAAAGAGATGGAATAATTATTATGGAAAAAGTAGGCCGTTGTTTCTGTTCATGTAGTGTCACAAGTATACTATGTCATGTACAGTATCATGTCAAGAGCCTAACCTTGTAGAATATGAGCAGCAAGTCATCTAGTCGGCCATGTAAATCTCCTGAAGGAAATGACAAGCATTAGAAGATTTTAAAACGGCAGTAGACACATTTCCTCCTAGAAATTAGACCATCCATGGCATATGAAACCAAAATGACTGGGTTCATTGGTTAACTGAGTTAATCAACAGTTAATTAACATTCTCTCCGACATTAATGTTCTGTGTGTGTGTTTAACATTCGTCTCAAGGATTCTTGAGTTTGATGAGATGCGTCTCTGACTACAGGGAAGGAGGCCATTGAGGTGAAACAAAGTCTTTTCATTATGTATATAAACAACCAGGAGAAAGAGCTCTATTTTGGGAGCTGAGGGGCTGTTGTGTCCTAGATAGTCAGTCTTGTTGTGTCCTAGATAGTCAGTCTTGTTGTGTCCTAGATAGTCAGTCTTGTTGTGTCCTAGATAGTCAGTCTTGTTGTGTCCTAGATAGTCAGTCTTGTTGTGTCCTAGATAGTCAGTCTTGTTGTGTCCTAGATAGTCAGTGGTGTGTCCTAGATAGTCAGTGGTGTGTCCTAGATAGTCAGTATTGTGTACTAGACAGTAAGTCTTGTTGTGTCCTAGACAGTAAGTCTTGTTGTGTCCTAGACAGTCAGTGTTGTTGTGTCCTAGACAGTCAGTGTTGTGTCCTAGACAGTCAGTGGTGTGTCCTAGATAGTCAGTGGTGTGTACTAGACAGTAAGTCAGTGTTGTGTACTAGACAGTAAGTCAGTGTTGTGTACTAGACAGTAAGTCAGTGTTGTGTCCTAGACAGTAAGTCAGTGTTGTGTCCTAGACAGTAAGTCAGTGTTGTGTCCTAGACAGTAAGTCAGTGTTGTGTCCTAGACAGTAAGTCAGTGTTGTGTCCTAGACAGTAAGTCAGTGTTGTGTCCTAGACAGTAAGTCAGTGTTGTGTCCTAGACAGTAAGTCTTGTTGTGTCCTAGACAGTAAGTCTTGTTGTGTCCTAGACAGTAAGTCTTGTTGTGTCCTAGATAGTCAGTGTTGTGTCCTAGACAGTAAGTCAGTGTTGTGTCCTAGACAGTAAGTCAGTGTTGTGTCCTAGACAGTAAGTCAGTGTTGTGTCCTAGACAGTAAGTCAGTGTTGTGTCCTAGACAGTAAGTCAGTGTTGTGTCCTAGACAGTAAGTCAGTGTTGTGTCCTAGACAGTAAGTCAGTGTTGTGTCCTAGACAGTAAGTCAGTGTTGTGTCCTAGACAGTAAGTCAGTGTTGTGTCCTAGACAGTAAGTCTTGTTGTGTCCTAGACAGTAAGTCTTGTTGTGTCCTAGATAGTCAGTGTTGTGTCCTAGATAGTCAGTGTTGTGTCCTAGATAGTCAGTGTTGTGTCCTAGATAGTCAGTGTTGTGTCCTAGATAGTCAGTGTTGTGTCCTAGATAGTCAGTGTTGTGTCCTAGATAGTCAGTGTTGTGTCCTAGATAGTCAGTGTTGTGTACTAGATAGTCAGTGTTGTGTACTAGACAGTAAGTCTTGTTGTGTCCTAGATAGTCAGTGTTGTGTACTAGACAGTAAGTCTTGTTGTGTCCTAGATAGTCAGTGTTGTGTACTAGACAGTAAGTCTTGTTGTGTCCTAGATAGTCAGTGTTGTGTACTAGACAGTAAGTCTTGTTATTGTGTACTAGATAGTCAGTGTTGTGTACTAGATAGTCAGTGTTGTGTTATTGTGTACTAAACTCAGCAATAACAAAAAAGAAACGTCCTCTCACTGTCAAGTGTGTTCATTTTCAACTTAACGTGTAAATATTTGTATGAACATAACAAGATTCAACAACTGAGACATAAACTGAACAAGTTCCACAGACATGTGATTAACAGAAATTGAATAATGTGTCCCTGAACAAAGGGGGGCTCAAAATCAAAAGTAACAGTCAGTATCTGGTGTGGCCACCAGCTGCATTAAGTACTGCAGTGCATCTCCTCCTCATGGACTGCACCAGATTTGCCAGTTCTTGCTGTGAGATGTTACCCCACTCTTCCACCAGGGCACCTGCAAGTTCCCGGACATTTCTGGGGGGGGAATGGCCCTAGCCGCCGAACCAACAGGTCCCAGATGTGCTCAATGGGATTGAGATCCGGGCTCTTCGCTGGCAATGGCAGAACACTGACATTCCTGACTTGCAGGAAATCACGCACAGAACGAGCAGTATGGCTGGTGGCATTGTCATGCTGGAGGGTCATGTCAGGATGAGCCTGCAGGAAGGGTACCACATGAGGGAGGAGGATGTCTTCCCTGTAACGCAAAGCGTTGATATTGCCTGCAATGACAACAAGCTCAGTCTGATGATGCTGTGACACACCGCCCCAGACCATGACGGACCCTCCACCTCCAATCCCGCTCCAGAGTACAGGCCTCGGTGTAACGCTAATTTCTTCGACGATAAACACGAATTCGACCATCACCCCAGGTGAGACAAAAACGCGACTCGTCAGTGAAGAGCACTTTTTGCCAGTCCTGTCTGGTCCAGCGACGGTGGGTTTGTGCCCATAGGCGACGTTGTTGCCGGTGATGTCTGGTGAGGACCTGCCTTACAACAGGCCTACAAGCCCTCAGTCCAGCCTCTCTCAGCCTATTGCGGACAGTCTGAGCACTGATGGAGGGATTGTGCGTTCCTGGTGTAACTCGGGCAGTTGTTGTTGCCATCCTGTACCTGTCCCGCAGGTGTGATGTTCGGATGTACCGATCCTGTGCAGGTGTTGTTACACGTGGTCTGCCACTGCGAGGACAATCAGTTGTCCGTCCTGTCTCCCTGTAGCGCTGTCTTAGGCGTCTCACAGTACGGACATTGTAATTTATGGTCCTGGCCACATCTGCAGTCCTCATGCCTCCTTGCAGCATGCCTAAGGCGCATTCACGCAGATGAGCAGGGACCCTATGCATCTTTCTTTTGGTGTTTTTCCAGAGTCAGTAGAAAGGCCTCTTTAGTGTCTTAAGTTTTCATAACTGTGACCTTAATTGCCTACCGCCTGTAAGCTGTTAGTGTCTTAACGACCGTTCCACAGGTGCATGTTCATTAATTGTTTATGGTTCATTGAACAAGCATGGGAAACAGTGTTTAAACCCTGTACTATGAAGATCTGTGAAGTTATTTGGATTTTTATGAATTATTTTTGAAAGACAGGGTCCTGAAAAAGCGACATTTCTTTTTTTGCTGAGTTTATACAGTCAGTCTTCTGTCCTAGACAGTCAGTCTTCTGTCCTAGACAGTCAGTCTTCTGTCCTAGACAGTCAGTCTTCTGTCCTAGACAGACAGTCTTCTGTCCTAGACAGACAGTCTTCTGTCCTAGACAGACAGTCTTCTGTCCTAGACAGACAGTCTTCTGTCCTAGACAGTCTTCTGTAATTGTGTACCAGACAGTCAGCCTTGTGTTATTGTGTACTAGATAGTCAGTCTTGTGTTATTGTGTACTAGATAGTCAGTCTTGTGTTATTGTGTACTAGATAGTCAGTCTTGTGTCCTAGATAGTGTTGTGCACTAGATAGTCAACTTGACATCTGGACACTCACATCCCCCCCCCAAAAAACTAAAGGCCTTTAAATGAAATGAACCAAGAAGTACAAGACAGTACATGGTCAAATATTGGACAACATAGTTAGCAGTACTGAAAACAATATTGGGGTGGTGGATTAGTTTCCCTCATACAGTGTAAAGTGCTTTGATCATCTGGAAAAGCGCTATATCAATCCAATCAATAAAAATGAACAACAACCTACCACATATTGTGATCTCCTTGGCGTAGGGTGTGGACAGGTGAATGATGTTTGGCATCTGTTTCAGGAGCTTCTTAGTCTGGTGTAACAACTGCAGCATGTATCTACCATGGAGAGGCTGAAAGAAGAGGAACCATCAGGTAGGACTATAGGTTATTGATCTGTTATTATTCATTAAGCTGCTGTCGTGTCTTTGGGCACCATTAAACTGAAGACACATTTATCAAATTAACTCCCTGCAATTATTATTACGCGATTAAACTGATTCATCGTTTAACTGTAATTAACTAGGAGATCGGGGCACCAAGGAAAATATTCAGATTACAAAGTTATAATTTTCCTAATACAACTTTCCTATATTATAACATTATATATTATATTATAGTATCTGACCGATTATCTTCTGGTTTAAATGGTGTATTTTACCTCGCATCAGTCTCATCCCAAACGTCGTAAATTGTTGTATCTGCACGAACCCAGTCTTCACTAAGTCATCCATACATCAACTGTCTTAAAATAATGTATTTACTAAACAAAGTAATTCACAGAAAGCATACAAACAGTAGTTATCGTCAAAGAATTGGTAGAGTAATTTTCCCTAGTGGGCTAAACCGGCATGGCGGCTTGTTTAAACAAACAAGAGGGGGTCAGCTGAGAAGACCCTACAGAGTTGATAAATATTAACAATTGATATGCTAATCCTTTGCACATGACCACTCACTCATTCGGGAACAATTGCAATCAATATATATTTACGCTCAGTGTGTCGTCGGGATCCTTGTTGGAGAGTTTTTGTCCTGTTGGAGAGTTTTTGTCCGCGTTCTCTCTCTCTCAGTTAGAATGGATCTTTCAAAGCGACATTTATTAATGTCGTTATAGAATGGATGTTTCGTCGGTCTTCGCGTTCGATGACATATTTATAGCTGCAGACTATTAATTAATATCAAAGACTTGTTATTATTCTGTCGGTATCGATAGTCTAAAAGTTAACCACATGGTATGGTTAAACTTCAGTAGACGAATGCATGGTCAAACCTTGGCTCTCTCTTCTGAGGTAAGCTGGTCTAGTGAAAGAACTTCTAGGTGGGGTTTTTATACTTGAACATAGAACAGGCTGTCACATGACGCCTTGTCCTGTCTGTGTCCCTGGGGGCGTGCCGATGACTGAGTTAAGCTTTGAACAGAAATACAATTCTATCACATTAACATCAGTACATAGCCTCTCAACATATTCCAAATAGCTTTAATCTTATTAAATCATTGTATACAACCATTTAGATGCAAGTCCCATAGCTGAGGCTATTATATAAACCTTAGTATGGTAATATGGCAATATTGTCTCTAATGAGTATCACAAAATTGTACCAAGCGGACCAGTTCGTAGCTGGATTCTTCACCGATCTTTTATACCTTCTCCAGAACATGTCGTTCGGTTCCCCAATTCTGTGAGTTGGAAGAATTCCTTTGTCTCTCTATGAAACCCCTCTCTGTCTCAAAACTGGGCCATGAGGCCGGACATTCTCCTTTGGAATTTTACGACCCCTCTCACCACAGCCTGGGTGGGGGGAGGTAGGTAGGGGGATGGTGCATAGAAAACCCAGAGGGCAAAGGGAGGGGGTTCAACTGTGTTCTCTGTACCCAGAGAGAGGGCAACGTCATGACACTGCCATACTGTCCACAACAGCTCCTGTACTCCCTGGGCACATGTTCAGAAAGCAGTCCTGATCTAGGATCAGTTTTTGCCTTTTAGATCATAATGAGTATGATTATATGGACACGGTGAAGTTGATCCTAGACCAGCACTACTACTCTGAAACGCTTTAAGAATACTGGTCCTGTAGCACACAGTGGGAAAAATAAAGTTTGAATTGAATGGTCCGGTACCTGTTGTTCTTTGAATGCAGAGAGCAGGGCGTTGGTGTGAGAGACAGTGAGGGGGAAGGTGAGGTGAGGACCGCTGTAGGACTCAGGAACAGTGATCTGTTCATACATGGTCTGTCTCTCTCTGTCTGACCACGGGTCAACCACTGGGTCCAGCAGGTGGGAGATCAGATCTGACAACATGGAGGATGAAACACACAGGGTTAATAGAATAGAACACACAGGGTTAATAGAATAGAGTTGTGGGGTTTAAAAATTCCAGTAACTTTCCCCAAATCCCCTGGTATTCCTGCTTACTGCCTCCTGATTCCTGGAATCTTCCAACTGGGATTTCTGGAAAACCTGGGAATTTTAGGTAGGTTACTGGAATTTTACAACTCTAAATAGAGTAGAATCAAACTGAATAGAATCAAATCAAATATAACTTTATTAACACACTAAAACAGGATGTCAAACACATTTGTACATGTTCAGGGTATCTCTGTTTACTCCTCTGGAATAGCCTGCTATAGTAGGTTAATGTCCAGCCATAGACACTCCTTTATGCAGACAAACAGGCAGGACATCATAATCAGATGTTGTTATTGAAGAGGACAGCAGCCACACCTCTCTCAGACCCTATCTGGGGAGTGGTCGCTTCCGTCTTCAGAGCACGTCTCTAAACAACCAGTCAGTTTATCATATTACTCTGATCAAAACCACAGAGATCACCTATACTGTAATTAATATTGTAAAAATAGGCAAGATGGTCTGAGCATCATCTCCTGTTGTCTTCAACACTAAAGGGCCTGGCTAATTATCTGCAGCAACGTGTTGTTCTGTACGTGTACAGGCAGGCCCCAGCTGTAGCAGCAGCAGTCACAAGAACACAATATCCCACATTACTACAACAGAGAAAAACAGAAATGCATGTGGATGTGGTTGCTAAGCAACATCTTCACCATAATATGTTTTAGGCATAGGCTATTAATGGATCGGGACGTTTTTTGTTCAGTCTATAAATAATTATGGGCATTCCATTTTTTTGTGCTAGGAACTGACAGTCCAACAATTTTCCTGAAAACATTATAAGAAAATGTTAGTTACCTGGGCCATTCCCATTGAGTTGAGTGACGTTGTCCAGCATGAAACTGAAGAAACTGGAGAGCTGAGGAAGATTCAAACATAGTACTTGGTCATATGGAATACAACTGACTAACAGACTGTGTTGGCCTGCTGGGCTAAAGCCGAGGCCTCTTCAGGTCTCAGTTAAACCACCTGGGTTCTTCTCCATTACCTGTAGCTGGTTCTGCTCCCCAGCATACTCTATAGACTGGAAGATGTTCCAGGTGTATCTCTGTCTCATCTCTAACCTGGCCATGTAGCGTCTGTACCAGCGCTGGATCAGGATAGCTGCCTTCATAGCTGAGAGGAGGAGATGGAAGACGTGATAAAATAACAGTTTAATAACAGCCCTCTGCAGGTAGTTAACCATATTCAATAAAATAACAGTTTAATAACGTTGCTGTTTAATAACAGCCCTCTGCAGGTAGTTAGTGGTATTGAATAAAATAACAGTTTAATAACAGCCCTCTGCAGGTAGTTAGTGGTATTGAATAAAATAACAGTTTAATAACGTTGCTGTTTAATAACAGCCCTCTGCAGGTAGTTAGTGGTATTGAATAAAATAAGTTTAATAACATTGCTGTTTAATAACAGCCCTCTGCAGGAAGTTAGCCATATTCAATAAAATAACACTTTAATAACAGCCCTCTACAGGTAGTTAGCAGTATTGAAAACTAATGAAGCCATGAGGGAGTCAGAAAACACAAAGATAGAGGCAAAGAGAAAGAGACACACAGAATGACCATGGGTATTGACCAATAAGACACTATGATACAGTAAGGTTGACCAATAGGACTCCGCAATAGGGGTGACGTGAGAGGAGGCCTCTTACCCAGTGCAGGGCTGGAAGTGTTCTTGGCCGTCTTGTCTGTAGTGAGGAGTGATTAAATAAAATCATTTATAGTGAGACAGTTCAGAGGGAGAGAGGCAGAATTAACAACACACCAGGGAGGAAAGAGAGAATTAGAAGTAGAAAATCCCTTCAGAGTAAATTCATTTAAACATGTTTGTCAGCTAAAAGAAGAAGTAAAGAAATAAGGCAAAGAAAAGCAGAACATTTTACCAACATCTTGAAAACATTCAACTATAGTAGGAGGGAAAACTACAAGATTTCTAATTCATCAGCTGCTGGCTGATAAACATACTGAATTCTCAAAGATGTCAAAAGGTGCTCTATGATCAAACTGTATATTCACTTGATTCACAATCTACGAGATGTAGCCTGGTCCCAGATCTGTATATTCACTGGATTCACAATCTACGAGATGTAACCTGGTCCCAGATCTGTTTGTATTGTCTTGCCAACTACAGTTTTCTGCTATGCCAACCTTAACAGATCTGGGACCAGGCTACATGAGTCCTGGGGGAAGACAATCAGAACCATCACTTGTCCCTAGTCTGTCTCACCTGTTGTCAGTCTCCTCCCCTTGTTGTCGGTGGTGACGGAGGTGCCACATCCCATAATGCTAGTCACTACAGGCGTCCAGCAGTCACTACAGACGTCCAGCAGTCACAGGTGTCAGTGACCCAAGGGTTCTGTATCATGTAATATTATGTCTGTGGCCATTCTGTTAGGGGCAAGGCAGTATGTCTGTGAATGGAAACAGAGAGGAGAGAGAGTCAGACAGGCAGACAGACAGAGGGCGAGAGAGAAAGAGAGAAAAGTTGCATACTCCTTGAATCCTCTCTCCTCAAAACCCATTGGATGGGTCCCCAGCGGTCCCTCCCCTCTAACCTTCTCCTTCAATTGGTCCTTAGAAGGAGACGAGAGAGGACGCGAAAAGTACACTACACGACCAAAATCATGGGCATTAATATAGAGTTGGTCCTCGCTTGCTGCTACAACTGCCTCCACTCTTCTGGGAAGGCTGTCCACTAGATGTTGAAACATTGCGTACGGGACTTGCTTCCATTTAACCACAAGAGCATTAGTGAGGTCGGGCACTGATGTTGGGCGATTAGGCCTGGCTCGCAGTCGGCGCTCCAACTCATCCCAAATGTGTTCGATGAGGTTGAGGTCAGGGCTCAAGTTCTTCCACACCGATCGACAAACCATTTCTATATGGACCTCGCTTTGTGCATGGGGGCATTGTCATGCTGAAACAGGAAAGGGCCATCCCCAAACTGTAGCCACCAAATTGGAAGCACAGAATCATCTAGAATGTCATTGTATGCTGTATCATTAAGATTTCCCTTCACTGGAACTAAGGGGCCTAGCCTGAACCATGAAAAACAGCCCCAGACCATTATTCCTCCTCCACCAAACTTCACAGTTGGCACTATGCATTGGGGCAGGTAGCGTTCTCCTGGCATCTGCCAAACCCAGCTTTGTCCATCGGAATACCAGATGGTGAAGCGTGATTCATCAACCCAGAGAACTTGTTTCCACTGCTCCAGAGTTCAACGGCGGCGAACTTTACACCGCTCCAGCTGACACTTGGCATTGCGCATGGTGATCTTAGGCTTGTGTGCGGCTGCTCGGCCATGGAAACCCACTTCATGAAGCTCCCGACAAACAGTTATTGTGATGTTGCTTCTAGAGGCAGTTTGAAACAATAGTGAGTGTTGCAACCGAGGACAGACTATTTTTACACGCTACAATACTTGGCAGTCCAGTTCTGTGAGCTTGTGTGGTCTACCACTTAATGGCTGAGCCGTTTGTTACTCTTAGATGTTTCCACTTCACAATAACAGCACTTAAAGTTGACTGTGGAAGCTCTAGCTGGGCAGAAATGTGACGAACAGACTTGCTGGAAAGGTGGCATCCTATAACAGTGCCACGTTGAAAGTCACTGAGCTCTTCAGTAAGGCCATTATACTGCCCATGTTTGTCTATGAAGATTGCAAGGCTGGGTGCTCGACTTAATACACCCATCAGCAACAGATGTGGCTGAAATAGGCAAATCCAGTCATTTGAAGGGGTGTCCACATACTTTTGTATACAATTGAGATGTAATTGAGGCTGTCCCTGCTGAAAAGCCTCCAGTTGAAGCCTAATTGTTGATGTTCACATGTGAATTGGTTAAAATCAGTAACGGGTTGCCATGGAGGCGCATGTTTGATATAGCATGAAACAAAAAGTCCATTGGGATCAACTATGAATAACCAACATCTCCTCGCTCTCAGCCTCTGTTACAACACCCCAGCAGCATCTCATCTGACAAACGGCTCTTTAGTAGGGGAAAAAAACGTCAAAATACGCACATAATTGTGTTCTATTAAATTAAACATGTCGCAAACTAATTCATCCTGCAGTATGCCCATTGATCTGCATGGAGACAAACACCTGTTGCTGTTCACATGTAAAATCTGCCGAGGTGAATATAGTAATTCAATTCCCTACACAGAATGCAACAGCTGAGTCAGTGACCAACAGCCTGTTGCCAGTAAACGACAAGTCCAAGACCACCCAGCTCATCTAGGAACCTACCTGTTCGTCCTGGACACCGGTTGGGGTGATAAAGATGTCCGGTTGTGCCGCAGCAGTCTACGCCAAAATGTGAGTCTTGCACATAGTGTACGCTTCCCTAATCAACACGCGTCACGCACCGCGAGGAACAAAAGCGTCCATTTGATTTCCGCTTTCCCCACGCGCCGGAGTTGGCTATGGTTGACTGAGTTTGGCGCACATCTGCTCCCCTGACAAGACAAGCAAATGCATCAATTATGGTCATGCCTTTCCCCGCCCCTCGAAGTAATTGGACTGCCATTAGAGGCGCGCATACCGCGTTAACATTTCATTATACAACCTTCAGGTGCGATTTTTGTTTTACACATTTAGTGGTGCATTGATTTGTTGGAATGACAACAAATAGAGTAAAAACAAAGACATCTTTATTAAATATACATAAAATTCAAAGTGTTCATAAGACCATTCAGGCGCCCGGTTGCCTGGCATATTTTCTCCCCTGTCTCAGCCGTGCCATGGCAGTGTGGACCTCTAGTTGGGTGATGACTTTCCTCCTGTTGAGCCGTGACAGGCGGGCGGCCTCGGAGCCGACCAGACGGACCAGCACCCTCCGTGGGCAGGTAGACTCGTTCACCAAAAAACGGTCCATGGTGGGGATGCCGTCACCCTGTAATAAAAAGTGCTCCCTTGTAGGTTTCCGTTCCAAACCTAAATGTAACGCACCCGAATCTAACAGTTAGCTGGTTGATACATTTTATCAGGTTAGTTACGGAGGTTGGATCAAATACCTACAGCAGGGTAGCGCTCCAGGAATAGGGTTGGCGAGCCCTGTGACATTCATTTACACCAAATAACTAATTAATGCCAAATGTGGCCCATTATTTCCAACCTCTCTCCGGATCTTGTAGATGAAGGTAGAGTAGGCCTTGTTTTTTCTCTTCTGCTCTCTGAAGGGTTTCTTCGTTGTTCTGCTAACAAAGACCTTCATTGTGTTTTTCCTTTGGATTGTCTTATAAAATGTTCAAATTTACAATTACCTTTTTATAGGCCTATGACACCCACTTTGGTGTTATGAAGATTGAATTCAGCCTTGGGCAATTTATCTATGGCGTGCACCTGTGCTGTTCACGCCTGGCTGGGTCACTTTTAGTTCCAGCATTCTGAAACGTTTTGACACGTTAACCCATCTGACCAATCGGAGAACCTATTTATCTTTATAAATAAAAATGGTACTTCCTGGTCGGAAAATAATGAAAACCTTATCCAGAAAGTCTGGGGGTTGCTGTTACGTTGAACCCCCACACACACTATTCCCCTTATTCTGCAAAGAAATCATTTCCTAAAATAGATAACCCCAAATGCCTTGAATACACCTTCTGCTCCATGATATGGGTGACAGGGTATAGCAGCTGGGCCCCTTCAGGGCAACTAGCCATTAGGACCACGCTCTGGTACATTACACATTGCATTACTGTATCCTCATTGCATTTTCCCAACTGGCCCTCAACAGATGAGGGAGGGACTTTGTGAGGAGATAAAGGGTATTACTGACCATTAGTGTCCTGTGGATTATCATAATCCTTCCCTGGTGCTATCAGAGAGGCTACAGTATAGTGCTTCAGTGTGGTCCTGTCACTGTGTAGGCATGAAGATGGAATCCCATGGACAGTGTATTCTGTTGGCCCTCCTGCTTCTGTCTAACGGTATGTTCATCTCTTCTTTGCCTTTGTCTTCCCTCATTATGTCTTTGTCTCTCTGGATGGTGAGCTTGATCACAGCAGGACCTCAGAGTGTAGGCTTCTACAGTGTGGTGGGTTGAAGTGGTTGTACAGGCTTAATATACACTGTCAAATATTTTCACATACTGGTTGATTGGTGGTGGATTGAATACTGAAAGAAAAGTATTGGTGGTGGGTTGAATACTGAAAGAAACATATATTGGTTGATTGGGCTCTCGAGTGGCGCTGCAGTCTAAGGCACTGCATCTAGAGGCCTCACTACAGACCCTGGTTTGATTCCAGGCTGCATCACAACTGGCTGTGATTGGGAGTCCCATAGGGTGGCGCACAATTGGCCCAGCGTCGTCCAGGTAAGGGTTTGGCCGGGGTAGGCCGTCATTGTAAATAAGAATTTGTTCTTAACTGACTTGCCTAGTTAAATAAAACATTGGAAAAAAATTGGGGTTGGATTGAATACTGAAAGAAACAAATGTGATTTTTCTTAGGTATTTCTGTTATAAATAGGTGGATTGTTCTAGTTTTACTGTAGCAGTTATGTGACTAGTTTCCCAACATTCAAATCCCTCACCAGGCTACATGCATCACTGGATAATGTGCTGGATTATTTGTGGTCTAGTAGTCAGACTGTGGAATGGACAGACTGTACATGTATGGAATATGAGAGACTTGTTATGGTTGGAAAGTGTTTCTGTCTTTACATGTAATGTTCTGTCTCTGTGCTGCGCTGGGGGTCTGTCCCAACAGTTCTAATCCGTGTACACGCTCAGGAGGTAGGTGGAATCAAATCTAGTGATTGATCATCAAACATATTGATAATGTAATGTATGTGTGAACTGACTGATGTCCTCCAACCTAAGGCAGAGGTCTTCTCCAGCTCCAGTCCTGCAGAGCCTCTGGGTGGGCCTGCTTTAATTCACACCCAGCTGCAAGTAGTTCTCCAGGACCTGAGCTAAAGAACCCTGCCCTGGCCTTAGAGACTAATGTTCCATCTCTCCCTCTCTGTGTTTCAGGGGGAGGAAGTGACTGAGACATGGACAGGACGAGCCTGTAAGTGTGACTGTGAGGGGGCAGAATCCCCAACCCAGTTCACCTCCCTCTCCCCCACCCCACCACGTGTCATGGAGTGCATGCCAGGTAAATACCAAGCCTTCTGTCTCTCTCTGTCTCTATCTCTCATTCTCTCTCTCTATCTCTCGTTCTTTCTCTCTCTCTGTCTATGTCTCTCTGTCTATCTCTCTCTGTCTATCTATCTATATCTATCTATCTATCTATCTATCTATCTATCTATCTATCTATCTATCTATCTATCTATCTATCTATCTATCTATCTATCTATCTATCTATCTATCTATCTATCTATCTATCTATCTATCTATCTATCTATCTATCTATCTATCTATCTATCTATCTATCTATCTATCTATCTATCCTACTATCTATCTATCTATCTATCTATCTATCTATCTATCTATCTATCTATCTATCTATCTATCTATCTATCTATCTATCTATCTATCTATCTATCTATCTATCTATCTATCTATCTATCTATCTATCTATCTATCTATCTATCTATCTATCTATCTATCTATCTATCTATCTATCTATCTATCTATCTATCTATCTATCTCTCTGTCTTTCTTTCTCTCTCTCTGTCTTTCTCTCTTTCTCTCTGTCTTTCTCTCTCTCTCTGTCTATCTCTCTCTCTCTGTCTATCTCTCTCTCTGTCTATCTCTCTCTCTATCTCTCTCTCTGTCTATCTCTCTCTCTGTCTATCTCTCTCTCTGTCTATCTCTCTCTCTGTCTATCTCTCTCTCCGTGTATCTCTCTCTGTCTATGTGTGTCTCTGTCTCTCTATCTCTCGTTCTGTCTCTCTCTCGTTCTTTCTCTCTATCTGTCTGTCTCTCTCTCTCTCTGTCTATCTCTCTCTCCATCTCTCTCTCTCTCCTCCTCTCTCTCCGTGTATCTCTCTCTGTCTATCTCTCTCTCTGTCTATCTATCTTTCTCTCTCTCTTTCTCTCTATGTCTTTCTCAATTCAAGTCAATTCAATTCAAGGGCTTTATTGGCATGGGAAACATATGTTAACATTTCCAAAACAAGTGGAGTAGATAATATACAAAAGTGAAATAAACAATAAAAATGAACAGTAAACATTACACTCGCAAAAGTTCCAAAAGAATAAAGACCTTTCAAATGTCATATTATGTCTATATACAGTGTTGTAACGATGTGCAAATAGTTAAAGTACAAAATGGAAAATAAATAAACATAAATATGAGTTGTATTTACAATGGTGTTTGTTCTTCACTGGTTGACCTTTTCTTGTGGCAACAGGTCACACATCTTGCTGCTGTGATGTCACACTGTGGTATTTCACCCAGTAGATATGGGAGTTTATCAAAATCGGTTTGTTTTCTAATTCTTTGTGGATCTCTGTAATCTGAGGGAAATATGTGTCTCTAATATGGTCATATATTGGGCAGGAGGTTAGGAAGTTCAGCTCAGTTTCCACCTCATTTTGTGGGCAGTGTGCACATAACCTGTCTTCTCTTGAGAGCCAGGTCTGCCTCAATAGCAAGGCTATGCTCACTGAGTCTGTACATAGTCAAAGCTTTCCTTAAGTTTGGGTCAGTCACAGTGGTCAGGTATTCTGCCACTGTGTACTCTCTGTTTTGGGCCAAATAGCATTCTAGTTTGCTCTGGTTTTATGTTAATTACTTGACACACTGGAAGTAATTATCTTTTTGTTTTCTCATGATTTGGTTGGGTCTAATTGTGTTGCTGTCCTGGGGCTCTGTGGGGTCTGTTTGTGTTTGTGAACAGAGCCCCAGGACCAGCTTGCTTAGGGGACTCTTCTCCAGGTTCATCTCTCTGCAGGTGATGGCTTTATTATGGAAGGTTTGGATTATGGACTGGAACAGTTCTGCAGAAGACTTGACACTCATTAACCTGACTTCAATATCTTGTGAGCAGACAACCAATCACATTTAGATGTAGAAGTATCAACTACATGAACCTCATATTGGCGTGTTGAGTTACCGTAGTTACCATAGGTCTACTGGTATGTATTCAATTGGAATGGATCAATATTGTTTTTGATTTAATTTGATTGGAAACGTAAATCTTTGTAGGGGCTGAGAGGCAGAAGTGTGTGTGTGTGTGTGTGTGTGTGTGTGTGTGTGTGTGTGTGTGTGTGTGTGTGTGTGTGTGTGTGTGTGTGTGTGTGTGTGTATATATATATAAAGTGACTATGAGCTGGATGAACAAGTCTGTGCCTGCAGTCAGGTGGAATGTCATTAATCAGCAGATGGAGAGCCTCCTTGCTCCACTTCACACAGCCTGTGTGTGTAATCACATGAGAGAAACAGAGAGACAGAGAGACAGAGAGAGAGAGAGAGAGAGAGAGACAGACAGACAGACAGACAGACAGACAGACAGACAGACAGACAGACAGACAGACAGACAGACAGACAGACAGACAGACAGACAGACAGACAGACAGACAGACAGACAGACAGACAGACAGACAGAGAGTACTGTGCAGTATGCTAGCAGGATTATCCCTTCACTAGAACAGGGTTGTGATGCACAGATTACTAGGACCAAAATAGGACCTCTGTCCTTCTCACACTTCTAAAAAGGAAAGGTGTTGATTGGCTGATCAGAGCCTCCTCTATCTTCCTGTTCAAACAGCAGAGTGGCTAGGAGAGGCTGGGCTTCCCAAATGAATCCCTATTCCCTCCAATGCACTTCTTTTGAACAGAGCCCTATGGGCCATATGGACACAGCCTGGTACTGGTTCCAAAGAGTCAAACAGCAGGCTACTACTACTACTATTATTACTACTACTACTACTACTACGACTACTACTATACTACTACTACTATACTACTACCACTACTATGACTATCATTATTACTACTACTACTACTACTACTACTACTACTACTACTACTATGACTACTATTATTACTATTATTATTACTCATACTACTACTATTACCACTACTACTAATATACTACTACTACTATTACTACTACTACTAATATACTACTATACTACTACCAGTATTCTTACTACCAGTATACTACTACTACTATAATTACTATTACTATTACAACTACTACTGCTAGTACTACTACTACTATTATACTACTACTATACCAATACTACTACTACTATACTACTATACTACTACCACTACTACTACTACTACTATGATTATTACTACTACTACTACTATACTACTACTACTATTATTACTATTACTACTACTACTATTATTAATACTACCATACTACTACTACTACTACTATTATTACTATTATTAATACTCCTACTACTACTATTACTACTACTACTACTACTACTACTACTACTACTATTACTACTACTATTATTACTATTGCTACTACTACTATATCACTACTACTATTACTACTACTATACTACTACTACTACTGCTACTACTACTATAATCTACTACTACTATACTACTACTATTATTACTACTACTACAATGCTACTACTACTATACTACTACTACCATTACTACTACTACTATACTACTACTACTACTATTATTACTATTACTACTACTACTATACTACTACTACTACTATACTACTGCTAGTACTACTACTACTACTACTACTACTACTACTATAATATACTACTACTACTATTACTACTACTACTAATATACTACTATACTACTACCAGTATTCTTACTACCAGTATACTACTACTACTATAATTACTATTACTACTACTATTACTACTACTGCTAGTACTACTACTACTATTATACTACTACTATACCAATACTACTACTACTATACTACAATACTACTACTACCACTACTACTACTACTACTACTACTACGATTATTACTACTACTACTACTACTACTACTATACTACTACTACTATTATTACTATTACTACTACTACTATTATTAATACTACCATACTACTACTACTACTACTATTATTACTATTATTATTACTCCTACTACTACTATTACTACTACTACTACTACTACTACTATTACTACTACTATTATTACTATTGCTACTACTACTATACCACTACTACTATTACTACTACTATACTACTACTACTACTACTGCTACTACTACTACTATTACTATAATCTACTACTACTATACTACTACTATTATTACTACTACTACAATGCTACTACTACTATACTACTACTACCATTACTACTACTACTATACTACTACTACTACTATTATTACTATTACTGCTACTACTATACTACTACTACTACTATACTACTACTGCTACTACTACTACTACTATTACTATAATATACTACTACTACTATTACTATTACTTCTACTATTACCACTACTACTACTACAGTACTACCACTACTGCTACTAGTACTACTACTATTACTATAAACTACTACTACTATTACTACTACTACTATACTACTACTACTACTATTATTACTACTACTACAATGCTACTACTACTATACTACTACTACTATACTCCTACTACTACTATACTACTACTACTACTACTATTACTATAATATACTACTACTACTATTACTATTACTTCTACTATTACCACTACTACTACTACTGTACTACTACTACTACTACTACTACTACTACTACTACTACTACTATAATATACTACTACTACTATTACTATTACATCTACTATTACCACTACTACTACTACTGTACTACCACTACTACTACTATTACTACTACTACTATACTACTACTACTACTACTACCTCATAGTAAACAGTAGGACAGTGGGTTATATCACCTCATAGTAAACAGTAGGACAGTGGGTTATATCAGCTCATAGTAAACAGTAGGACAGTGGGTTATATCGGCTCATAGTAAACAGTAGGACAGTGGGTTATATCAGCTCATAGTAAACAGTAGGACAGTGGGTTATATCAGCTCATAGTAAACAGTAGGACAGTGGGTTATATCAGCTCATAGTAAACAGTAGGACAGTGGGTTATATCAGCTCATAGTAAACTGTAGGACAGTGGGTTATATCAGCTCATAGTAAACAGTAGGACAGTGGGTTATATCAGCTCATAGTAAACAGTAGGACAGTGGGTTATATCAGCTCATAGTAAACAGTAGGACAGTGGGTTATATCAGCTGATAGTAAACAGTAGGGCAGTGGGTTATATCACCTCATAGTAAACAGTAGGACAGTGGGTTATATCAGCTCATAGTAAACAGTAGGACAGTGGGTTATATCAGCTCATAGTAAACAGTAGGACAGTGGGTTATATCACCTCATAGTAAACAGTAGGACAGTGGGTTATATCAGCTCATAGTAAACAGTAGGACAGTGGGTTATATCAGCTCATAGTAAACAGTAGGACAGTGGGTTATATCAGCTCATAGTAAACAGTAGGACAGTGGGTTATATCAGCTCATAGTAAACAGTAGGACAGTGGGTTATATCACCTCATAATAAACAGTAGGACAGTGGGTTATATCACCTCATAGTAAACAGTAGGACAGTGGGTTATATCACCTCATAGTAAACAGTAGGACAGTGGGTAATATCAGCTCATAGTAACAGTAGGACAGTGGTTTATATCACCTCATAGTAAACAGTAGGACAGTGGGTTATATCACCTCATAGTAAACAGTAGGACAGTGGGTTATATCACCTCATAGTAAACAGTAGGACAGTGGGTTATATCACCTCATAGTAAACAGTAGGACAGTGGGTTATATCAGCTCATAGTAAACAGTAGGACAGTGGGTTATATCACCTCATAGTAAACAGTAGGACAGTGGATTATATCAGCTCATAGTAAACAGTAGGACAGTGGGTTATATCAGCTCATAGTAAACAGTAGGACAGTGGGTTATATCAGCTCATAGTAAACAGTAGGACAGTGGGTTATATCAGCTCATAGTAAACAGTAGGACAGTGGGTTATATCACCTCATAGTAAACAGTAGGACAGTGGGTTATATCACCTCATAGTAAACAGTAGGACAGTGGGTTATATCAGCTCATAGTAAACAGTAGGACAGTGGGTTATATCACCTCATAGTAAACAGTAGGACAGTGGGTTATATCAGCTCATAGTAAACAGTAGAACAGTGGGTTATATCAGCTCATAGTAAACAGTAGGACAGTGGGTTATATCAGCTGATAGTAAACAGTAGGACAGTGGGTTATATCAGCTCATAGTAAACAGTAGGACAGTGGGTTATATCAGCTGATAGTAAACAGTAGGACAGTGGGTTATATCAGCTGATAGTAAACAGTAGGACAGTGGGTTATATCACCTCATAGTAAACAGTAGGACAGTGGATTATATCAGCTCATAGTAAACAGTAGGACAGTGGGTTATATCAGCTCATAGTAAACAGTAGGACACTGGGTTATATCAGCTCATAGTAAACAGTAGGACAGTGGGTTATATCAGCTGATAGTAAACAGTAGGACAGTGGGTTATATCAGCTCATAGTAAACAGTAGGACAGTGGGTTATATCACCTCATAGTAAACAGTAGGACAGTGGGTTATATCAGCTCATAGTAAACAGTAGGACAGTGGGTTATATCAGCTGATAGTAAACAGTAGGACAGTGGGTTATATCAGCTGATAGTAAACAGTAGGACAGTGGGTTATATCAGCTCATAGTAAACAGTAGGACAGTGGGTTATATCAGCTCATAGTAAACAGTAGGACAGTGGGTTATATCAGCTCATAGTAAACAGTAGGACAGTGGGTTATATCAGCTCATAGTAAACAGTAGGACAGTGGATTATATCAGCTCATAGTAAACAGTAGGACACTGGGTTATATCAGCTGATAGTAAACAGTAGGACAGTGGGTTATATCAGCTCATAGTAAACAGTAGGACAGTGGGTTATATCAGCTCATAGTAAACAGTAGGACAGTGGGTTATATCAGCTCATAGTAAACAGTAGGACAGTGGGTTATATCAGCTCATAGTAAACAGTAGGCCAGTGGGTTATATCAGCTCATAGTAAACAGTAGGACAGGGGGTTATATCAGCTCATAGTAAACAGTAGGACAGTGGGTTATATCAGCTCATAGTAAACAGTAGGACAGTGGGTTATATCACCTCATAGTAAACAGTAGGACAGTGGGTTATATCAGCTTATAGTAAACAGTAGGACAGTGGGTTATATCACCTCATAGTAAACAGTAGGACAGTGGGTTATATCAGCTCATAGTAAACAGTAGGACAGTGTGGGTGGCTATGTGCTGTTTTCAGTGTCCTACAACTCTGTGTCCTACTCTAGGGTTCCCCAACTGGCGGCCCCCAGGTGGTTTTATTTGGCCCCCCATTGTTGGACATAAAAGTCTGTAACAGCAGGAAATCAGCTCCAAGTGATTTTAATTTAAGAAATCTGTTCCATAGTATTCCTATACATTATAGAGAGACGTGATTGTATACAAATGTAAGCAAGCTTTGAAATGATTGTTTTATGCAAACATTATACTGTATCTGTTTAGGCTTCTTGCGGTCAATTTGCAGTCTAGAAATGATTTGCAGTTGTGTTCCTGCCCCCCGACCATCCGCTCAAGAACAAATCCCAATGGAATAGTGATTATGTGGTCTCTAACAACATACAGTACATGCAGATGATGCGTGTCCTAGGATAGGAGGACCTGTGACGATAACTACAAAATAACTTCAAAGTAACTACAAAATAATTAGCATCAGTGTGACATCCATTGTTTTGCATCCAATGTTAACATTTAGACTACTTCCTTGTTGTCGACCATGATTTCCCTCTCTCACCTTGGCGTTCCTCCTCTCCAGAGTGTCCGTACCACAAGCCCCTGGGTTTGGAGGCTGGATCAGTCAGACCAGACCAGATCAGCTGCTCCAACGAGGACCAGTACACTGGCTGGTTCTCCTCCTGGCTCCCCAGCAATGCCAGACTCAACAACCAGGGCTTTGGGTGAGTCCCCTGCCACATCCTCTCCCTCAGGACCAACCCCTGGTAGGGCCTCTATCTCCCCCTCCCTGTTCAATCAGTAACCTCAGTGTTCCCTTGGGAAATAGCTCTTCTGACCTCATTGGTAAAATAATGGTCCCCCTCCAGGTCATTGTTTTTGCCTAGGCTTTAGCTCAGCGGGCTAACATAGTTTCCCTGGCGGTTCCCCTCCAGGTGTGCATGGCTGTCTAAGTTCCAGGACAACAGCCAGTGGTTGCAGATTGACCTGAAGGAGGTGATGGTGGTGTCTGGTATCCTGACCCAGGGGCGCTGTGACGCTGACGAATGGATCACCAAGTATAGCGTCCAGTACCGCACCGACCAGAATCTCAACTGGATCTACTACAAGGACCAGACGGGGAACAACAGGGTGGGCCCATCATATCTTTACCTTTTACATTTAGTCATTGAGAAGATGCTCTTATTTAGAGCGACTCACAGTCAATAAATACTTTAACAAAACTTTTTCACATTTTACAATCATAACTTAGTTCATATACATACATCATTACATGGTTCATTATGACATCACAAGGTTTACACATGTAATAATGTCCATGGATGTTTTTCTAAAACAACTTGTTTTGTCGAAGGTCAGCTTTCACATCAATGCATGGTTCGTTATGACATCACAAGGTTTACACATGTAATAATGTGGAAGACAGTCTTGGGATTTATACATACAGTATATCAAAATCAATCCTTCTCATCAGATCCCATATTTCTTTAGTTCTGTAGCAGTTCAGTAAAAGGTGTTCTAAAGTCTAGTCCTGCTAGGTGAGACAGGATATCTGGCAGGAGGATTCTCCATCTGTGTTTACTGCACGGTGGTCTGTGTTGTCCCTCCTCCTCAGGTGTTCTACGGGAACTCGGACCGCTCCTCCTCGGTTCAGAACCTCCTGCGTCCTCCCATGGTAACTCGCTACATCCGTTTACTCCCTCTGGGCTGGCACACACGTATCGCCATCCGCATGGAGCTGCTGCTCTGCATGAGCAAGTGTACCTGATTCTGTCTGTCCTGACGACCAGGGTCACACTCAGCAGGGTACAACACCGTGGAATGTTCAGACAGAAAATGTAATGAATAGAACTGACATGATTCTACATGACAGACAGTCATATTGGTTCTACACAATATATTTCTATGTGAAGGTCCTGTAATGATACACCCTCCTGAACAGGCCCAAGGAGAGCCCTGGTCGTTCCCCTGGTCGTTCCCCTGGTCGTTCCCCTGGCTGTTCCCCTGGTCGTTCTCCTGGTCGTTCCCCTGGTCGTTCCCCTGGCTGTTCCCCTGGCTGTTCCCCTGGCTGTCCCCTATGCCAAAGTGAAATCTACTGCTCTGGAAACCCTTGTTTCCTTTCCTTCCCCAAAACGGTTAAGTAATATCGCTCTCCCAGAGATTGGTTTTATGTGTGAAAAGGTCCATTCTGTTTTCAGATCAGATGCAAAGTGTTACAACAACAACAGTTTTATTTATTATCATTTTTTTACACTGAACAAAAAGGGGTGGCTGGCCAGTTGTTTCCACTTGGATGAGGAAGAGTGGGATAAATACATGCCTGTGAAGCGACAAACCCAGAGAAATTGGGGATGATTATGTGATGAGGAAAGCTCAGAGACAAAGATGACTACCAGTCCTGTGGTTAACTGGATGTTGTGTACTGTACTGTACTGTACCGTGTTGTGTACTGTGCTGTGTTGTGTGTGTGGATTCTGATGTAGTTTGTGACAGTGATGTAGAGTCCAGTGGAGGTATCGTTCGTTGCTTGTTTTATTGTATTCATTTAAAGTTGACCAAAACCAGTTCCTGAAATAAAGACAAACTCTTGTACTCTTTTGTTTTGGAGTATCATTGAACAATATTCCTGTATAATCCTCTGATGTCCTGTTTAAAATACATCTAGAGGAATCTCCACTTGTGATGTGTGAACACCTTTTCCTGATCCCAAAAAACAATTCATGCCAGTTAACAGGGGAGATGCAGGTGGTTTTAATTCTTATTTACAGTCAGAGACCAAATATATAAATAATGCTGTTTATGTGTGATGTCATGCAAATAAAATCCTGTGGGTCAATTTTAAACAAACAACAACTGGAAGTGATTTATAATTCAGGATCTGGATAATCTCGAATTTAGGATAATCTCGAGCTGATTTGTGTTTTTCTGCCATTTTAATCCTGTGACGGCGTGAAGGATTGTTCACTTCAAACCGCCACGAAATGGCAGTTAGAAATTATATAACAATGAGTTAACATAAACTGCAGGTGTAGGCCATTTGAGTTAGACATTAGTGGGATAGCCTGGTGGTCCCAGATCTAGCTAAAAAGCACAAACAGATCAGGGACCACCAGGCTAAATTAAAGGTGATCTTAAACCCAATATAATGAAATCACACCGTAAAGATTTCATGATATTCACTGCAACTGGTCCTTGGAGTCTTTTTGCCACAGAACCCCTGGAAGACATTCAGTTCTATTGGACACAGAACTATGGTTAAGACAAGGACAAGGATGCGACACAGACAACAAGGGAAAAGTGGAACTGAAGTTCAATAGTGAAACTGATGTTTCCAAACTGAAAAAGCATGTATTCATACTGGACGTTACAATGACAAGTGACAACACAAAGCAGTTCAATCAGAACATTACTGTCAACTGTTAGTGTAAAACTAAATGTTAAATTAAAACCAGTTACTGTCAACTGTTAGTGTAAAACTAAATGTTAAATTAAAACCGTCACTGTCAACTGTTAGTGTAAAACTAAATGTTAAATTAAAACCAGTTACTGTCAACTGTTAGTGTAAAACTAAATGTTAAATTAAAACCTCACTGTCAACTGTTAGTGTAAAACTGAATGTTAAATTAAAACCTCACTGTCAACTGTTAGTGTAAAACTGAATGTTAAATTAAAACCAGTTACTGTCAACTGTTAGTGTAAAACTGAATGTTAAATTAAAACCAGTTACTGTCAACTGTTAGTGTAAAACTGAATGTTAAATTAAAACGTTACTGTCAACTGTTAGTGTAAAACTGAATGTTAAATTAAAACCAGTTACTGTCAACTGTTAGTGTAAAACTGAATGTTAAATTAAAACCAGTTACTGTCAACTGTTAGTGTAAAACTGAATGTTAAATTAAAACCAGTTACTGTCAACTGTTAGTGTAAAACTGAATGTTAAATTAAAACCTACTGTCAACTGTTAGAGTAAAACTGAATGTTAAATTAAAACCAGTTACTGTCAACTGTTAGTGTAAAACTGAATGTTAAATTAAAACCAGTTACTGTCAACTGTTAGAGTAAAACTGAATGTTAAATTAAAACCAGTTACTGTCAACTGTTAGTGTAAAACTGAATGTTAAATTAAAACCAGTTACTGTCAACTGTTAGTGTAAAACTGAATGTTAAATTAAAACCAGTTACTGTCAACTGTTAGTGTAAAACTGAATGTTAAATTAAAACCAGTTACTGTCAACTGTTAGTGTAAAACTGAATGTTAAATTAAAACCAGTTACTGTCAACTGTTAGAGTAAAACTGAATGTTAAATTAAAACCAGTTACTGTCAACTGTTAGTGTAAAACTGAATGTTAAATTAAAACGTTACTGTCAACTGTTAGTGTAAAACTGAATGTTAAATTAAAACCAGTTACTGTCAACTGTTAGTGTAAAACTGAATGTTAAATTAAAACCAGTTACTGTCAACTGTTAGTGTAAAACTGAATGTTAAATTAAAACCAGTTATTGTCAACTGTTAGAGTAAAACTGAATGTTAAATTAAAACCAGTTACTGTCAACTGTTAGTGTAAAACTGAATGTTAAATTAAAACCAGTTACTGTCAACTGTTAGTGTAAAACTGAATGTTAAATTAAAACCAGTTACTGTCAACTGTTAGTGTAAAACTGAATGTTAAATTAAAACCAGTTACTGTCAACTGTTAGTGTAAAACTGAATGTTAAATTAAAACCAGTTACTGTCAACTGTTAGTGTAAAACTGAATGTTAAATTAAAACCAGTTACTGTCAACTGTTAGTGTAAAACTGAATGTTAAATTAAAACCAGTTACTGTCAACTGTTAGTGTAAAACTGAATGTTAAATTAAAACCAGTTACTGTCAACTGTTAGTGTAAAACCAAATGTTAAATTAAAATGTTACTGTCAACTGTTAGTGTAAAACTAAATGTTAAATTAAAACCAGTTACTGTCAACTGTTAGTGTAAAACTGAATGTTAAATTAAAACCAGTTACTGTCAACTGTTAGTGTAAAACTGAATGTTAAATTAAAATGTTACTGTCAACTGTTAGTGTAAAACTAAATGTTAAATGAAAATGTTACTGTCAACTGTTAGTGTAAAACTGAATGTTAAATTAAAATGTTACTGTCAACTGTTAGTGTAAAACTGAATGTTAAATTAAAATGTTACTGTCAACTGTTAGTG
Organism: Salmo salar; assembly: GCF_965601325.2. Classification (NCBI taxonomy): domain Eukaryota; kingdom Metazoa; phylum Chordata; class Actinopteri; order Salmoniformes; family Salmonidae; genus Salmo; species Salmo salar. The sequence goes on along the minus strand of NC_138306.1, from coordinate 87,265,040 downwards.
TAAAACTAAATGTTAAATGAAAATGTTACTGTCAACTGTTAGTGTAAAACTGAATGTTAAATGAAAATGTTACTGTCAACTGTTAGTGTAAAACTGAATGTTAAATTAAAATGTTACTGTCAACTGTTAGTGTAAAACTAAATGTTAAATGAAAATGTTACTGTCAACTGTTAGTGTAAAACTGAATGTTAAATTAAAATGTTACTGTCAACTGTTAGTGTAAAACTGAATGTTAAATTAAAATGTTACTGTCAACTGTTAGTTTTACACTTAGTTTAGGATGAAGACATGGCTGTTGTGCAAATACATGAAGGAGAACAATCCAATGGATCACCTGATACACACAGTGAATGTTATTATTAACACATCTCCATGGAACATCAAATGTCCAGTTGGTGCAGATTGTTTGGCTAGAACTGGACTGTAGTGAAACGCTGGGGTCAGAAAGACGCCATCTTTCTGAGGAGCAGCTTTGGGCTTTGAGGGGAGACGCCATCTTTCTGAGGGGCAGCCTAGGGCTTTGAGGGGAGACACCATCTTTCTGAGGGGCAGCCTAGGGCTTTGAGGGGAGACACCATCTTTCTGAGGGGCAGCCTGGGGCTTTGAGGGGAGACACCATCTTTCTGAGGGGCAGCCTGGGGCTTTGAGGGGAGACGCCATCTTTCTGAGGGGCAGCTTTGGGCTTTGAGGGGAGACGCCATCTTTCTGAGGGGCAGCCTGGGGCTTTGAGGGGAGACACCATCTTTCTGAGGGGCAGCCTAGGGCTTTGAGGGGAGACACCATCTTTCTGAGGGGCAGCCTGGGGCTTTGAGGGGAGACACCATCTTTCTGAGGGGCAGCTTTGGGCTTTGAGGGGAGACGCCATCTTTCTGAGGGGCAGCCTGGGGCTTTGAGGGGAGACACCATCTTTCTGAGGGGCAGCTTTGGGCTTTGAGGGGAGACGCCATCTTTCTGAGGGGCAGCCTGGGGCTTTGAGGGGAGACACCATCTTTCTGAGGGGCAGCCTGGGGCTTTGAGGGGAGACGCCATATTTCTGAGGGGCAGCCTGGGGCTTTGAGGGGAGACGCCATATTTCTGAGGGGCAGCCTGGGGCTTTGAGGGGAGACACCATCTTTCTGAGGGGCAGCCTGGGGCTTTGAGAGGAGACGCCATATTTCTGAGGGGCAGCCTGGGGCTTTGATGGGAGACGCCATATTTCTGAGGGGCAGCTTTGGGCTTTGAGGGGAGACGCCATATTTCTGAGGGGCAGCCTAGGGCTTTGAGGGGAGACGCCATCTTTCTGAGGGGCAGCCTAGGGCTTTGAGAGGAGACGCCATCTTTCTGAGGGGCAGCCTGGGGCTTTGAGGGGAGACGCCATCTTTCTGAGGGGCAGCCTGGAGCTTTGGGGAGAGAGGCCATCTTTCTGAGGGGCAGCCTGGGGCTTTGAGGGGAGACGCCATCTTTCTGAGGGGCAGCCTGGGGCTTTGGGGAGAGAGGCCATCTTTCTGAGGGGCAGCCTGGGGCTTTGAGGGGAGACGCCATCTTTCTGAGGGGCAGCCTGGGACAAAGTCAGAGTGGTGTGCTCAGGAGGCGTGTGTGTGCTTGCGCACGGTGTGCCGGTGTGTGCGCACGTGTGTGCGTGTATGTGTGTGTGTGTGTGTGTATATACTTCTTATTGTTACTTGTCCTTGATGTTCACACTATGTACTGTAGATTAATGACTAGCCAGGGCTAAAGATATCCATGACATTCATTGTGCCAATATCAGAAAGTTAGGCCTACATATTTTACCCTTTAAAGCCTACAGCACAAACTGATATGGTATGGATATCTCTGGTATGGATATCTCTGGTGTGAATATCTCTGGTATGGATATCTCTGGTATGGATATCTCTGGTACAGATATCTCTGGTATGGATATCTCTAGTAATGATATCTCTGGTACAGATATCTCTGGTATGATATCTCTGGTATGGATATCTCTGGTATGGATATCTCTAGTAATGATATCTCTGGTACAGATATCTCTGGTATGATATCTCTGGTATGGATATCTCTGGTAATGATATCTCTGGTACAGATATCTCTGGTATGGCTGTCTGCTATGGATATCTCTGGTATGGATATCTCTGCTATGGATATCTCTGGTACGTGTGTTTGTTTGTGTGTGTGTATCCTTCATCAGGATACAACAGGACATCTCAACAGGAATCTCCACATGGGGCCTGAGTCTCTAATAACTAGATCAGCGGGTGTGACTGTTATGGTTACTGTACTGCAGAATGACCCTTTACAACAAACAGTACCTTACAGTACATTCCCATCTGTTTGTGCTATCTGACCAAAGACCATAGGACTTGGGGCCAGGCTACACAAGTTTGTCAAGATGATGTGGCAAATGATCACCTTTAAAAACTTCACAACCCTGAGCCATATAGGTATCTCAGTATTTTATCATACATTATAATATTATATCATTTGTCTTTGTCCATCTGTCGTACATATATCTCCATAACTTTGTGTCAAATCAGATCAAATAAATACATTAAAGAGACAAAGTA